>NC_059072.1:37579233-37885158 GCF_020497125.1 Mauremys mutica | reverse complement strand
CCCCTGATTGCACAACAAAATTTATTTTCTGAGCTCTTGATTTTCTGACTTGTTGCACTGGCGTTTCACACATTCTGGCCATTCACTGTGGCCCAGAATGCCTGGATGTTTGCTATTGCCAGGGGGTTTGCTAGCTGCTAAGCAATGGCCAGGAAATACAGCTTTACAACATGAACGAAAAAGACAGAAAGAGTGTTACAGGATGAATTATTCAACAGTGAGAGCAATTAACCACTCAAAAAAATTTCAAGGGGGCTGTTGGCCCCTTACTGAAACTTGGTGGGGCTTGGGGGTTGGCTCTCTCCCAATACCAGGAGAAAGGGGACAGGCCAAAGAGGAGTCAGGATACTGAGACTGAGAGTCCCTAGGGCTAATGGGGAGACCAGCTCTCCATGACAGCTGGGGCCAGTGAGGGAGTCAACAGACAAGGGCCTGTCCTCTATGTGAGCTGGGGTTGCCAGGGCCGACTAGATGGAGCCAGGAAGACAGCAGCAGCCAGAAGCTGGGAGCCAGAGCAGCACAAACCAGCCGCGCCAGCCGTAAGCCAGATCTGAGCTTCAGTGAGAGCCATGGGGCCAGAGTGAGCCGAACAATAGATGCTGGCCCTGCCATACGTAATACTGGAGCTGTGCATGGTGAGTGGCTGGGGAGTGCAACGGGGAGGAGAGCCTGTGCAGAGAGATGTCACCAGACAAGAGGGGGATTTTCCTGGCTTCTATACTTCCCTGGTGGAATCAGATCCGGAGGGGATCTGAGTCCCCACCCCAAATGCCTTTACCGGTATGACTGCCTGACCATAAGGACTTTGAGGCCTGACTCAGAGGGAGGACATGACCTGATGGGAGGGCCAATGCTGAGGAAAAGGGTCCCAGCACCGAGAGCCTATGGGCATATAGCAGCCACCAGAGTAGGTGCCTCGCCCACAGTATCACTGCAGCGCAGCGAGGGCCTAGGCAGGAGGCCTGGGACGTGTGTGGAACAGACAGACAATTTTCTTGAGTGCCAGGGACTCTTGTGTGCGGTATCCCCATGTCTACAGCGCAGGGTTCCTGGGTCCTTCAACCTTGTCCATTTTTCCCTTATTTGTTTGCAGTTGCTGTTTAATAAATTGTATGTGGCTTAAATTCAATATAGTGATCACTGGGTTGGGGAAGGGGCCAGTGAGGAGAGTGTGCCTCAGTGTGGGGACACTGTCCTGAGTGACCCATGATAAGATTGGGGGTTAAGCCCCCCAGGGATCCTGGGCCCACCCTTATCAGGGTTACAAGGACTCTGACTCATGGGAGAGAGGAAGTCGAGTCCTCAAGGTCAGACAGGCATAAAGCTAAAGGCATTTGGGGTGGGGACTCAGATCCTTTCACAATCTGATTCCACCAGGGAAGTACAGAAGCCAGGAAAATTCCGCACAATTGCAGGACCATTCTCCTGCTTACAAATTTACCAAGTGTCATGGTGGATTCTCCATCACTGACCATTTTAAATCTAGATTGGATGTTTTTCTAAAAGATCTGCTCTAGGAATGATTTTGGTGAAGTTTTCTGGCCTGTGTTATACAGGAGGTCAGACTACATAATCACAATGGTCCCTTCTGGAATGAATTTATGGACAGGATCACATTCATGAAGAGAATTCCAGTACAATTTAATGGTGAAACTTACCTGGTTGCCTATGATGCCTGGGATTATATAATGTTATTAAATAAAGAACAAACTATGATTAGATAAGAATAGGCACGTGGGTCCTATCAGTAGCCCCTGTGCAGTTCAGGAACCCCATTTGTGCAAAGCTGTCAACCTGTGCATTGCCAAACTTTATGACTTGGCATAGCAGCATCCTCTGAGGAGCATTACAAACCTCCATGAAAATAGCCCCAACGGTTGATGAACTAACACCAGATTGCTTAGCTACTGACCAGTAACAACTAGGGTTGATGAGATTCCAGTTGGTGATGGCAACACACTTCTCTATGCTGAGGGGAATTCTCATGTTAGTTTCCTGCCACTGCAGCTCTGGAGTGAGCCCTGCACAGATTTCTAGGAAAGTAGCCTCCCACATCACCACTGGAGGTTCTCTTCATCCCTATCCTCTCCCACCTGACATTGCTAGTTGATTGACCCCAGAAACAGTGCTCCATCATGTGACACTTCTCCGGACAAAAGGCCCATGGAAATAACTGCTCAGTTTCATCCACCTGCTCCTCCTCCACCTGTAGCCACATTGCTGAAGTTTCCAAAACCCTCCAAAGCTGCCAAGCAACCCATCTGGCTGCACAACTGCAAATACCTGTGCGTCAGCCTGTTCACATTAATGACTGTAATGACCATGGTACTCAGCAGTGTGTGTGTCATACTGCCAGAGCACTTTGAAATGGTGCTGGCAAAATACAGAGGAACTTTGGGATGCAAAGAGTGGAATCATGGGAGTTGGTTAGTTTGATCCCAAGTCCCAGAATTCTTGTAGGCTCGGATAGGCATCTCACAATCCATCATAGAAAAAATCCAGAATGTATAGATCCAAGAGGCAAGACATTGCACCATGAGATATCTGCCTAGAATGCTGTGGGGTTAATTCAAACAAGTGCAGAACTGTGTAGATGTTGTGATTAACAAGGGATGTACGTTAACCTGGTATAACAAAGAGGCATGGATGCAGTTCAGTTTGATATAGTGAATTTGAAGTAATTATCACAAACAAAATAACATGAATTAACATCCCCATATAGATAAGCCTTCAGTTCCAAATTTGGCCAGACCTGAAAATCAAGGCCAATGTCATATCAAATGAGGAGTTAAAAATACTGGTGATATTAAATGGAAAATGTCAATATCTACTGCAATGTGTGTTTATTTGCATGAGCTACTTTGTAAAGGGTTTTTAATGGTGATTGGACCTGGGGGATTGGATGGGAGTTTTATGTACTGCTGGATGTTTATTTTATTTTTTGTTTACAGTCTGGCATATGTACCCCTTTTTACTGCAGTTGAAATCTAAACAAATAGGTACCTATTACAACAGTCAGAGACATCCTCCGAAAGATAAGACATCCACTCTGAAGTTATACAAAACAACTCCATTCCAAATTACAGAGATATCAGGCTTAATTGAAATTTTACTTGATTTTCGGAGTGGAAAAGGAAAAAAAGAGAAGAAAGGCAAATTAATGGCAGTCCTTATGATGAAGGTGGCAATTCTGGCACTGCACAAGGACAAATATGATTTCTGTGCACACAGCAAGAGTACCTGCTCCTTGTACACATATATGGTCTTGATTCTCCCTAGCCTGAACCTTGTGTATTCATTTACATCAGTGCAAAGTGGGGTTAAGGTACTACCATTCTGATATGGTACCATTTTATACCTACTTTGTACTGATACAGACAATGACATCAGTGCCAGACAATGCAGAATCAGGCCCATATATGTGGGTGAGAGAGCAAGTATAAGAAATTTATGACCAAAGATGAGAGTGAAAGTTTTCAGTAACAGAAGAAATAAAAGGAACATAGATGAAAAATCCTCACCAATGTGATTTGCTGGTGCATAAATGACAACCACCAGAAGCTCTGATTATGACACAATTGTCTTGTTCTCAACATTACTTTATGTCTTCTGCAACAAGGTAACAAATCCCATGGCTCCCATGAATTTCACTTGTGGGTGGGCCCAATTTTTGGCTCATATTGCTTTCTTTTCATTACAAAATAAAATAAAATAAAAAAGAATGCCAACAAGACTGGGAACCTTTTGCAACCAGGCTAAAATTTGCAGAAATAACTTTACATAATCCATATACTGCCTAGAATTCCTCTGCCACTTAGGCAGTATAAAGTAATTCCTCAGTTGTGAAGTGCTTTCCATATCACTTACTTACTCTCCTTCTTTGTATGCACTGGGAGGAGAAGACGAGAAAGTGGGGTGAGCAAGAGAGCAATCCCTATAATATGGTTTCATGACACTTTCCATTACAAACAAAATTCTATTGACCGTTTTGCCTCTGTGGTTTGCAACAGGACTTTGAAATGTGGGGCCAACAGATGCATTTTATTAGCCCCTAGAAAATATTGTATTTATATTTATGATATATCAGATCTTAAAAATCACATAACTCTAATTCCCATTTTGTGTAATTCCCACTAGGGACTTGGGTTAGATGCAGATTTAAATGGCTACTATTGCACTTAACAAGTAAGTAGCATCACTCGCCTACCCCCAGAACAAAAGATGGGCATATGACTATACTACTGGTGAGGAGAATAGTATGTTGGCCATGGCCTGAGCTATTACAGGCTTATTTTCTTGTATCTTGCGATATATGTTAAAAATGAGGGTGACATCATTGCAAAATAAATAAATAAATCTAAAGGATTGGAGGAAGATTTGAACATTTCACTCAAAGAAGCAAAGCTGCATGTGACTTTTTACACTGAGAGCCTTCCACCTTGCCACTAGGTCTACTTGTTGCTAGTATCTAACATGGGTGCATGATATTAGCTGCTGAATGACAGATGATAGTAATGAGTGTGATCACAGGGCTGTGTCCATCATCCATCCATCAGTTGGTCCGGTAAGACCTGATAGAGGGCAGAGAGTCTTTCTTTTCCTCCGATATGGATACCAACAATTAGAACATTTAAAAGATACATAAATAGTCCATAGGTAAGCAACCTTCCAGTTCTTCTTAGTCAGTTTGAAAAACCTAATTACGTGAATAGCGTTGGTGAGTAGTGAGATTTGCTAGGTGTGATGGACTGTAGCCGTATGTTCACCTCTTTTACAAGACTATGATAAATGTTGTACAAAGTATGCCTTGTGAAGTATCATTTGAAAACTCATAATCTACTGAACATTATTGTCCTGCTAAAATATGTGTAGCAATATTGTATGTAAAGTTATAAGATTTTACTATGTGACATTGCTGAGACATGCTCCAAGTATAGAAAAGCAGCCCAAACCAGTTCCTCAGAGACAAAAGATTAGCCAGCACTTCAGCCAGATGTCAACATAGTCAAATGGACTATTACTAGGTTGAGCAGCCATTCTTTGGCAAGACGAAGGGTGTGAGCGATAAATTTACATCTTGGAAAATAGACTTGCTGTCACCAAAACCCCAGCTGTTCTATCTAATCTAGTGAGTGTTTGAATTGAAGTCTCTGGAAACTCCATTTGAGATCACAGGGTTTATGCATATCATTTTCTATTAATGAAACAATAGACTTTCTATGAGCTTGTACTGCACAGAAGGAAAGAGCTGGGCAGTACAAGATGCTCATTTCTGGGGACAAGTCTGTGACTGGGACTTTGCTGTGTCACAGCAATATAATTCAGGAGTGTTTGCCTAGAAGCACTCATATGATTCAGCTGGGAGTGATTTGGCATGCTAGAGGCTGTGTGTAAACAGACCAGGAGTGGTTGTTCTCACATAGAAGTAGTGTAAAAGGCACCCCAACTGGATAGTTGAGGGGACACAGCTGTCCAACAGTTTAGAATGTACCCCGGGGAATGTCACACTAGGCAAGTCAAGGACCAGAACTGAGATGAGAAAAGGAGCCAGCTGGCTTGACTCTCCTGGGACACAAATCAAATTTAGAATGCTAATATCTGGCCTGTCACTCCAGCTCCATTGCCTCGAGTGCTACAGCACTCCCATTAATATTCCGAGTGACACTCACATGAAAACCATTTAACTCCCTCAGATCCACAGGGGAAGTGCACCAGGAAATTGAAAGCACAGATCTGGACATAAGTACAGCATAAAGGAAATAATCTCACACAAGGGCACTGGAGCTTTCCCAAAAGTGCCTGAGGCCCTGCCCCTCCTCTTCCCCCAGGCCCTGCCCCTGAGTCCCTCCCCTTCCCCCAGGGCTCCACTTCCCCACCTGTCCTCTTCCCCCAGAGGCCCCACCCTTGGCCAACGGGGAAGCCGGAGCTGGGCTGGGCTGAAAGCAGCCCCCTGCCTGTGTCCCTGCCCCCCAGGCTCCCCGCCCAAGGCAAGTGGAGGTTAAGTGTCTGCAACTCTGCACCAGCTTCCCCACAGCTGCCCACACAGCTCTTACCATGGCCAGGCTGCAGCTCCCAGGCCCCCCCATCCTATGACCAGAGCTGAGTTGGGGAGAGCCATGCGGGCAGCTGTGGGGAGC
The DNA here is from genome assembly GCF_020497125.1 of Mauremys mutica. Classification (NCBI taxonomy): domain Eukaryota; kingdom Metazoa; phylum Chordata; order Testudines; family Geoemydidae; genus Mauremys; species Mauremys mutica. The sequence goes on along the minus strand of NC_059072.1, from coordinate 37,879,021 downwards.
TGGTGCAGAGTTGCAGACACTTAACCTCCACCTGCCCTACGCCAGGCAGGGATCCTGGGTGTGGGGACACAGGCTGGAGGCAGCTCTCTGCTCCTCCACACCTCCTGCAGGAAGATGGAGGAGCTTCATGGCTCCCTCCCACATCTGCCTGGGCTCGCCGGCTGGGCTCCACGCTAGCCTGGCTGGGGGGTCTCAGGGGGAAGAGAAGGGGAATGGGGTTGGGTCTGACAGTGGGAGGGCTATGGCCCCCTTGGTGTCTCTGGTTCCAGCGCCCGATCTCACACCCTGTGCACTGGGAGCCTGAACAGTGATATTCAATAACTGGAAACTACTCTGGACAGCTCTTACAGGCAGAGAATTCCTCCTCTGCACAAATTCGCCTAAGGGTTGAGTTCGGGGCTTCTCTGAACATTCCCACACATCATCGTGGCTCTGTAACAGACCAAAGCCAAGCAGTTTAGAGATTCCAAGGCCTGTCTCCTAATTTTATGTATTTTCTTAAATGTGCCCCTGCATGTATAACAACTGGTAACAAATTCTAGACCCACCTCACTCATCAGCATTTTGGGATTAATAAATATTGTCCCTTCCAACTCAGAATGTGGATTTTTCACTCAGGTTAAGGCACCCAAAATGACTAATCATATTTGTAGATTAGATTGGCTCTGGTGAAAATGAAAACTTGTAAAGAATATAGACATCATTAAGAAAATCAAGGAGTAGATCTATTGCATAGGAAAGTGACATTTTAAATAGTGACTTTTAAATTACCCCTACCACATTCTAACAAGTAACTGAAAAAGCAACTGTGTGTGGCACCATACTGGGGGAAGAGAGCCACTGGACATTACCCCACAGATCCTTTTTGTAATGGCAAACATATTAAATTAGTAGATACACTAGCTACTTCAGGTCAACTGTCAGCAAAATGTATTGGCTAAATGAAAGACTATGACGGCTTGAAACTGAAATGTATTTTCAAGAACATAAGATCAGTTTGATAAGAACATACCATAGTACTATTCTGGGACCTCATTTGTATGTTTTAAATGAATCTCCTTTGAATAAAATTTCATTTGAGGTTGCACCCATGATACCTGTTAGTAAAGTCAACAATAGATTGTGGTCTTTATTGAACAATTTTGATTTGTGCCACGCTATTTGGATAATTATCTAGAGGTGCAATGTGTTCATGCCTTACCTATAAAAAGAAATTATTAATTACCAACAGGTTTAATTGAAAATATATTTTTTTAAAAATCTATTTATAATATTTAATTTATTCCTATTATCTTAACCTTGCCTTTAACTTTGAGACCATTTTGTTTGCTTTTTCAATTAGCGTAGTACAGCTAATCAATATATCTGTTTCCATACGGAGGATCAGCAGTGCATGGCCTTCTAAATTACAGCACTAACTGGACAAAAACCTCTCTAAACTCATTAGGCTTGTTATATGAAATTGTACTTGTTTCATGCTCTTCATAAAAATTGTACTCAAATGACAGTTTTTCTTCCTGTCTTTGCTCACAGTTACATAAATGGTTGGTCAGTTAGAGATTAGAAGGGAAACATTCTCCAACTTTCTAGCAAAGGTTGATAAATTGATCTGGGGTTTACTTAACTGTGAGTGTGTTGAGTCTACTCCATACTTGGCTTTCTAAGGCCTCAGTTGTACCATTTAGCACACTCCTGTGCTGGGTACAATGTGGAGATGTGCTGATCCAGAGGGATCACAAGGAGTGTTTCTGCACCTGGGAGTCATTCTGCCTTGCAGAACTCCCGACGCGCACACTGCTATCGCTCTTCCAGGTGTGCGGCGCACTCCCCTGTGTGTGGCCAGCACGTACGAGTGGGAGTGCAGACTCCTGGCCCCAAATAATGTCTGACCCTCCCTGCCTGTTTTAGGCAGCTGTGTGCCCCCAAAGGAGTGGAAAGGGAGTAGACTTTGTGAAATGACTGAAGTTCTGCCTGGCCCTTTACACATGCCAAGCGAGGAGGTTTCTGTGACCTCTTGCCCCACTGCACCTGAGTAAATGCCAGGCAGGATCTAGCCCTAAAATAGTACTTTCTTTTATTTTTACCCAGTGCTCCTTTAGTCCCTCTATAACTTATAGATAATTATAATTAGGGTTACCAGATGGCAACTGTGAAAAAAACGGGACAGTGGGTGGGGGGTAATAGGCGCCTATATAAGAAAAAGTCCCCCAAAACAGGACTGTCCCTTTAAAAACGGAACATCTGGTCACCCTACTTATAATTCACACCCACAAGACAGAGTAGGACTCTTATGGGGTTCTGAATAATTCCAAACACAGAGAGGTTAGTTTCCCAAAGAAGAATACTAGGTCTTGATAATCTACATGTAACATGACTTTGTTGTTTGAATATTGTCTTATGCTGACAGAATTCAATAGGTGCCAGCCATTTAATCTAAGAAACTGTCCATTACAGTAGGAGGTTTAAGCAAACCAAGTGTTTCTAGGTAATCTTGCCATCTGGAAAACAATTAGGCTATATTATAAAAATGCTATAATGTGTTTTCTTGACAGCAGGTATACTTCTGATTTTCACAGAGGTTGCCACCACATACACTATAACCCCTTTAACGATTAGAGACTGGAAAAGCAAACAATTTAGTAAGTGCACAGTATCCAGAAGTACACACTGGAATTAAGTTAAAAGATTGCATTTCAGAGGTGCAATAACTTGTTTTGCTTCATTTCACACCCATTCAGAAATCCTGGGTCCCCTACCTGTGTTACACCAGCAGAGGATCTCGCCCTTGGGTTCAAAAGCTCACATAATACATTAGTGAGTTCACTCACTTCCTGCTTAGGTGACACAATGAGAAGTGGAGCAGGGAGGAAGGAAAGAGTGTAACAGACAAAGGAAAATGCAGCTGCAGCACAATACAAATATAGGGCAACTGCCTGTGTAGCTTTTAATAGTCTCGTCTAGCCCTAATTACACACAAAAAACTATTTTCAAAAGACCTTTATTGAAGCTGCAAAGTGAATCACTCAGGAGTTGGGATACGCCAAAATTAAAATTGCCTGTGCAACCTTAATTTGGTCCTCTTATGAGTCTGTAGTTCCATGATCACATACTGTTTTTTTCCCCAGGATCCCTGCCTCATTCAGAGCACAGGGTGGCTGATACTCAGTTAACGAGCAGCTATTCAGTATTTTGGTTCATTTTCATTGCTCAGGGTGTGGCCCTAGGCCTTATTTCCTGCACCCTGTTCAAACCTTGCTCTGAAGACAGAATTATTCATTTCCTCATAGGTTTTTCTATGATGCTCCTAATTTTAGTATCTGAGTGCTTCACAAACATTAATTAATTTATCTTTACAAAACCCCAGGGAGGGGATGGTGTTATTCCCATTTTACAGATGGGAAGCAGACACCGAGAGATTAATGTAAAAAATATCCATTAATTTTGGCTGCTCAGTCAGAGACACTTAGGACCTAACTTTCTGGGTACGCAGTATAGAGCACTCTACATATTCAAGCACAGCTCCCATTGACTTCACTGACAGCTATGAGTGCTCAGCACTTCTGTAAATCAGGCACCATGATCTCATTTAGTGACCACCTGTGAAAAATTTGGTTTAAGTGACGCACCTAGTATTACACAGGAACTCTGTGGCTGAGGCAGGAATAGAATCCAGTTTTACAGGGCAGCATTCAACTGCCTCAACCATGAGAGCCTCCTTTCTCTTCCTGCAACCCCTGTATCATTCACTACCCACCTTCCAACTTCTCAAATAAACGAGGGAGGGCTCCTACAGACAACAGCCTCCATAACTATACAACCATGATACATCCCCAAAGTCCATCCTGTGCACTGAATAAGGCAGGGGGCTTGTGATCTGATAATTAAAGGTTGTATCTATGCTTATAGGCAAGGTGACAGTATTAAGGTTGCACAGACAACCTTTATTCTGGCATTTCCTAACTTTTAAGTAATTGATTTTACATCCTGGATAATGGTATTTTAACATATTTTTGTGTGTATTTTCCTAGCTTTAAAAAACAACAACAACTAACTTTAAACACAGAACGTTTGTCATGTGGCCTCATATTGACACCCATCTGGTTCATCAGCAGGGTTGGAAACTTTAGTTTTAGAGGTCCACACAGACCTCTGTCATGTGAGCTAATGGAGTAAGTGTTAGTATTAGATTATTGTCATCCTCTCAATGGACCAGCACTAGAGGGGAATAGACACACACACTTTGCCAGTTTCACAGATATTTGCTGATAGCAGAGAAATTGAAAGTTTCAGGAATCTTGGGTTCCTTTCCAGGTTCTGGAACCTCAGACTCCATGAGGTTCACACACCCCTAATCCAATCATATTTGTGAGTTTTCTGCCCATCAAACTGTCCAAATGGAGCTCAAGAAAATCTTTCTTACTCCCTAGACGTCCAACAACCTGAAAGGGACCAGAATATTATACTTTTCCTTTTCTCTCACTTAAAGTATTTAAGCACACTTTTGAACAAGTTGGGGAGCGAGTTCAATAATAATCTGTGTTCCAAGACCTTGTCTACAATAGGATTTTAGCGACTGGCATAGGTGCATAGGCTCAAACCCCTAGCATAGGCACATAACACTGGTGTAGAATGATTTTCAGCACTATATCTTGCCCCACAGTGGCCAAAATCCAAGTGTAACCAAGGCCTTAATCTCCTCTAAGATTTTTCAAAACATTTTATTATTTAAAAAACAAATGAGCAAACAAAACCAAATCCTAACTGGCTTTCCACCATATTCTGTTTCCATTGTCACCCCCTAGTTTGTAGTCCTCTGGACTATGAGAGCTACACCTGATCAGACTCTAACAGCTGGACTTGAAACAGCTAAGAGGCGAGTGGAAAATCAAACAGTAGGAAAGATCTAAAGAAATCTGAAATACCACAGGTGACAAGGCTCTCACAAAATATGCACACAGTGGATAACCTCTGCAGAGTCTTTTGGTGCTGTATTTGTCTAACACCTTTATTATCAGACTTTGTTAAAGGATTGTTTTGGAAAAATGAGATAAAAGTTTTATATAACTAGATCTATCTATCTATATGTCATTTTAATGTTGAACCTACATTCAAATGCCAGGTGTATTTCTTCATTTAATTTAAAGATTCTCATTCCCTATCATAGTAAATGTATATTTAGACATACATATAAAGAATATTTTGTGCATGTAAACACATATACATTATTTATAATTTATAATATAATAGTAATAATAATATTTTAATTCTTTCTATCATAGGAATGTCTCTGTAGTATCTAAGTGATTCAAAATATTTAATGGGAATGTATCTGTTCATATACATTATATACACACACATTCAGTGGTCCTCATAGACCTATATGCATGGTACTTGTTCGGGCACACAAACCTGTGGTATGCAGCACTTTCAATTGCATTAATTGACTCCAAGGTCTAATTCTCTGATCCCTACTGGAAGTTCATGAGGACACACATCTGGCACAGTATTAATCACATTTGTTCTGACACAAAACAATATGCCAACTGGCTCCCTTGGCATGTTACATTCTACTGACCTATATAAAAATGGCTGACATCTTCAAAATGCTAATGAGAGTTACAGCAATTTTTATAAGCATTTGGACTGTTCCCAGATGTTGTTAAATGTACTCAACAGATTGTGTAATATGCAGAGTAGATAGTTATAAATGCAATATGTTAACTTTCCTTGCTATCGCATACTTTTTAATCCACTCTGGATAGAGATGAACAAAATATGGATGGATGGACAAATGTCAATAAACATTATCTTCCTTTTACTTCCAATGACCAATTACTCATTTTTCTTGAACAAAGAGGTTTGGTTTTTTTTAGCATGGCTGAACAAATACAGTAACTAAACTAATTTATACCAGCTGAGACTCTTGCCCATCATGCTTTAGGAGAAACAACACAATTATAATCAGATTAGAATAATAAAATGGTATCCAAATTGGGTTCAAGTACAACTTTCCATTCTTATTGAAATTAGTGTCATAACACATTTATATCATGTCATTATGTATTCCCTTTAACAACTCTTCCACCAGAATAGTTCCAATTTGAGCTATCACCTGGTCCTGTTGCAATATTTATCACAAATTTGGGTCACCAGCAAGGTTATGTAGAGTATAGATTGGGTTCTGACTGATCATGAAGTTGGGTCATTGAAGCTCACCTTGACAGCTATTAGGGATGGAGATTAGGTGAGTTCATGGAGGCCATGCTACCAACCCATGAGCAATGGCCATTGGGAAATTGATCCTCTTAATTCTGCCACTGATGTGTTGCATATTGTTATTTTCCCCAGTCCTGTCTGTCACTGATGGAATAAAGTCATCACTGTATTACTGGTGGGCAAGCAATTGGAACCATCGAGTACCAGCCCCCCAAGTTGCACTACTCAATAACTCAGCATCTTCCTTCTCTGAAATATTGGGTTCCTAGTTATTTCAACAGCCATTTGCTAAGGGACAACAAGATGTAGAGCACAAAGAGACTCTATACTTTCAAGGCAAAATTCAGGCCCCATTGAAGTCAATGGGAAAACTCTCATTGACTTCAATGGAAACAGGATTTCATCCTCAGTGTTTTGTATTTTCAGCAACTGGCCCTTTTTCTTTTTCCTTTGAGGTTAAAGGAGACTGTAGATACGGGAGTAGCCATCTAGTCAAAGAACAGAATAGTCAACAGGTTAAAATAGAAATTCCAACATATTTCACAGACTATGTGAGCCATTCATATTCTAATTTGTTTTACACTCTCGAGACAAATATAATGAGGGCAAGTAATGTAACATGACATGGACTGGTTGTTGTGACAATAATTATGTAGAAAACCCAGTCCTAGGCTGCTGTATCATTCTCTCCTCTAAAGCTAGTGTCAGAGAGCAATGTACAATAATTCAACAAGAGCAGTTGCCTGGAAGAATGAGGTATTTGTATAATTTGCAAGACAGCAATTAAGTTAGGAATGTCTATGTCATCCTCAATGAGTTTTAATTATTATGTACAATTTAGAAAAAATGTGTTCTATTCCTTCACCATGAGCTGCACGTAAAGGACCTTAGTATTAATGCTGAAGATATAATAAACCCGTAATACGTCACTTACGTAACTTATGTAATGATTTAACATTACTTTTGGCATACCAAATGAAAGATTAATTTTAAAAAGCACCAATTACTTAGATAGGGTAATCAGTTTGATCAATACCACTAGTACATTAATTATACTTATAAATTCATGCAGTAATTTTTTAAAAAATAATAATTTAGCTCCTAAAAATATCCTTAACATATTAAAATTATTGTGTACAGCTTTTTATCATGTGCATTAAAGGAATAACAATATAAAGAGTTGCAGTAAGAACAGGCTATTTCACAGAAGTTCCTTGATATCAAGCAGAGATACTAATAAAGATCATTTCTGAACATACTGAGCCAAAGCCGAGCTCGTGTAAATCAAATTTAAGCCATTGGAAATCGTGCCCACTGACAACATGGAAGCTGGGTTCTATAGCTTAAAAAAACAGCTCTGTGATGGAACAGTTTGCCTGGGATCCACAGGGCAAATGTTTGAAACAATGACAGGCACTATAACACACACAAGTCTACTTTGATATAGTGAGATTTATAAAAGCATAAAACTAAACACCTTATCCCAGTCTTATGGAACTGAGGAAGGACTTCTGGGATTATTAGTTCCAGTAGGCACAGGCAGTGCTTCCAGTTTCACAGTTGAGGTTAGGTCAGCTGCTAACCTTGGAATACCCTGTTGGACTCATGGGATTGGCAGCCTGACATGGCAACTTCCAAAGAGACAATGATATGGAACCAACTAGTAGTACCCCCTGAAGAGTGCTACTTGGAGATAAAGACCTGTAGGCCGCTTTCCAGGAAACAGCGATGATGAGTATAATCCATGGGGGAGAATTGTGCTGAGGGAAGTAGAGCAATATGGGCATCAGACAAAAGCCATGGAAATGTCCTGGAAACACAAGTTTTCATAAGTTTTCTGGCATTTTGCTTTGAATGGCAGATTTGAATAAAGATCTGGAATGTTTTCAATATTTGGATAGAAATCCCAAACCTGAATCCTAATTTAGGTAGAACTTGAATCCCGGCACCACTAGGTCATCTCATCTGTAGAAAAATATAACTAGGCCGGATCTCCATTTGATCAATTGGTGAGCTGCTCTGTGGACCTATGGCTATTTACATCAGATGAAGATGTGGCCTCCTGACTGGAGGGTCAGATTAGAATTTATGACCTCATAATTCTTTTCATTGCTAATCCCTGTGTCGAATTCTGCCCTTGGTTCTAATAATACTTATACTTCACATTTAAACTTTCATCCCAGGCTCTCAAAGCACTTAAAAAAGGTGAAAAGGTATTGATAATCCCATTTTATAGACAGGGATACTGAAGTACAGAGAGATTAAATCAGATGGTAAACTCTTGCAGTAATCACTCTCGCTTAGTATGTGTTTGTACAGTTCTCACATAGTGGAGCACTGACTGAAGCACTAGTGCTATTGTAATCTAACTAATAATACTATACTAGTAAATACTAGTAAAATAACAATACTAGTAATGTGAGCAATTTATCAACTGTAACAGTGCAAAACTAATCAGTTGCAGAAGTGGATTAGAAGTGAAGTTTCCTCACTCTTAGACTCTTGTTTTAACATTAAGTAGCACACAGTTTTTGCATATACTATGATATCATTGTTTCAAATTAAAAAAAATCAGTTGTATTGAAAATTGTTTCAAGATAAATTACGAAAGGCACCCAAACTGCTGTAAATATAAAGATGACTGTACAGAATATAAAAAATTATGGTTACATCACACAATCACTAATGTTTATACTTTGCCATATTCAGGAAAGATACACCAATATCCATATAAATATGTACTATTGGAAAAGAAACAGTAATCTCGTGTCCTTATATTAAGTTCATCTAATTTACTGATAGCTGGTTCTCAAACTCAAACTGCTGTGCATAAACTACTTCCTTATTACACTTGTGAGAGATACAAATTGCTGCAGCTTTCTGAGAAGCAAATCAGGGAACTCAGATGAACCAGTAGCCATATAATTACGAAACATGGAGGGGAGGCAACTCTTCAAACTCCAAGCAGCGTTGGCACATGGCCAAAGCACAGAGTTATAAAAAAAAAAAGGGTTACCGGTGGAGCTCACTGAATATTTTTTGTTAAATACATTGGTGAATTCTGCACCTATTCATTATTCAACAAACAATCCGTACCATATTCTGCCATACCTAATTGTCTGTGCTCCATTCAGTAATTTGACTAAAAAAACCCCGCCAAAATTAATCCAATAATTTGTTAGGAATCATTTTTTTCTGTGTCCGACCCAATTTTGGCTCTGATCCTGCCTATGGACCCTTAAACCCACATGGCGCTCCATTCTAGGCAATAGGACTCTTCAGGGGTTGGCCCACATAGAGCAGTTTGAAGGATTGGGGCATTAGTTATCACATTTACCCAGGAATAATCTACTTCCTCTATAAAGGGGGAGTGTTTCTTCTCAATGCGAATAGGTAATTCCTATTCATGATAATGAGTGTTACGTATGTGCATACTGAAATGGGAAGGTACCTTGGTGAGTATATTTAATTACATTTATAATAGCACATTGGTACTTAGGGCCTTAGGCTGGTGTCTGAAAGCTTGGGTTATGAAGACAGGTGGAGATGTCAAAATGATGTACTTAATTCTTTAAGTATAAAGTCAGAGTATGCCAACTTTGTGGTTCTTAGAGCACACCCTTCTGTCTCAATTAACATGGTCCCAAAGGAGGAGGAGGATGACCATGGCAGAGTGCCCCGGGATGAGTATGTCACATGATGGCAATGAAGGCACTGGAACAAGTCTGATTGGGAAGTTGCAATTTTTTGAATTGCCAAGATTTGATATTTTGTAAGGGACCAATACCTCAAGGCTTTAGCATATGAGCATAGCATACATGCCAGCAACAAATGTTGGGGTACCATGACACTAGTACATCGAGCCAAGGAAATTCAACAGAAATATGATTTGCTGAAAATAGCAACAATACCTAGCTCTGATATAATGCTTTCCATCGTTAGATCTCAAAGCACTTTATAAAGGAGGTCAGTATCATTATCCTCATTTTACAGATGGGGAAACTGAGGCACGAAGAGGTGCGATGTCTTGCCCAAGGTCACCCAGCAGCAGAGTTAGGAATCAAACCCTGCTCTCCTAAGTTCCTGTCCAATGCCCTATCCATTCAGCCACAGATTTTATTGTGCTTTCCAAAATTTAAGTCGGCTCAAATTATCTTTCATAAGTGTCTTTGCTTAGGGATCTCTGAAACCTCCAACAACGATCTGAATTACATTTCTGCATGCCAGATGTTATTGCTGGTAAGCAGCTGAATGAACAGCCTCATGGGCATCCTTTGCAGAACTCACAAGACCCTTTTCTAAAGAAGCATGGTACGTCTCTTGTTTTTATTAACTAACATGAATGTTTTTATTAGCCCTGTCAAAATACTTGGAGAATGCCTGTGTGGGCCCCAGCAGGAGTCCAGAAAGTTTAATATTTTAATTGCTGCACTTCACACATTGCCTTGGTACTAGTTTGCTGAGCAGCAGCTATGAGCAATGAAGAAGGTGGCTTTCAAAGCTTTCTCATTCTCTGTCATACAGGCATGCAGATGACCTCCTGAGAACAGAATGTATCAAAAGCCAGAAAGAACAAGAAGTTATGTTGGAATCACTGAAAAAATCTGCATCCTCTATGGGAGGAATTTTCAGAAGCAATCAGGAATCTGCTCCCACTGAAAGCATCAGTGCAACTTCCTTTGAGCTGAATGAGAGAAAAGTTTGGCCAATGATGAGTACTGTAACCCTTCTGCCCCTCTGAGTTGGCAGCAATAAGGGCCGGGTTCAGTATCCAGGGGTTCCGTTTCAATAACACAATGCAAAACCGGCTCGAGCCCCCACCCAGTGACCTGGGACAATTACCTACCACCCCCCCGGGCGCCTCTAGGAGGCAATACTTCCCCACTCGCAAGCACAGAGTCCGAGTGTAGCAAAATCCTTTTAATAAAGGAGGGAAACAATGCGGCATCACGTTGGAGAGACACCACAAACAGGACTATACACAAACCATAAGCAAAAAACCCACCCCCAAGTACATTTGGCACTGTCCTTTCCCCCTTAGGGTCTTAAGTCCAATCACCCCAAAGTCCAACAACCCAAGAGTCTCTGTCTCTGGTCAGTGCCACCCCAGAGTTCAAAAGTTTATCTGCAGAGTTTTACCCCCCCAGCCTGGGTGGAAATGGGGGGGGGGCACACGCAGGGTGTTAAGGGACACCTTACGTGGGCCAGGGCCGACTGCCCCGCTTCTCTGTGGAGTTCTGCTGTAGCCTTCACCACGACTGGCTCCACTCCACCAGCTGTGCCGCTCCTCCAGCCAACCCGTGAACCGCATCAGCTGTCCACGCGAACCGCTCCACACTGCTCCACAGGCTGCGCCAACATGCTGCAGACTGCTCTGCTCTGCCAGCTGCTTAGCGATCGATCTTCAGGCTCCCCACTCAGTGATCTCAGCTCAGTAAGCTTAGCTCTTTTAGTGATTTCAGCTCTTGTAGTAAAGGAGCCCCAGTACCACCTTGGCCCAATGTGAATTCAGGTCAGCAGCCTCCAGATGGACTCCTAAAGGATTCAAAATTAGCTCTGCTCTTTAACAGTGGAGAGAGGAGGATGTGCAATTGGTGTTCCAGGCCCTCAAAAGGGGCCCATACCATCAGGTACACACACCAGTCCCCAGCCTCTCTCCCTTCACTGGGTTTTGGAACCCATGTCCCTTGTCTAGCAAGTACTATTTAATGTAGGTTGAGTCATTTCTGTCATAAAGCAGTCTCATAGTTCCTCATTCACATAATTAAGGTAACAGCCCCATTTTTTTCTTCCTGCCCCAATAACAAAGAAATTGGGGATTCCACAGTGTGAAAATAACCATCCCATGCTGCTGTGTGTTATGCTAAGTGGAGTGGGTTTACCAATGCAAATGCACATTCCTAAAATTCCTTTGCCCACTCCTCATAATGTACCACCAGATGTCAGGGTAGATCTCATCCTGACTCTGCTTACAGTACTTTCGAAAATTCCACACACTATTTCTAAATATGTCAGTCTTATGTACCTTTGCAAGTAAAAACTAAAGAGTAATACTATTTCCCTTTCATGGTTAAATCCACAGGAGGGAAGCTGGTGGGAAAGGAAAACACCATAAGGGGTTTAGCTTGCTCTACCTGCACACAGAATAGGCCATGAAAACCACCACCAAGCTTAGACAATCCCCAGGGACCAGTAGAAGGCAAGGACCATCTGTATGCAGCCCATGTACCTCTGAATTAGCCACTCTCTAGCCACACTGGTGCTTGGCTTGCTCCTTGGTAGTATGACTCCATTGCAGCAGTGCAACTAGGGATTTCCTCTGGCCACCACTGCACCAGGTATCTGCCCCCAGCCCCATTAGATGTTCCATGGGGGAGGAAAAGCATACAGTCCCAGGCAGTATTGATTTTTAGTTGGCACCTTTCCTTCCTGGCTCTGCCTGAGGTTCATCCATTCCAACCCACTAGCCCCTGCCCTCTCTCTGCCTGGTTCCAACCCTCAGTTCTGTCCAAAAAAAGAGATCATTCCACAAAGGTGGCTCAGCAGGAGAGAGGAAATGCAGGCACACCGGGGCCACTCCCTGAATAGATCTAAGGGCATCACTCCCTCTCAGCTATCTGCATTTTAAATGGCCAAAACCTGAGAGTTTCTGAGCATCTGCAGCTCCCGCTGATTTCAGTGACAGTTGCAGGTGCCCAGCCCATTGTATCTGCAGATCACAGTGCGGTTTAGAAAATAAAAGGACTGCTAACACCAGTGCATTAAACTGGAAAGCCCTAGGTCCCAATTGTATGAGTTTTCTATATGTTAGCACTTGCTTTCCCTTTCATAACATATACATTGAAAAACAGCACATTCCAAACCTGGTTAAAACATCTACAGGGTGCTAAGCACTAAATCATAATATGAAGATTGTATCAAAAATAGATTAGTTTTATTCAATCAGCCACTCACAATACAAACATTTTCATCAAAACCAATTCATGTTGTTCCATTAACTAATATAATCTTGGTCCTGAGAATTGCTATCAGGATTTCAGTGCTTGACTTACTGTGAATTCTATAAAGGATTGTAATGCAGTGTTACATGGATATTCTCAATACCACTACTGAAGATCTTACTGGCATATTATTTTCTCTCTTCCATAGAATTTAAGGAAGTTGTAAACAAGGAAAGACATGAATGACCAGGAAATCATACTACAGAATAATGAAAAGGAGACTTTCCTAGTCAGGACACTTGATTTTGAACAATGAATGCGATGAAAAAAGGAAATAATATGAACACCTTTGGGACAATGATTGGAATATAAAGGTGGATACACCTTTGCCTTACTGCAGCTTTGAAAGTAATTTGATGTGGCCATCTATGGATGCAAAACCTGTGACTAGAGATGGCAAGATCTTTGAAGAGGAAAAAGATAACATGGGTATTTATTGCCTATATATGATAAGCTTTGTTGTTTTTTTTCCAAGGACAAGCTTTCCACTTATTGATCTGCTTATTCTCAACATAGCTTCATTAATTTTGCATTTAAATGTCACAGTTAAAGGTTTATCTTTAGTTGTGTGAAAAGAACAGACACATACCTCAAGTAAGCACTTGGCTTAATCTGAGACTGGTTTCTAAATATTCAATGATTAACTTGGGTAGTGCTTTAAATAGAATTATTGATCATTCCATTACATGGGCTAGTAGTTGATGGAGTAGGGGTTAAATTGATGGAAACATAAAAATGTATTTACTTTCCAAAGGCTCAATCCTCCAAGGCATTCTGGTCCCAATCCTACAAGAAATGTAAGCATGTGCTTAGTTTAAAGCATGTAAGTAGTTCCCCTTAAATCAATGGAATTGCTCATTTTCTTAAAGTTAAGCATATGTTTCAGAGCTTTGTTGGATCAGGTCAAACTGCCCCAAGTGCCAAATACGGTGTTCAATGAAATTAATGAGGGTCTTTTGCCCGATTCCAAAACATGCTTCATCAAGCCCCAAAAGCAAAGGGATTTTTTCTACAATCAAAAATGTTTTCATTTGATTATTTCTTTGTTTCTCAAGCCTTTTCTTTCCAGCTTTTCAGCTTTAATTATGCAGTTGTGTGATCAGCCAGTGGCTAAAGAGAGAAAGGGCTACAAACTAAACTAAATAGACGAGTTGGACCAATGTAAAGACTGTTCTATATCCTGCAGATACTCTTTGCTATTTACTGAAACAATGTGAAGGCTTTCCCGACAGTGCAAAGGTACAAATTACTCCTTTGGATATTTGTGGGAACCCCTTAATCTCCATCTCAATTTATCACTTTTCAGTGAATAAAATTAGCCAGGAGATTTTTCAATTGCCTTTTCTATCCACACATGTTATTCTTCTGTCCTTCCATCACAACCATGGATTTTTCCAGTGTTGAGCACATGATATGGCCCAGTCTGTAGCCCTGGCAAGATCTCCCATGGTGTGTGGTTCCTCCAGAAGCCAGCAGACGAACAGATGTTCCATGGTTTGTGTCTCCCCGCAGTCATGTGTGTCTGGGGCATTGAAATAGCCCCACTTCTACATATAGACTTACGCATGGGAATAAGGGACATAAGGTACCCTCTGACTTCCCAGCACTGGCAACACACATCACCAGTAGCAGAACAAGGAAGAGAGTAGCCTTGACTCTGTCTCCCTGATACTCTGGCTGGCAGAGCTGAGCTGGTGCAACACAAAAAGTAACTTGTTTACTGGTCTATACCAATAGCAGATAATTCCCCCCTTGGAAGGAAAAGGAAACTAAGAACCATATTGTGACCCAGTCTCCTTTGTTCTCTGATCTATTCCTGAGGCAATACAACGACAAATGCTGCCCCTGACTCAGGGTAGATTGTTAAATCACAGCCTAGTCCAAAATTGAAGTATGATATAATCTTTTTTTTTAATAGGTCCTTTCATAATCAAGGTATCCAAAGCACTTTACCACCTAATATCCTAAATAATCCTGTAATGGTATACAACACAGGCTACGATACCGCTACAGCTATTAAGCTCCTTTATATCTCTGACAGAAACTCCTGGCCACTGAAACCTGTTTTGTTGAGAGAAGATGTGATAGCCTGATACTAGGATTATCTTCTACTTTTAAAAAGATATTCAGTGAGCTCATTAACTCTACAATGCATGGGCTGGCACTAGGGATGGACAGAAAGGGTCTCCGTTTAATGTCTCTTTTCAAAGATGAAACTTCTAAAAAATGCAGCAGCACCCTTGTATTAAAGTGTGCTGGAGGCATTCTGGTCCATACTCAAGTGTCCTGTTAAATGATCTGTACTAATCCTAGAATGGGAGAATTAGTTTGAAGTGATCCAAATCTTCAACAATGTCTCTCTAAATATAAATATATATGGCTAACATTATTACCTCCCATTTTTGTATGTCTGTGCACTTCCTAGTTCTAGTCACAGCCAGCAGTGGAAATACTAAAGTAGCAGGAAAGATTGATCTCTAATGGCCAGCCCAATATGAAGTAGGGCATCCTAGAAATCACAATATTTATAATGATATATAAGCACAGAAACTCGGGCCCTACCACTGCTGAAAAATGTATTCTCTTGTCCAGAAAACAAAGGGGTTCAACAGAGGCTTTTAAGAAACTTGTCTTTCCCCTCTCCATCACAATAAAACACAGAAAATTATAGTGCTCCTAGTTCCCTAGATGGTTTATTTCCACTCACAGAGTTTCCTCTTCATTCGTGCCTTGAGTACAGTCACGGTACGTGTGCAGTAGTGACATGCACACTGTTATCCTATGCTTCCAAACACTTTTGTTCTCTGTATGTACATCATGGCCCATCACTCCTGCACTGTACAGCTTAGGAGACACACAATTCATGACCTCTGCTTTCCAGGTTCAATAGCCTCTGATGGAAGTTGCACCCCATGGAAGTTATTTTACAGCAGCCAGTGTTTCTATGAAATCTGGATTAGTATCATCTCACTCTCTCTTGCTCATTTCTAGCAAGGCATTCATGAATTCTTTCTTGTGTGCTGTTCATGGGAAAGTGCTACCTGTGGTGACTGACACATAACTCTGGCCTGCTGTCTCTAATCCAGACATACACTTTTGTGTGTGTGTGTGTGTTGCTTCTAGAAACATATAATAGAGACATTAGATTTGGAAGAAAATCATTGCATACACATGCAGAGTGTCAACTTTGATGTGCAGATGTCAGTCAAGCTTAATCTGCCTTGTTATTGGGCTTTTCATAGTACATGATGTGGAAAAAAAAATAGCAATAGGCCAACTCTTCACCAAATAGATAAGCTTTTACAGTTGACTTTCTGTTCAGTATAAAAGTATACTTAAAGCTGTTCCATCTGGATCTTAAAAATGTCTAAGTTACTAAGGCCCAGATCCTCAAAGTTATTTAGGCACCTAAATCCTATTGGGATCTGGGTACAAGTGAATAAATTTGGGTGTTAACAAGAGGCCTGGCCTAATGTTGGTCTATCTGCTGTAGCTCAACCACAAGATATGGGCTTGCAGCACAAATTACTGGGTGAAATTCCATGGCTTGTGTTATGCAGGAAGTCAGACTAGATGATTGCAATGGTTCTTTATGGCCTTAAAATCTAGGAAACCATATGACAATTCCTTTGATGACATTTTGAATTGGTTATCATTGTTTTTATTTTTGTTTTATATATTATTAATATATTATATTATTGTTTTTATTATTGCTTTTCTTTAACTAATGTGAGAGATGTACTGAACATGGTAAAAATTATACTAAAACTTCACATAGCTAGTCTATACTAAAAGATCATTCCTTCTGCCTGACTGTTTCTCACCCAGCTGTTATGTCTCATCTTTTAGGCAGTAACATCTTTGGGGCAAGGGCTGTCATTTACTATATGATTCTACAGTGCCTAGCACAATAGGACACTGACCTGGTCTTAAGGTAAAACAGTGGCTGAGAAGTGTGATTCTCAGGTCAGGTAGACTATACACGCTAGCTCTGTTCAAGCTAGTGCCTAAAAATAGCAGTGTGCACTGGCACATTCAGCAGCTTGGTTAGCCACCCAGTACAATCACAGCAAAACCCCAATAGATACTTGGGTGGCTAGCTCAAGACACTGCAACCACACTGCTAGTTTTAGGCACTAGCTCAAGCAGAGCTAGCACATGTGCGTCACTTCCCAGTGGCTGTGCAGACATACTCTTAGCCTGGAGGTGCTATGGCAGTATACATCGATAATAGTAATGTTAAACTATACGCAACTTCGTGTTCAACTTATTTTGCGTTTGCAAAGAGTTGCTGGGGAACCACACATATCAAGTTTCATGACAAATGAGAGTGATGTTTCCATCCATTACTTGCCAAAATCTGTGCCTTAATACACAAACTGTTATGGATTTTTAACTGGAGCAAGCAGAGCACCCTTAATTGATAGTCTGACAAGCGATCAAGTATCTTTCAATAAACCTCTTTAGGTAACATGACAATCCGAATGTGTTAGAAATAAGGCAAGTATTATTCTCTTGATACAATACCAAGTACCTGAACTTCCTGTAACTGTCATATGAGCACAGAACTTGCCCAATGTGAATCACTTGAGACACCGGCACTTACTGTGAAGCTTTACAGACACTGGCACTTACATATATTTAGCCGCAAAGTCCTTGTGGCACTGTGTACCTGCTCATAAGGTTACACTGTGTTGATTCTCTCCTTTACTGGTGTCAGGATTAAGTATGGAGCTGGCCCTCTTTCAGTGCCATTGTATGTTGATGAATGATGTACCTATTTATTTTATGGGGTGTTTTAAATATGACCTTTATATCAAATTTTCACATTGCTCACAACCAAGCCTCTATTCAGCAAGGTGCGTAAGCACATGCCTAAAGTAAATTAAAGAGATTACTCACATGCTTAAAGCTAAGCATGTACCTTCAGTATCTTGGTGAATCAGGACACAAAGGAACTAATGCTGACTGTTAACTCACTATTTTTCTGAAATCATGGGGAGTGGAAAGCCTAGACCTGTGGTCATGGGCTCTCTGATAAGCAGGATGGATCCCGTTAATAATCATATTTCATAAGCTCTGAAATTTTGCTTCTGTGATCCATTTACAGAGGCTGCTGATGTTTGGCTGCCATTAGCAGAGCTGCCATTGGCCCCAAAAGGACTCAAGGTGTTTTTTTGCCATATAGTATATGTTTAGATTACCTTTTCAAAAGATGCTGCTCTGATCTGTCCACAGAGTTAAAGACTGTGCTTTCCACTCCCACGCCTTAAGGACTGGCCACTGGACAACTTTAAGTGAGTGTAGGTGGAGTTGATTACTTTATGCTAATCAGTTGGTGACACATGTGATCACAGTGGTTTAGAACACTGATTTTCCTATATGTTGTGCCAATTAAACGTGTAGTGCTTACCATGAGTTTTCAAGTATTTTGAATGCATCTAAGATCTATTTCAGAATGAAAACAAATCATAATAGTTACATTTCAAATATTTATCTTTTCACAGTTTGCATTGTAAAGTACGACCTTGCTGTGTCACACCACCATCTGAAACTGCATTTTTTTAAAGCATTGCTAGAGTACAAATAACTGTAGATGAAGAGTAAGACGCTGGATAGTTGGGTATTATTTCCATGAATGCCTATCTTGCATGGTTTTTTTGAAAATGAAAGCAACAATGTGCACATTTAACTCAGAGGAAAGTCTAGGGCACGACATAACACAGAGTTGCTTTGGCTCAAGGATAATAGGATGGGTGATGTGACTCGGTTGAGTATGTATGCAAAGTTAATGATGTGTGAAGCTACAAATAGCCTTGATTGAATATTTGACTACTAGACGTCGAGGAGCCTTGCTGAGCCGCATGGTCTTCTGGCTCTCTACCAAAACAATGCCAAATTGTTTTTGGTCTCTGGCAACTCTCATAATGCTCTCTGCAAGTGGGAGGAGATGACAAGGGGACGCCTACACTAGAATATACAGACTCCAAATTAGATTTTTAAATATGTCTGGTGATGAAACTCTGCAAGGAGATTTCACCTAGAATGACAGGTTTCAGAGTGGTAGCCATGTTTGTCTGTATCAGCATAAACAACGAGGAGTCCTTGTGGCACCTTAGAGACTAACAAATTTATTTGGGCATAAGCTTTCGTGGGCTAAAACCCACTTCCAGTTTTAGCCAACAAAAGATTATGCCCAAATAAATGTGTTAGTCTCTAAGGTGCCACAAGGACTCCCAGTTGTTTTCACCTACAATGGTGATCCATTACTGACCTTTGCAATTACTAGGTGAAATTCTGGTCCCATTCAGTCAATGGCAAAACTCCCATAGGCTTTATCAGGGCCAGGATTTCAGGCAATGCATGCAGACTTAGAATCATGATCGAACACTATAGACTTATCATGTCTGTGAAAGTTTTTGGTAGCTTCATGCTGTATGATGCTGGGGTCTCTTCAAGGAGAGTGGTTTGCAAGTCACAACAGTCTGAATCATGCTGTGTGTAATCTGTATTTACTGCTTTGTCAACTTCCCATGTACTTTGTCCTCAGTATCTAGTACCAAGGGTGATGATTATGTTACAATGTGTCAAAGGAACTTTGATTTCAGTGCAGTGATATGTATGTAGGTAAAAATGTCATAGCATTAATGTCCACATGTATGCAATACTCACATTATTATAGGTGATGTTGCTGCCTATCCTGCATTAAAACATGATTTAATTATGTTCGATGGGTGCTTTGTAAAGCAAGCACTTGATGCCTGTCCAGAACGAACTGCACCCAAGCAGGTACTCATGCTAGAAACCTTTTCCCCTTTTACACAGCAATGCTGTGCAACAAAAACTGCCCTTTCAAAATAGGGATAATGTGGCTCTGATTGGAGGAAAATGACATTGATTATGAACACGTGTTGCCAGCTCATTTGCAGACATGTAGCTGATACCTCTTTTGGCACAGTGGCTAATCAGGAGGAGATATTTATAATGCTAAGGGAGATTTTCAAAAAGTACTTAAGGGTTATGGAGCACAAATCCCACTGACGTTCTGTGTTACTTGTGTTCCTAGATGCCTTAAGAGCTGTTGAAAATCTCCCCAATTGCCTTCAGCAAACTGCCCAATAGCCAGTCTGTTACCTGACTGTATATTCCACATTTAATTGTTTGGTTCTTAGTAACATCATTCATGGATTTGCATGTGTGTCCTTAGCTATGAAGAGAGCTGTTTATTTTTAATGCTGATCTTTACGCGGCCTTAGTGTGTCTGGTGAAAGTTATGCAGATCATTGTTTTGCCATTACTGTGTAAGAATTTTATCTTGAGATTTCTTACTATAATGTTTGGCTTTAACGTGTTAGCTGTTGAATTTCATCCAATAACTTATGTAATGCTATTTGTGCAAAAGAATAAGCATACAGACTTGAAGCAAGAACATATTTATTTATGTAGCTATGATTGCACAGAGAATGGAACATCTATCACCACTGGACAGTGAATCGATTGCTTTACAAAGTTGGTGGCACAGATTTACTATGGGGGAGTGCATTAGGTTGTTTAATATTGACTACTATGTTTATCTGAAGGATGTGAAACAAGTTTCTGGGAAGTTGGAGATTGAAGTGCACAAGCTTATTTATCGACGCATAAAACGTATTACCAAAGAATTGCAGAGAAAGGATTACGTGAGTGGAGAGGAATATTGCACAGGTAATCGGAAGGGTGTATCAGGGAACATTGTCAGCAATGGGTTACTCCTCCACACATAATGTAATTATGTGATGGCTTTAAGGTAAATGAAGCAACTTCTCTTGTGATGGACTAGCATGGGTATGTCACTGACCCAACAATGTTTGTGCAAGCCTGCATGCAAGTTAGGTGCACCATGCATGATGATGCTGTCATTATCAATCACCTGCAGTCTTTACTGGATTTCTTTCTAAAAGATATGCCGTAGCTCAAACAGAATTTATGGACTTTCTGCAGGAATTACTGGGTGAGATTCTTTGGCCTTCATTATGCGGAAGGGCAAACTAGATGATCATAATGGTCCATTCTCACTGCTTGTGTGGGTCAGACTAAGGGACTGTTTAATTGTGGTGTAGACGTTCAGGCTCGAGCCCAGGCTCTCAGATCCTGCAAGGTGGAAGGATCCTAGAGCTCTGGCTCCAGCCAGAGCCCAAACATCTACACCAGAATTACACAGCTCCCTAGTCTGAGTCCCACAGTCCAAGTCAGCTGGCATGGGCCAGCCATAGGTGTCTAGTTACAGTGTTGACATACCCAAAATCTCTGAATCAATATATCTGTTACAATTAACTGTGAATACCTGAGGTGTAAAACATGATGGTAGGGAACTGAGCTGCATGTCAGGGTCTGGATATTTGTTGAGCCTAATGGTTTGTTATTTTCATAAACTGCTGTGACTGAAGATTACTTCTTTTTTGTGTAATAACAAATGGCAACTGTGAATGGTGGGGTAAATATTGTTAATACATTTAAAGACTTAGCTTGATTTGCAAAAGTACTGAATGTCCATAATTTCTACTGAAGTCAATGGGAGATGCAGGTACTTAGTACCTATGAAAACCTGGCCAATAAAAGTTAGTAGGCATATATTTGTAGAGATTAAACTGTAGTGTAATCCCATAATTAAAGTTAAGAACCCCAGCCAGAATAGGTATGTTTTATGGCATATATAACATTTATTGGGGCAGAAATCTATGCAGCAGATTTACAGGTTTATTTTACATTCTGACACTGAGCAACTTAATGTGAAGAAATTGTTAGTCATGTATGCACATGCACCAAACTAACACATTGCATATCAACCAAAAAAGAAATCTATCTTGTTCTGATTTATGGCCTTATGATTTTATAATGGCCTTATGAGACATGTTTTGAAGCTAAACGTACATATTTAAGGTTGTTCTAAGTGAGGTTATCAGATGCACTTTTTTAATGCTCATAAGAACATAAGAACAGCCATAGTGGATCAGACCAATGGTCCATCTCGCCCAGTATCCTGCCTCTGACAGTGGCCAGTGCCAGATGCTTCAGATGGAATGAACAGAACAGGGCAATTATCAAGTGATGCATCCCACCATCTAGTCCCAGCTTCTGGCAGTCAGAGACTTGCGGATGCCCAGAGCATGGTGTTGCATCCCTGACCACCTTGGATAATAGCCATTGATGGACCTACCCTCCATGAACTTGTCCAATTCTTTTTTGAACCCAGTTATACTTTTGGCCTTCACAACATCTCTTGGCAATGAGTTCCACAGGTTGACTCTGCACTGTGTGAAGAAGTGCTTCCTTTTGTTTGTTTTATACCTGTTGCCTATGAATTACATTGGGTTTCCCCTGGTTTGTGTAGTAGGTAAAGGGGTAAACAGCATTTGCCCTATTCACTTTCTCCACACCAGTCATGATTTTATAGACCTCTATCATATACGCACTTAGTTGCCTCTTTTCCAAGCTGAACAGTCCCAGTGTTTTTAATTTCTCCTCGTATGGAAGCTGTTTCATCCCTTTAATAATTTTTGTTGCCATTCTTTGTACCTTTTCCATTTTTAATACATCTTTTTTGAGATGGGGTGACCAGAACTGCACACATTCTTCAACGTGTGGTCATATCATGGATTTATGTAGTGGTATTATGATATTTACTTTCTTATTATCTATCCCTTTCCTAATTGTTCTTAACATTCTGTTAGCTTTTTTGTCTGCTACTGCACATTGAACAGATGTTTTCAGAGAATGATCACAATGACTCCAAGATCTTTTGCTTGAGTGGTAATAGCTAATTTAGTCCCCACCATTTTGTATGTATATTTGGGATAATGCAGGGATTGGCAACCTTTGGCATGCGGCTTGTCAGGGTAAGCACCCTGGCGGGCTGGGCCGTTTTGTTTACCTGCCGCATCCGCATGTTTGGCTGATTGCGGCTGCCACGGGCCGTGGTTCGCCGGTCCAGGCCAATGGGGGCTGCAGGAAGCAGCGGCCAGCACATCCCTCGGCCCACACTGCTTCCTGCAGCCCCCGTTGGTCTGGAGTGGTGAACTGCGGCCAGTGGGGGCCACAATCGGCTGAACCTGTGAATGCGGCAGGTAAACAAACTGGCCCGGCCCACCAGGGTGCTTACTCTGGTGAGCTGCATGCCAAAGGTTGCCAATCCCTGGGATAATGTTTTCCAATGTGCATTACTTTGTATTTATCAACAGTGTATTTCATTTGCCATTTTGTGTCTCAGTCACCCACTTTTGTGAGATCACTTTATAACTCTGCATTAAGCTTTGGACTTAACTATCTTGAGAAATTATCTTTGCCACCTCACTGTTGATCCCTTTTTTTCAGATCATTTATGAAAATGTTGAACAGCACTGGTCCCAGTACAGATCTCTGGTGGATACTGTTTACCTCTCTCCATTCTGAAAAATGACCAATTATTCCTACCCTATGTTTACTATCTTTTAACCAGTTACTGATCTATGAGAGGACCTTCCCTCTTATCCTCTGACTGCTTACTTTGCTTAACACTGATTAGTGAGGGACCATGCCAAAGGCTTTTTGAAATGCCAAATACACTATGTCCACTGGATCACCCTTGTTCACTTAATTCTTGACCCCTCAAAGAATTCTAATTTGTGCGGCATGATTTTCCTTTACAAAGCCATGTCGACTCTTCCTGAACAAGTCGTGTTCATCTATGTGTCTGATAATTGTGTTCTTTACTGTAGTTTCAAGCAATTTGCCTGGTATTGAATTCAGACTTACCAGCCTGTAATTGCCAGGGTCGCCTCTAGAGCCTTTTCCTCCAGTCATCTAGTACAGAAGCTGATTTAAGTGATAGGTTACTTACTACAGTCAGTAGTTCTCAATTTCATATTTGAGTTCCTTCAGAATTCTTGGGTAAATACCATCTAATCCTGGTGACTTATTAATGTGTAATTTAACAATTTGTTCCCAAACCTTCTCTACTGACACCTCAACCTGGGACAGTTCCTCAGATATGTCACCTAAAAATAATGGCTCAGGTCTGCAGTGAAGTAAAAAATTCCTATTTGTATGATACAGTGGGTTTGTCACAGAGCAGAGTTCCCTCTCCCTGGGTTCTTACTGCAAATAGTCCTCATGCACACCTGCGGCAAGCTCAGCATCAAGTGCTTTATTTACAATGTGCTTTATAAACATGTTTTCCCCAATGTCTTTATCTACCACAGGATCTTGTGCGTCTACTGTCTCTACCTCTTTTTAAATTATTTCTAGCTGATAAGCTGAATAACTCTATTAATTAGTTAATCATTTAGTACTTAAACTATTACCTCATCAATTTATCCCATGTGGGGATGCTTCCAAAGTGCACAGAATGATGCATCGGCCTTAGGCTACTCTCACTCTGTCACGGGGTTGTATAATAAAGATGTATTGGCAGCTGAACACATAAGAATACTATAGGTCTTCCTGACGTTTCCTCATTTAGCCCCTTAAGAAAGAACTTAAGCACATGCTTAAAGTTAATGGGACATCAATGGGACTTAAGCACATGCTTAAAGTTAAGCAAATGCTTGATAACTTTCCTAAATCAGAGCCTATACTTTAAAAATTGGATTTTTTAAAGATGTATAGCTGCTATAATCCTTTTTTGCTCTACCTATTTTACTCAAAATTATTTTAGAATAGGTACTTTTGAAGTGCATGATTTGCCTTTGGTATGGTTTAAGCAGAGAAGTCCCTCAGAATCTGGTTGAGGTAAACAAATGGAAAGCTAAGCAAGCAATGACCTCATTTATTGATGGCAATTTACAGTGTTTCATTGTATTGAAATTTAAATAATTCTTAATGGTTTTTACAGATGAAATGAAGTTTAAATGTAGTGAATAATAATTAGACCTTAATATTTTCCCCTTATACTTAAGATCATGAACACATTGATCTGTGAAATTTTTTTTCCAGTTTTAGCACAAGATAAAATACCAGTTTGATGCTTTCTAGACAGCCATTTTGGACATCATCCTATGGAAAGAAAATATGCACCACCGGGGAGGAAGACCCTGATTCAGCAAAGTTAAGATTAAAGTTAAGTTCCATTGACGTGGGGATGGATTTAAGCATATGCTTAAAGTTAAAAATGTGACTAATGCTTTGCTGGACCAGAACCTAAAATAGTGGGTGACTGCGTGGTCTTTGCCAATATACTGTGTCTGCATATGGTTCTTATGTATTTATTACGACACCTGTTCTAACAGTTAATAGAATGGGCAAGAGAATGGGTAGGAAGAGAATGCTATTCCATACTGCAATGCTATGTAATGGTAAGGAAGTCTATAGGAAAATAATATTAGTCACAGAATGATGACATTATGTACCTAGGGCCATAAGATACTTGCATTTTTGTAGTGTGCTTTTTATAAGGCTCCATGCTTTGGAAATAGGCACTCCTCTCATAAACAAGAAGCTCATTCTGAAGGAGAGGGGAGGAGAGGCTTCTTTCCTAGAAGGAATGACGATATTTATTTAAAAGTTGTGAGCTGACAGCTAAATACTATGAGACTGAGCCATTGCAAATGTTCATTATAGTGGGAATGGTGAGCAGGTGTTATAGCCCCAACTCAGGAAAGCATCCCTCTTCAGGCAGAATGGTTAAGCCTGTGATTAACCGTTAATCAAGGCAATGGACAGTCAAGTCCTTCAGGCCTGATTCTGATCTCACACCAGATTGATCCTGGTGTTGCTTTGCAACTTTAGAATTACTCCTAATTTACACAAAATCAAGAGAGAGGAGAATTAGACCTAGTGATGTAATATGCAGAGAGACAGCCTTAACTTTATCGTTTCATGACTCTTGAATGCTTAACTGTGTAACCCTAGCACTCCCTTTACTTGGGTTTTATTTTAATTGAATTATAATGTGAATGTGACTGAAAAGTTTGCAAGCACAGCAAACATGACTGAGTTCACCAAGGTTACATACTCATGAGTAAGATTAAATGAACATCTCATTGGTTCACAGATTGCTAATATCATGCTACAATCTTGATCAGAAAGGAAATAGAAACAGTTATTGATTTTTTCCTGCAGCGCTATCATTACTGTTAGTCTGTTTGTATCCTGCAGGATGCAGCAGGAATGATTCCGTATCACACATCCCCCTAATTTCTAATGACTTCTTTATTGGAGGTTTGAATTTTTTTAAATTGTTCTCTTGTTCTCTGCATGATTTTAAAATATTTCTAGCATAAAATACTTGTGTTAAAAAATAAAAGTGATTTGCCTGTCAAATTGGGAGAAATACACCAGATTAACACAATCTTATCTGATATTTTTCTCTATTCCTTGCTAAATGCAAGTAACTTCCTATTGTAGCCCTTAATATTTTCTCACCAAGAAGTCAGATCAACATTTAGCTTCAAAGCCTGGTTGCATACATATGCTTATCTTACACTTTGTGGCAGGAGGTGATGATGAATGGTGTGACCAATTACTGCCCAGGTGCCAAATCCTCAACCTGTAGAGGTAGTTTTTGAGATACACTCAGGCTCCCATAGCTCAGGCTGTGAAATCCTGCATCTGTTCCCAAAGTCCTGTCTCTCGTGACAGCTACACTATTAAATTCTGACACTCTTAATTTTGTAGGAACAGACTCTGTCATATTTTTTCATGCAAAGGAGTATCTTGTTCTGTGCATCCGATGCAGTGAGCACTGAGAGCAAAGGAGACACAGTGGGCTGTAGCTCACGAAAGCTTATGCTCAAATAAATGTGTTAGTCTCTAAGGTGCCACAAGTACTCCTGTTCTTCTTGTTCTATGTGTGGCCCCCTTCAAATCAATAACAGTATTTGTGAATTAAGTGGCTACTCAACAGGAATAAATGTGGCAGAATCTGGCTCTTACCCAACTATAACAGTATGAAACGATCATCTCCTTTGTATCTGATGAACATGATTCATTTTTCCACTAAGAATTGTAAAAATAGTTCAAAGCATATATGGTCTAGGTAATAGTACAGCTGGCTCCCGAACTCAATGGCCAATGGAAATATATTCACTGGTATGAAATAAAATCTAATCACTAATGCCCTGACTGCACACAGGCTGATCCCCGTCTGGAGCCTCACTTGGTCTGGCTGCCCCAGGAAAAGGAGTGTTATTATAACATGATAGCTAATGCTTCATAAAATTCTTGTGTAGACAGTGCAAGAGGCAGTTTGACCTTGATTAGCCTGGCCAAGTTGAACATTACGGGGGGGTGATGAAGTGGGACTGTTCTTAATGTTTCCTGTTAATACTGTGTGGGTGCCTCAGTTTCTGGCCGACTCTCTGTCACCTAGCAACTAATGGCCAGGCCCTTCCCCCCTGCAAGGGGATGCTAAAGGTGTGGGAGAACAAAGAGGTCAGGTGACCTCCTGGCCCAGGGAAAGGAACTCAGTAGAGAAGGAGGGGCTGGAGGGGGGGTTCAGTTTGGGAGCTGGCTGGGGACGAGGAGTGAGGGCAGATGTGGGGGTCTGCCTCGCCGGGCCCCAGAATGGACCTGGCTGAGGGGTCTGGTTCTCTGTACCTACAAGCTCTGTTTTAGACCGTGTTCCTGTCATTGAATAAACCTCTGTTTTACTGGATGGCTAAGAGTCACGTCTGACTGTGAAGTGGGGGTGCAGGACCCTGTGGCTTCCCCAGGACCCCGCCTGGGTGGACTCGCTGTGGGAAGCGCACGGAGGGGCAGAGAGACCCAGGAGGTGAAGCCGTGTGAGCTTCTTGCCCTGAAGACAGTCTGCTCCAAGGGAGAGGAGGCTCCCCGAAGTCCTGGCTGGCTTGGTGGGAAGCAGTTCCAGAGCATCGCCCGGGAACTCCGTGACAGGGGGAAACTTGTGGGAAGAATGGGATTCATCTCAACCTGGAATCTCCCTGCAACTGCTGCTCTGGGCTATTGTGATGCCGAGCACCACAAGTGAGAGCAGGGTGACTGTGTCTCCTTTGCTCTCAATGCTCCTATCTCTGGAGCCCAGGCACTGAGGAGAAGGGGGAAACAGCCTGGCTCAGGATACAGAGCAGTGAGGAATGGGTGGAGGTACAGAAAGAAAGGAGGTTCGAAGAGAGAGAGGGTGGGGACAAGCAGTGCAAAAGAGAGTACAGTAGCCAGATGAGAGGAAAGCAAAGTGAGACAGGAGCTGGGGTGGCAGCAGAGGGGAGGGAGACCGGAACTGGGGTAAGGAGTTGAATAAGAACAGAGAGAGGGGAGGTCTAGGGAAGGATGGATAGGAGCAAAGGGGGAGGGAGCAGGAGCTGCAGGTGTGGGGGGAGGATGGAGCAGAGATGGAAAGGGGAAATAGGAGAGGTCAACAGAGGCAGACTTATGGAGGGTGGAGGGACAAGGGCTGAGGGATCTAAAACCAGAATCAGGAACTGAACCCAGAAATCCTGAGTCTTGGGATTCATAGAGTCATAGACTTTAAGGTCAGAAGGGGCGAATATGATCGTCTACTCTGACCTCCTGCACAACACAGGCCGCAGAATCTCACCCACCCACTCCTGCAACAACCCCCTAACCTATGTCTGAGCCATTGAAGTCCTCAAATCATGGTTTAAAGACTTCAAGGTGCAGAGAATCCTCCAGCAAGTGACCCGTGCCTCACACTGCAGAGGAAGGCGAACCCTCCCCATGGCCTCTGCCAATCTTCCCTGAAGGAAAATTCCTTCCAGACCCCAAACATGGCGATCCGCTAAACCCTGAGCATGTGGGCAAGACTCACCAGCCAGCACCCAGGAAAGAATTCTCTGTAGTAACTCAGATCCCACCCCATCTAACATCCCATCACAGGCCATTGGGCATATTTACCACTAATAATCAAAGATCAATTAAGGGTGCACGGGCAAGCTTCAGTTAGTCATAGTCTAACTTTTGAGAACTTGACTGCGCAACCTTAAAGCTCCTTTAACATTGTTTTTTGGATCAATATACAATTACTTCCAGTTACAGCCTGGTGCTGCACCCAGTTAGATCAATGGCAAGACTCTCAGTAACTAAAGACCACCAAAACTCATTTCCTGTCAAACTTTTACACATCCTTACATCTATC
Organism: Mauremys mutica; assembly: GCF_020497125.1. Lineage (NCBI taxonomy): Eukaryota > Metazoa > Chordata > Testudines > Geoemydidae > Mauremys > Mauremys mutica. The sequence goes on along the minus strand of NC_059072.1, from coordinate 37,849,738 downwards.
AAATTATTCATTATCTTCAACTTGTGGAAATAAGCACAAATAAACAAATCCCAGAACAAAAAATTAGAGATGGAAAAAATTGACAAGGTCATCTAGCCAATATGGAACTATTCCCTAATACATAATCTCAATAGGAATGAGTGCTTTTGACTTGCCCAACCTCAAACTAGCTTGAACACTGTGGGCCCAATCTAGTCTGCTATAGCCACTTTGGCCAGTGCAAAGTGGTCATATTATGGCTATGGAAGGCCATTGGAGATCCCACTCGTGCAGGGAAATTCTCCTCTGGCATAAAGCAGTTCTACCTACTGCATCTCTTCCCCCTCCAGTGTAATACAAAGGGCTATGTTGGTGGTTGAGAGGAGGTCTTCCACTAGTGTAGGTGGTGATAATTAGAGCAGCTCCTCAGCTACTATATCTTAATGCCAAGGACAGGCAGTGCAGGCTCGGAAGCCATAACAGATTCTCCACTGCCCTTCCACTGTGGCTGAGATCTGCTCCGGTGCAATTGAGAATCCAGTCCTAGGGATGCCATAGTTCAATGTGACGGTACTAGGGTAAACGTTCTCCTTAAGAAGAGACTGTGTGGTGGGAGGGGGGACATGAAGACAGAGAAGGGAGAGGGAAGAGAGAGAGTCAGAAATACAAGAAGGTCACATCATTTGCACTAAATCCACAATTCCTTACAGTACAATGTGTGTTTGTGGGGAGGGAATGGGGAGTAGAGGAGAAAAGGGAATCGATCTTCCAGTAAAAAAAGAAGTATAGAGCAGAAACAAAAAATACAGAGAGAGTGAACAAGGAGCAGAGAGATGAAGAAAGTACCCATAAAAATATTATTATGGTAAAAGGTGCTCTGGCCAGCACCTCAGGGATCACTGATGTATAAGCTCCCAGGATGATGTTCTCTGTAGAAAGAGGCCAAGTAGTAACCACAACCAGAGAGTTGTTATGAGAACTGTGTGGGTTAAAGCAGAGGTTGCCAAAGGTGGGCCGCGACACAGTCCTGGTGGCCCACCATGGGCAGAGTTGCCCCCCCTCAAGACTGTATACATTGGCAAAGTGGCAGCCAGATGACCCCTGCCCAGGGCTGGAGGAGCCCAGTCCCACCAGCAGGCAGCAGAGGGTGAAGTGGGGCCTCTGGGAAGTGCGTTAAGGGTGAGGAGAAAGGGCTATCCCCAAGAGGGAGCAGCTCCCAGGGCAGCTTGAGAAGGCTGGATGGTTCACAGTCTTTCCTGTTCTGAGCCACCACACCCTGCAATCTGTAGCTGTCGGGCCCCCTGAAGTATCAGTGCTGCTCTGTTTCTGCCTGGACAATGCTGTGATTGGGACCATCAAGGTAACAATCAGGCCCAGCCCAAGCGCCTGCCTCTGCCCAGCATTGGCGGCCCTTGAGTCTTTCCCTCGTTCGTGGGCAGGGGGTGCCTGTGAGGCACACCAGGGTGCTGGATGGGTGACTGGGGCAGGGCTACCAGGTGATGAGCTCAAGGCACTCAGCAGGCTGCTGAGGTAGATGGTATCGGCAGGGGCTGACTGTGGCACCTGCCTGCCTCCTTCGCCCTCTCACTGCCCCGGTCCTACTGAGGCGAGGGGTCATGCAGGCCCCACGGGGTCCCTCTCACTGACAGATGTGTGTTAATAGTGGGCTGCATCACCTATTGCAGCTGCACAGATGAGCCTCAGGGAGAAAAAGTTGGGAACCCCTGGCTTAAAGCATCCCACTCCACTTTGTCTGGGCCATTAGACCTTTCTGAGCTTCCTTTGTGCTGCAGAGCAGCTACACAAAAGGGAGGTTAATAGCTAGGCTACCTTTTATTTCCAAATCATGCAGTGTCTAGGTATCTTGCTCGTGGGTTTCCCAAGTAGAAAGTGCAGGGGCTGAGGAAAGATATGGGGCAGAGATTGCATTTAAACAGTTGGATCTGTTTGAGTTTTGTCTCGCAGAGGGGAAAGAGGCCCAAAGCTGCTGCCCGAGTGCAGTTGTGACAACCCTGCTCAAGGGAACAGGCAGGGGCGGCTCCAGGCACCAGCGCAGCAAGCGCGTGCCTGGGGCAGCAAGCTCTGGAGGGTGGCCTGCCGGTCGCTGTGAGAGCGGCAGGCAGGCGGCTTTCGGCAGCGCGCCTGCGGGAGGTCCGCTGGTCCCGCGGCTTCGGCGGCAGGGACGCCAATGGCGCGGCACCAGTGGACCTCCTGCAGGCATGCCGCCGAATCCACATGACTAACAGACCTCCCGCAGGTGCACCACCGAATCCGCGTGACCAGCGGACTTCCCGCAGATGCGCCTCTGAAAGTCTCCTGACTGCTGTGCTTGGGGTGGCAAAAAACATAGAGCCACCCTCAGGAACAGGACTTGTGTATATTTTGTAAATAAACAAATTACACTAAGAAGATACCTGATTCCACATCACTGATACATACTCCAAATAGGAAATTGACCTGCCAGAACCCCAAATCTGCTACTGCTCAGCAAAGGGCCAGTATTATTAAGACAGTATATAAACCATATACAAAAAAGCCATTTGTGCCAGTCTAATGCTTGGGGCTTGGCACTTTTCTATCTCTAATGCACAGCACCAGCTAGAAAATATTCCCTGAATGTTGAATCACCCTGAGGGAAAAAAGTGTTTTTCAAATCACACGGAATTAAAAAGAAATGTCACAAATTCAAACCAGTACTTTGAAAGGTTGGTAAAACTTCAAAAATCTCACAAGGTTCAACAGTCTGAAATTCTCAGGTATTTTGTCCAATCCAGATTTAAATTATTCTAGTGATAGGTGTCCCCCCAGTTCTTTAGGGACATTATCACAGTGTTAAGAAATTTGATGATGAGGCAGAAGATACAATATATTTTCTGAGATGTTTCATGTAGTTTCTGTCACTAACTCCTGGCTTTAAAAATATTTATATTTCAAACAGCTCTATTGTGCAAGAGACCAAAAAATAAATAAATAAAAATCCCACATGTCTGGGTTTTTTTAATGACATGTGATGTATCCAGACTTTCATTTATATTTTATAGGTCAATCTCGAAGCTGAGCTTTACGTTAACCACACTGTACTTCAAGGAATTGTGGATTTTGTGCATATGATGTGACCTTTTTCAATTTCAGACTCACAAACTGTGATCTAACAGCAATAATGATCTCTGGAAAGTAGACAGTTGTTGATGTTGGTCTACTGAAAATTTCATGTGCCCTCAGGCTTTGCCTTGAGGTAAACCTCTCAAGTGGGTTACAATCACTAATGATCACTTCCTTCTCTTCCTGCCTTCTTGGTCAAAGCCACTTCTCTTATCAATTTGTATGTTTGATTGGCAGGTCACAATCTATATTTTTTAATGAGATTCAAAGCTCTGAAGTGTGAACTCTGAGTTCTGATTATAGACTCAATCCTGCAAATACTTATATACTTTTCACACGGGAGAAAGTCCCATTTCACTGAATGTGAGTAAAGTTACCCATATATGCAAAGGTTTTCAGGATTGGGGCCTGTATTACTGCAAATATTGCTCAGCAATGCAAGTTGGTCAGAAACTCCCTTAACGGGTAATGTCCTCAAAAGGTTTTAACATCCTCTTGTGTTTTAAAAATATGTAAGAAGGCTATTGAAGGTTTACAGCCCCAGTTCAATAAGGTACTTGAAACAAACTATGTATCAAATTTTAAATTTAAGGGCCAGGTTCTCTCCTGCACCAGAGCTTTGATCAGTTTGGATTGGGCAATAGGGAGCTGGCTACCAGTTACCAGGTCTCAAGGCAACATACAGTATACCTACACTGTGATTTCAGTGTGAGTTCCTTGATAGACCAGTGGAGGATTAGCAAAGTGGAGCAGAGCTCCTTCATGCTTCCTCGAATCCCTGACACTGCCTATGTTAGGAGAGCAGGCCAGAGGGCAGCTACCCTATACTAGCGGAATTCTCTGCTACTGATTTTGGGACTAGTTCTCAGCCACTTTGTACTCCTGAGTGGTGCTCTGTAAGATGGTGCTCCAGAGGTTGAAGTTTGGCACACGCTTAAGTACTTTGCTGAACTAGGGCCTTGGGGTCCAATTTGTTTATGCTGGTGGGAAATGTTGTATCATATGGCCATCTACGAGTTAGTTTATCAGATTAATGAAAAACAGAAGAAAGCTTTTGCTGTGCTAGATAGACAAATCGGTGTGATTACAATAAGAAATGGCACACACTTGCCCAAAACTTATTGAGACCAAATCTATTCTTATTTATTAATGATGTCCTCTAGGTTTCACAGATTTTAAGGCTCGAAGAGAACATTATGATCATCTAGTCTGACCTCGTCCGTAACCCAGATGGCACCAGAAGCAGAAACACTAGATTGAACCCAGGAAGCTTGCTCAAGTGGAGCTCAAGATAAGCTTTCCCAGACCAAATCAAACTTACAAAGCCTTCCATTGCAGTTGCCACACACAGTCCTAGTCCTTATGTTTCCCACACCTAAGGACCATGAAGGTCTAGCACTGCCACTAGCGTTGGAAGTTCTGAAGGAGCAACACTATGACCCATATCCCATCTGCATTGCTTAGCAGGGATGAGAAGATGCGGTGCATGATGGGGGTGTAGGCTGTGCTGTGAAAGGATGCAGTCATGCTTCTGGAGCCCTTGTGCAGGCACGATGGTTTCATCAAACACAAAGCCTTCAGCAGCTGCTATCAGTGCAGAGCCCCTCCTCAAAATAGCCCCAAGCTACAATACAAACCAGTCATCCCAAGCAATTTTTATTTATTTTTCTTAATGTTACATATTTTAAGAGGATTCAGAGCCTGTGAAAAGTTCCAGTCCTTGATTTACCCACAAAACAGGTGAACATCAGGAAAGCAAGTATCTCTCACTGAGATGCTGAAGGACCACCTCTAAAGCTGAGAAGATAAGTCAGCCAATGTGTCTGTTCAGTACTTGGCCTCTCTGCTGATCCTGCCCCAAAAGGTACCCATTAGTGCTGCTCCTTGTAACTGTGGTTTTGTTATAAGGACATCCATCCACTAGGGACTGCACTGTGGCCAACAGCTCATTCCACATAGGCCACCAGATACCACTTTCAGGGCCATCCCTCAGAAAATATTTCTGATGCATTTTGAGAGAATATTTTACTTTATCACGTATCTATATTGTTATTTTATTTCTGTATCTGTGTTTTCTCACTGCTGTTTGTAAGCATAAACGGCCTGATCCAAGCCCATTCAGGTCAGTTAGACAGCTGTAGGCTCACTTCAGTATGTGCTGGATCAGGCCCAGAAGAGTCAACTAAGTACAGCTGCCAATTACAAATTACTATCTTGCATCACTACCAACCATTCCATACAGGATGGCAAAAGGTGCTTATTCATATTGTTTTTAATGAGGGTAGGTGAATACTCTTGTGAGAAACTTTCACTTTATAGTAAAATCTCAATAGTTTCCCAGTAAACACCAGATCAAAAAACCCACTAATGTCCCTGCTATAAGAATGTATTGTTCTGTTTTGTTTTTTATTAAATTCCGAAGACACACAAAATGCATGTACTACACTGTAGCAAATATTTATCTTGCTTATTTTAACTATGGCAAGCTGGGTCCTTGAGAAAATCTCAAGAACAGTCTTGACCTGCTTGTGAAACAACGTTTCTCTCAGTATGACGCAAATCTTAGCTTCTTCCTCAGCACTTGTCAAGCTGTTGACTCACGCTCCTGACTCTCTTCAGACGTGTTTGTCACATGTTCACCAGCCTCATGCTCCCAAACAAACAAAGGTCAAGGTAAAATGCAAAGTAATGCCTCAATACCAAAGCACTGAGACCCAGATGTCTGCAGCTCTCTGTAGCCTCCAAAGAGCAGTTTGCATGTTAGAACAGCTGTAGGTTCCCAAAATTGCTGACCTGTTACATTTTCATTCTATTTATTTGAAGTGATTATTAAAATGAATTATTTTGTTCCTTGGAGATAATGCTATCACTTTAATCTAATTTCAAGAAATCTTCAAGGGAGTGCACATATGCATCATTAAAGCATTTCTGCCATTAAAACTTGGCTTCCATATGCAAGCATTTCGACATACAACTGATCTGGACAGGAAAATAATAATAATAAATAAATGCTGAGTTCAAGCTGCACTGATGGCTCAGAGGCGATGCCTTTTCCCAGCATACATCACAATGGACAAATCAGTAACTTGGCAAAATCATTTGTCTTTCCTGAGAAGATTAGAGAAACTTGCTTACGTGCAAAGTGACTCCTTTATTCAGTCTCATTCTTTTTTGCCACAGGTTAGCAGAATTTCCTCTTCTAATCTCAGGCTAACTTCACTTTATTTTATGTTCAGGGTGGAGAGATGTCGTGATTAACCTCTGTAAACTGCTATGCAGTGGGGTTGAGAGAGCTCAGCTGTTTAATTCTGGCACAATAAGCAGCTTCCAGGGATCAGAATCCCTGTTTTCATTAAGGATGAGTCATGTTGGGAACTGTTTTAACTTACATAGAAATCTTTTTCATTATTACTATTTTTCAGTTCAGTGGGTGCACCTTGTTGAAGCTCAAGGTCTTGCCCATATCTGACATAGGGAAGTATAACACATAAGTTGGGTGCAACTCCTGTGTTCACTACTTCAGAATAGGAATTACTTTTCACTTGTCATTTCCAGGGTTGGTGGAAAGTCAGGGCAGGGCAGAGCTGGGTGAGAGTAACTGTTTGGATAGAGAATTGGATTGGGGTGGGTTAGAGCAGTTCTTTCTATCTCACTCTGAAGGCCTAATAAAGATGCCTGCTCAGTGTAGCCATTTAGCACCTGTAGCACTACCATTATTGTCCATGCATATTTCACACATTGTGCAGGGATTTTGTGCACCTATAATCAGAAACTTACATTAACTCTGTCCCATTTGCAATTACCCGAACAGGTGTTTTCCTCCCTAAACCTTGCATTTTCAGGAAAAAGAACATTCCCACTATTCACAATTTCACAGGCAATACCACACAGCCTTAGTAATTAGCAGTGATTACAATGAATTGTGGGATACTGCCATGCCAAGCAAGAAAGTTACATGTGGACTGGTTGCCTAGGGCATAAAGGAGACGGAGGAAGTAAAAGCCATGGAGCCAACACACACATCTCTGGAATAAGGCTAGCATAGTTTTTGCTGCAGGGAGGCTTACAGCAAAGAAGAAATTTAATGGTAAGGGTGATGTCACAATGGGCATCACTTCAGAGAAGCTAAGCTCCTGAAACTATGCAGATGAACAGTAGGAGACAATTATGGGAACTTTGAAGATGCAAATAACCATAGATCCAGCTATTCTGCAGAAAAAAATATGTTGAGCCAAGTTGTGCAATCATCACTCACACAAGCAAGCACTTGTTCACATGAGTAGTTTTGTTGGTTTTAACAGGAGTATTAAGTATCTTGGTGCTATACAGTGTGTGTGTAACTTTAAGCACTGGCTTAAGCAACATGCAGTATAGAGGCCTAAGTATATAAGTGCTCACCAATGTCAGTAACAGTTACAGCAGCAAAGAGTCCTGTGGCACCTTATAGACTAAAGGTAATATACCAATCTCCTAGAACTGGAAGGGACCTTGAAAGGTCATTGAGTCCAGCCTGCTGCCTTCACTAGCAGGACCAATTTTTGCCCCAAATCTCTAAGCGGCCTCTTCAAGGATTGAACTCACAACCCTAGGTTTAGCAGGCCAATGCTCAAACCACTGAGCTATCCCTCCCCCCAACAGATGTTTTGGAGCATGAGCTTTCATGGGTGAATACCCACTTCGTCAGATGCATGTAGTGGAAATTTCCAGGGGCAGGTATATATATGCAAGCAAGAAGCAGGCTAAAGATAACGAGGTTAGTTCAATCAGGGAGGATGAGGCCCTCTTCTAGCAGCTGAGGTGTGAAAACCAAGGGAGGAGAAACTGGTTTTGTAGTTGGCTAGCCATTCACAGTCTTTTCACAGTAACAGTTACACAATCTTTTCTTAGTATATTCTTAAACAGGACTTTTGAGTTACTAAAATGTGCATGACGGACAGTTTTATTCAGCAACAATCATCTCTTACATTCTCTCTTTACAAACAGACTGTCACCTCATTTTAAAGGAAGCCCTCCTAAATGAATTCCTATCCAAATCTACCAGTAATTAGGATAAACAGGAGCATTTATTTTATTAACCAGACAAAATTAAAATCACACCAATCAGTGCAGTATTTCCAGTTGTGAATGGCATTTTTCTATTTAGTTTATAAGAACATCCTAATCAAAGCATTATTTAGAGTTCAACACTTAAACTGACTGTATTCTAGATCAGTGGTTCTCAAACTAGGGCCTCCGCTTGTTCAGGGAAAGCTTCTGGCAGGCCAGGCCGGTTTGTTTACCTGCCGCATCTGCAGGTTCGGCCGATCGCGAATCCCACTGGCCGCGGTTTGCCACTCCAGGCCAATGGGGGCTGCGGGAAGGGCGGCCAGCACATCCCTCGGCCCACACCACTTCCCACAGCCCCCATTGGCCTGGAGCAGTGAACCACGGCCAGCAGGAGCTGCGATCAATTGAACCTGCGGACGCGGCAGGTAAATAAACCAGCTCGGCCTGCCAGGGGCTTTCCCTGAACAAGCAGCGGTCCGACTTTGAGAATCACTGTTCTAGATGCTTAAACCCAGATCTTCCTGACAACTTGCTTAGCTGAATGTTTTGCCCAGACGGTTGCACTGCTTGTACTTGTTGTTTTGCTGATCAGCTCAAACACATTATTGTCGTATCACTATCACCTTCAGAAGCAATTTAAATAAATGTATATGGCCATGGGGAGGATGGCATTGTGCATATGAGCTGGTTGTGGAACAATTAAACTCAGTCTGGAAAAAAACAATGATTTGATTAACCTACAGTAGCATATGGCAGACTATATTTGAGCCTGAAGCGGAAGGAGAGTTCAAAAGGTGATGTTAGGGTCATATGTGGTATAGGAGATTGTACAAAAAAATACAAACCCACAAGCAACTGTACTCAAATATGATCACATATATTCTGGATACAGTGGTGATAGGTGCCTTACCAATAGCTAAATTAGCTGTTTTGAGTCACTCTTTCTATTGCAAGTACTGCAAGTTAAAACTGTGCAAAATCATTTTCATTCTTACATGCAATAGCTGAAAATTTTACAAGAATTAGCTAATTCAAAGAAATTAGCTAATTCAAAGGAAATGTCACCCCTTTGACCAACAAATGCAGCTTTTTGTTGCAAAAAACATGAAAATCTATCCCTTTAAGGGGGAAAAGGAAAGAATGAATATGCCCCAGCCAAAATGGACAAGGCCAGATCACCCCATGCCACAGAAAATCATGTGAATAAAAGCTCTGGTGGAGTATGTAGAAGTAAAGCCTCCAATCCCTCAGGATCAACTGGGATGACCTTCTCTTCCGAACATGTGTGGAGCTCTACTGCAAAGAGTACTCCTGATTCTTCCTCCCTGCCCCCTGCCCAATGTGGCTCTCCTCTTTAGTAACAGTGTGGCTCCAGTATGTACTATGTTTCTATTGGCTGAATCCCCCATATCGGAGTAAGACCAACAGAGGGATTCAGTAGGGGTTAATACTGTTTTAAGTATGTGGAAATCTCTGGTCTGTGGACTGTATCAAATAGATTGGCCAGTTTCTTGCATCCATCCTGAAAAGCCAATGGAGCATTAACCCTAGGGCTGATCAAAAAGTTCCCATCAAAGCTGGCTTTCAACTGAAAATTGTGTTTTCAACTAAATGAAACTTTTAATCAGAAGTGACAATTTCCCAGGGAAAATTTGACTTTTCGTCAAAAAAGTGAACATTGATTTTTTGTTTTAACATTTTCACCAGGAGCAGGATTTTTCCCCTCACAAATCTGTACTATGATGTAAGAAACTTGAGTTCATTTCAGCAAAACTTGAATAGAATATGGTGAGCTAAAGAAAATATCTATTAAAGCAAATTCAGAAAGGGAAGTTACTTACGTTCTTGTAACTGGAATTCTCCAAGACATGTGGTCCCTCTCTGTATTCCACTGGGGGTACCAATGCAACCGAGACCAGAGAATTCTTGCAAACAGCATCTGTTGGTTTCATGCCTGTGTCCCAGCTCTCCTTGTCCTCTGAACTGGGAGTATGAGGAGCAGAAAGGACCAGCCATCTCTCCTCTTCCTTCTTTACCACTCATCAGATAATGAGCCAAAGCACAAGAGAAGAGGAATGGATAGTGGAATACAGATAGGTTCTCGAAGAACTCTAATTACAACAATAAGTAACTTCCCTTTCTTCCAGTGCTGATCCCCCTTTGTGTATTCCCACAGCCCCCCACCTCCTCCATGGCCCTATCCCACCCCTTCCGCCCAAGACCCCGCTCTGGCCAAGCTGGAAGCCGGAGTGGGCCGGGAGATGTGGACCCTCCACCTGTCTGGGATGTGGGGGCCAAGAACAGCCCCCAGCCTGTGTCCCCACTCCGCGGATCCCCAGCCTAGGACAGGAAGGTCCGCAGCTCCCCACACCTGACCGCACGGCTCCGGACAGGGGATGGGTCCTCGGAGCCGCATTCTGGCCATATTAGAAACCATGTGGGACCCATGGACCCTCCATTCGCCCTGGGCGGGTGGCCCACAGGGTGGGGACACAGGCTAGGGGCTGCTCTTAGACCCCCCATCACAGGTAGGTGGAGGGTCCATGGTGTGGTGCCCCATGCTGCCCAGGCTCCCTGGCCAGGCTAGAGGGGAGGGCGGGGTCTGGGGGGGAAGAGGTGGGGTGGGAGGCAGGGCCGGATTAACCTTTTGTGGGCCTGGTGCCAAACATATTTTTGGGCCCCTATAGGGACAATGGAGCATGGTGCAGGGGGATCGGTCCCCGGAGCCTGGGGCCAGCCAGGGGCAATGGCTTGGCAAGGGTGGCCCCACTCCGCCTAGCCCAGTGCGAGGGCACTGTTTACAAACTGAAAGTTGCCAGATGCACAATGGTCCACCCGGCCCTGTTCTGCCAGCATGTCCCATGCCGCACCACACATCCCCCAACACCTAAACACCCACCCCAATTCCCTCCCCCTGGACCTACTTTGCTCAGCAGTCCCGCCAGACAATGCCACAAATGCACAGTGCCCTGCACAATACCACCCCTGCCCAGCACCCCCCTGCCCACAGCCCCACCACAACTGCCCAACACCCCCCACAGAACCCTCACTCCATAGTGCCCCAACACACAGAGATCTTCCCTGCCCCCTCACAGCCCAGCACCCTCACCCACATGCCCTCCAGAGATCCACTCCCCCAAGGTCTGGCTCCAGGTCGCACTCACCGGCCCTGCTGGGAGGCGACTGTGTCTGCCGGGCTGAGCCGGCAGTGCAGCCAGGGCTGGTTCCAGGGCGGGGAATCGTCCCGGCCCCTCAGCAGTGGTGCAATCAGCCAGGCTGGCGCCTGCCCCGGCCAGTCTCCCTCAGGACCCACTTGCCTGGAAGGGCCCAGCCAAGGCCCCTACATTGCCCCCCGCCCCAAACTGACCAAGCCTGGCCAGGCTTCTGCACCAGCCCCAGGTGGCTCAGCTCCAGGGAGACAGGTGGGGGCCCACAGGTGGTGGGCAGCAGAGACTTCCCGAAGCCAGAGGTGCACTGGAGTCCGGTCATAAGGCAAAGGGAAGCCAGAGGGTGAGGCCTGGAGGTGGAGAGGAGCCCTTGGCCGACCAGCAGGCAGGCTGAAAGGAGCAAGTGGTGAGTGGCGGGAGGTGGGAAGCCAGCAGGCTCTCGGGGCGCAGTGCAAGCAGAGCAGGACAGGGCCCCTTCTGAGCATGGGCCTGGCTCCATGGCACCACGGACGCCACTGTAAACCCGGCACTGGGTGGGGGTGGGGTCTGTGGCAAAAAGTGGCAAAAAGAGCTAGTCCCATCCACTTTCAAAAAGTGGGAGGGACATCGCCCTCTGGTCCCCCCATTCCAGCACCCTGATGTCATGTTATATTTGAAAACAGGTTTCCAAACCAAATCGCACAGATCAAACTAAAAATTGTTTAGCGCAGAATTGTGAAGACGTATTTCACATTTTGCAAGTCCCAGAGTGCTTTTACATAAAAACTGAGACCCAGAAGGAAAGAGGACTGGCAGCCAGTACACTGGCAAGGCTTAAACGCCATATTATATATATAAGTGGCTTAACGTCTACACTTGGTTTTAATATCCTCGACAATGAAGACAATGATTTAAACCCAACAGAATACAAAATGGCAAATTAACACACATACTATGCATGGTGTACAGACTGTCTGCACCTACTGGCCCATGATTTTCAGATTAATTATGATGTTTGTCACTAAGCCTCTACTTGCACCGTCTGTACCTATTTCATTCATTCTGACTTGGCAAAGTCTGCAAACAGAAAGGAGAAAAACAGTGAAAGTGTTAACTGCCAAATCACTGGATCTCCTTCAGATCACTGGATCTCCATTCAGATCACTGGATCTCCAAATTCACTGGATCAAAGACCAGGGATGCAGCATATCCCAAGACCACATTGCTACTTAACCACTAAATGCAGTGCATTAAGAATGACAGAGTGGGCTGTGGTTCTTTCCAATGAGGTGACACCTGTTTGAACTCCCTCTATGATCCTCTGTATTTGGAAGGTTTCTCCAATGGATCCCAGGAGCCCTAATCGGGCCTGTGTGAAGGATCATACAGGTAAGGAGATGGACCCCATGGGGGAGGGTACCACTGGTCCCAAACAGGGTAGTGCACCTTGCAGGAGCAGGAGGGCGCCCAAGATATTCTGGAGACTCTTTTGGGACTAATCTCACACCTTGGTATGGCCAGTGGAGCCACTGTTTCAGCCTTGAGCTCGCCGAAGGAGTGCGAGTCCTCTGACTCAATAGGCAGAGCCACTGATACCAGTTGTCTTGTAATGCCCCAGCTGACTGATAGTACTGAAGTGTGGGAACCTGTCTGGTGACTACCAGCTCCAAAAGTATCAGCAACTCCAGGTTAGTATATATCTAGGCTGTTGAGGATAGTATATCCAACCCTTGAGGTTGGAGAGTGGGGAGGGCTTCTTCCTCTTGGTATAGCTGACAGTGCTTGTTTGGATTAGGTGGTGTTTCTTGTCGTGGTTCAATACCATTTGTGTAGGCGGCGACTGGTCCATTTCCCCCCTTACTAGTACAGGGGCTGGTCCTACTCCTTCACCGATGGGCCGTTTCGGAGCACTCTTGGCTCTCAGTACTGACAAGCCAGATTCATGCTCCCTGTGAGCTCCTGTACTGGGGATCAGAGTCTCACCCAACTTGGGGGGCATAGGGGAAAATGTCCTCTTCCTAGATGAGAACTTAGGTGGGGATTTCTCTCACTTTCTGTAGAGTGCTTATTCCTACTCTCCTCCCACCTGCTCTGCTTGCTGGTGTCCTTAGTTCTGCCCTCTGCTGTTCTGAAACCAGAGAATATCATGCTTTCAGGGGCACTTCTCAGTGCCTCTCGCCTATGTACAGGGTGGGTCTGACAACCCAAGGTAACACTGGAGCATCTCTGAGCATTCCATCAGGAATCTTCTGAGCTGGAACTCCCAGGATCAATGAGTTCAGAGTGGGGGGGAAGAACAGCAGATATTGCTCTTTAATGGAATGAGAGACTCCCCCAGGCAATACCAACACCGTGGAAGTCACTAATTGGGAAGGCCCAGGGGAGGCCACACAGGTCTTGGCACTTTGGATCTTGGACATAATAGATAACCCAAATAATGGGAGCAGCAGGGTTGGGGGAAACCCCAGATCCCTACTAATGGTCTCTCTCAAACTAAACTAACTAACTCACTAGAAAAGGTAAATTAGTTACAGAAAACCTGGAATCTGAAAAAAGGAAGGCTAGTAAAGCCATGGACACTGAAAAGTTCCATCTCAGACTACAGGCTACCAGAAATGAAGTAGAGAAGCAAATGGTCTATGATGCCCCTTATGCCCTCAGTTCAGAGCACACGGAGGAGAAGGGTGTAGGCATGGACCAATGGACACCGCTAATGAAAAATCTTTCACTGTTAGGCACATGGAGTGTATGTGTGCTTTGAGTGGAACACACATGGGGCCATCACTCAAAGAAGAACTTAACGTTATTTGGTGGAATTCATCCTGCAGGATAGGTTGAATTGTAAAGCTCCAGAACTGCAGAACAAGGAATCCATGGAACCATGGTGGTATATAGCATAAATTCCCTAGCTTTTCTAATTTGAAGATCATTGATTAACAAAGGCACGCATGGTAGCATTGGATTACTTAAAAAGAGGTAAAACACAACAGAGATATTTACTACATTACAGCTCTACCATTGCCTTTTATGATTCTTGATGTATTCAGGTGTTGAATCAATGATGTCTGATATCGAATCCCTGTTGTTTCTTCTATGCCGGTTGCAAATATTTTTAATATTTCTATTACTGCAGGCAGCACAGTCTGGTGATCCCTTGCACCATCACTACTCCTAAAAGCACTGGAAAAAATAAATCTATCAGGATAACTCATCTATGCAGTGCCCAACATAGGACATGTCCTTGCTGTGGCTTATCTGTGAACAGACATAGGGTCTTGGTCCATTGTGCTGACAGTCATTGTTCAGGACTGCTAAATTCACCCCAAAGTGAGCGCAAATTCATCTCTGTTCTGCTTATTCTTAATTGCAAATAAACAGTGGAAGCCATATGAGATTTTATATATAAGAAAACACACCAATAAACTAAAACAGCTCAAATAATATTTTTGGATATAATTGAGGAAGAATGCCCCCCTGGCCCTCTGTCACTAGATCAATGCCTGCAGCATTCACTGTGCCCTACTACTTCTGATACTCTGATTTGGAACCTGTGCAAAATGCACAGAATTCGAAAGCTTGACTTTTTTTCCCTTATCCTCTGAAGTGGGTTTGCTTGCCAGGTGAGCTGTTTTATCAAACTCTCTCAGCTCCATTGAACAGGCTCTTACACGTTCCAGAGTTTCAGAGACGCACCCAACATATCTGCAACGTTCCCGTCACTGGTCACGTTGACACTGGCTTCTTCCCAAAGCAAATGTGAATGTCTTTTGTTTTTTAAACACCCTCTGTTAAACAGATTAGTCTGTAGCGTACCAGAGAGAGGGAAATAGCTTAAAATGGTATGTAATGTATATTTCTCCAATCTTAACTATTCAGGGTGCCCAAAGCAAGGAAAAACTAGAGCAGAGAGTGGGAGAGTTGTCAGAAACAATGTGTTTTTCAGTCTGACATTTTAAACCAAATAAAGACAGATGGTTAAGATCCTTGATCCTGATAAAATACATCAGTGTTACTCACCAGTCTCCTTTTAGGCCCCAATTCAACAGACCACTTAGGCATGCTAATAACTTTAAGCACGTAACCATGCCCATTGATTTAAACATGACTATTCATGTGCTTACATATCTTGCAAAATTGGGCATTTAAACAGGACACTTCAAATACTGTATGTGAGGTTTTTCTCTCCATTTTTGGGGGTGCTGTCTTATAGTACTAACCATAACATTTCTTTTTCTTGTGGTCTTGTCTTTTCGCATATGCCAAACACTGATTTCTTTCCCATTGTGTACTTTTAGGGAGCACAAGCCAACCTGGCTGTACCTTGTTTATATTTAGCATCATCCCAGGGGTCAGAATGCTCTTAAAACACAGCTTGTTAGTTAACTTATGTCCCTTATATTGGCAGAATAAAAGTATGACGAGTGGCTATTATTTTTTATGAGTTGCCAGATGTGTGGGCTAGAAAAGAGAGTAATAGTAATGTGCAGTCCTACACTGCTGAGAAAAAATTACTCTGCAGAAAATGGCATTATATGGTTCCATGTTTATTGTCTCTAAATGATTTCCAGATGAAATTTCCTCAGTATACAAAGAGGATGATTTTTTTTGTAACTGCCAAGCTAGCAAACACAATGTGGGAGAGATGAGCCAAGGTTATATAACTAATTAAAAACAAATTAATGTTAATCAGAATCATCAAGTTGTAAACTAGCTAGCCTATGCAGCTGCATCATCTTATGATATCTTCATCCTCCCAGCCCTATTTTGTTGCGGCCACTTCTGGTGTCATGTCTGAAACTAGACTGTAAGCTCTTCAGGGAAGGAACCATGCCTTTGAATGGATTTGCACAAGACAGTGTGTAACTGGGCCCTGATCTTGATTGGGTGCTATCATGATACAAACGAGAACAATAATAATAATATGCAGAAAAATGAGCAAACCAAAATGTTATTTTCTGTACATCAATGATCACCAATTCATCAGTCGTGATCAACTGGTCAATCCTGGAGACTCTCCTAGTCAATGGGTATCTCCATCCGCGGTGGTGAAGCGGGGCTGCCTGCCACTGCCTGACACGGCCCCACGCTGCTCCTGGAAGTGGCCAGCACGGCTCCATGGCGGGGAGAGGGGCAGGGGTCTCCTGCCTGCAAGCACCACCTCCCACAGCTCCCAGTGGCCAGGAATGGGGAGCTGTGGCCAATGGGAGCTGAGGGGGCAGTGCCTGCAGAGAGGGGCAGCACACAGAGCCACAGGCCTCCCACAGGGCCGCAGAGGCGAGTTGACCCCTTCCGGGAGCGGTGTAGCCATGTGGTGCACTACTGGCAGGGTGGGGGGGTGGCCCGGCTCGTGATGGGGAGGAGGTGCAGATGTGCCTCAGTGCAGCCAAACTCTGCTGCGCCACTGCCCGGGAGTCACCCAAGATAAGTGCCCCCCTCCCGGAGCCAGCACCCCATACCCCAGCCCTGAGCCCTCTCCCGGAGCCAGCACCCCATACCCCAGCCCTGAGCCCTCTCCCGGAGCCAGCACCCCATACCCCAGCCCTGAGCCCTCTCCCAGAGCCAGCACGCCAAACCCCAGCCCTGAGCCCTCTCCCGGAGCCAGCACCCCATACCCCAGCCCTGAGCCCTCTCCCGGAGCCAGCACCCCATACCCCAGCCCTGAGCCCTCTCCCGGAGCCAGCACCCTATACCCCAGCCCTGAGCCCTCTCCCGGAGCCAGCACGCCAAACCCCAGCCCTGAGCCCTCTCCCGGATCCAGCACCCCATACCCCAGCCCTGAGCCCTCTCCTGGAGCCAGCACCCCATACCCCAGCCCTGAGCCCTCTCCTGGAGCCAGCATGCCAAACCCCCTCCTGCACCCCAAATATCCTGCTGCACCCCAAACTCCTGCCCCAACCCTGATCCCCCTCCCGGAGTCAGCACACCATACCCCCTCCTGCACCCCAAATATCCTGCTGCACCCCAAACTCCTGCCCCAGCCCTGATCCCCCTCCCAGAGTCAGCACACCATACCCCCTCCTGCACCCCAACACTCTGCTCCAGCCCAGAGCCCCCTCCTGCACCCATATTCCCTCCCAGAGCCCACACTCCGCACCCGCTCCTGCACCCCAACACACTGCTCCAGCCCGGAACCCCCTCCTGCACCCCAGCCCCCTGCCCCAGGCTCAACCTGGAGCCCCCTCCCACATTGCAAACCATTTAGCCCCAGCCCAGAGCCCGCACCCCCTCCCAAACTCCAACCCCTTGCCCCAGCCCGGAGAAAGTAAGTGAGGGTGGGAGGGGGGAGAGTGAGCAATGGAGAGAGCAGGGACTGGAGTGAGCGGGGTGGGGCCTCGGGGAAGAGGCGAGGCATCAGGGAAGGGGCAGGGTAGATCCTGGCTTGCCCTTAAATTCAAAAAGTGATCTTGGGTGTAAAAAGTTTGGAGACCACTGCTGTACATCATTCAGTGCAACTCATTTTTACCTTCGCTTCCCAATAATTCATTGAGTACATAGACAAATACTTATGTGCAAGTATAGTCATTCAGAGCTGGAAATGTGGATTTGAGCATGATGCAAGTTTATAATTTGAATAGGCAAGTAAAGAATTATTCAGCCAACTAATCAGCTTCTGAAATCTGACACCTTCCAAAATGAGTGAGGTGTTTAAAGCAGTGTTGGGAAACTTCGTATTACTTAAAAGCTTTGAAGATTAGTTTTATTGCAAAGAAAGCCAGAGGCTTTATAAGTGAACATTAAAAACAGAGAGTTTAATATAAAGAATAAATCTCGCAGATGCTGTACATAATTTCTACCTCAGGATTATTATATAATGATACGATGGAATGAAAGACTTTGTTTTTATTTGCATGAGATCCTCAGTTCGAATGGAGGCTCAGGGCAAAATTATGGCTTGTTGTACAGGGTGTGCCAAGTGGGGAAAAGAGCACAGGCAGCCTCTTCCTCCTCCTCATGCACCTGTACAGGACCTGGGCAGTGATGCTATGTGTTCTCCCAGAAACCTGAGAGTGGAGAGAGGGAGTGGGGGAGGAGCACACATGTGGAGCCAATCAACTATGCTGGGAAGTGGAGAGAGTCTCACACACACACACCATGCTTGCAAGAGTCTGCCTAAATTGTTGGGGTTGAGGGCATGCTACTCATTTTCTGCAGGAACAGGAAAGGCCACTGTTGAACACACTATCTCAGCTTTCTATAGCCACTCTTCCTGCAGCTGCTCTGAGCAGGCAGCATGGCTCAGAGACCCTCTATTCAGACACTGCTACTCCCATTCCCCCACTACTCTTTGTAACAATCAGTAGAGCAGGGAGGGTAGCTTGTCCCTTAAGAGTTGGCCAAACCTGATTACAGAATGAGTCATGCAGGGTGACTGCCCTACAAAGACCAGCAGGGGGCTGGAATGAGGGGAGAATGCTCAGAGATTGCAAGGGGTGAGTGAGCAGACTCTAGCAAACAGCCCTGGGAGTAAGGACTGAGTATCTAGCCAGCAGGTAGGGCTTGTGAGTGTCAGGAACTATGGGCTTAAGCTCCCACAGCTAAGGCTGGGGCCAGTTGGCTCAGTCCTCAGGCCAGCTAATGAACCCAACTGGGCTATGACAGAAGTGCCTGATTAGCAGCCCACCCAAGTGTCTGGAAGGAACCAACAGATGGCATTTAACCTCAGCAGAGGTGGCAGCTCACCAGCTGCACAATGCTTATACCAGCAGCTACATCTCCTGTGCTTGCCTCGTTCCCAGTCTTGCTCTATCTCTTCCCCTTTGCCTGGCTTCTGCCTACAGCTCTGACCGTGGGCTTGGCTCCTGGTTTGGGTCTCTGGCTCTAAGCAGTACTTCCCATGGCATGGACTCTAACAGGGAGTGGCCTGCCAGAGAAGGAAAGGTCCCAGGCAGGAAGGTGTGGGAAAGGAAGAAAAAATTTTGTTTCGATGAATGTGAAAACTTTATTTTGAATGTTTAATTTAATAATACACAACTCCAGAGGGGATGGGGATGGGAATGAACAAAAAGTCTTTTTGAGTTTCTTGAAGAATTCAAGAGGGGAAACTGAGGTAGGAGACCTGTAGCATGGCCCTATGCCATCAGGTGCATGGGAGGTGGCTGGCCCACTACACTCAGAATTTGGTTCTCACTATGGTTTTTGATGTCATTGTTTCCTTTTTAATTCTGCTGATTACATGACAAGTCCATTACTTGAGTTTCATGATTTATTTTTCAGAGCTCACTTTGATTATACCAGCATCTTGACAATGGCACTAATAATGGGGTGGGGGGTGGGTGGGAATACTATTATACTAGATGGAATATCAATTCCAAATAGGAATACCAATAGAACTTTCAGTTTCTAAAGAACAATGTGACTTTTACTGTAAGAATCTAGTCTCCCTTAGCCCACTGAAAGCAAGTCCTAAGGTCAGGCATTAGTACTAAGAAAAAATAGGCCTATCTATGAAAAACAAACAGAATTATTTGATAAAAAGGGCAGTTTGAACTTGGGCTCTGTTGACCCAGGGTTTTATGCAACACTATGTGTCATTTGATAGCTACAGATGCTGAACCTGAAAAAACAGTTGTGGCCGAGATGGAATGAAATCTCCTATCAGAAAGGTTTAACCTTGGCTCTGAAAAAACGTTCATAACAAAATCTGAAAAGAGGTGAAACTTGGCCTCACACTCAGCAAAGTAGCTAGGAATACTAGGCCATCTTAAGTTCTGAAATTAATGATGAAACACGAGTAGTGGGAGAAGCAGCCTTTCCGCATTCTGGGAGGGGAAGGGGATAGACAGGCTGGCCTCCTGCTTTCGAGAAGACATTCTGTGATTGAAATAGGGGTGAAGATCTATTAGGCAGTTGGAGCAGATCAACAAGCCACACCATCAGGAGATTACAAAATAAAAGGAGTTCCCAGAGCCTGCTGGGAAGAGGGGGTGGCAAGATTCCTATCTGTTGCTTCAGATTTACTTGGAGTTTCAGGTTTGTAGAAAGCTGTAACTCCAAGCAAACAAAAAGGAATACTAGGTCTAAAATCTATTGTGACCCAAACCCACTGGTATTGGCTCCTGAAAGTCATGTGACCCAAAACTGTCAGGTTCAACACACCACCAGTTAAAACCATTACATCCCACCCCAATAACAAGATGGGTTAATTAGCAAATGCTTAAGAGTAATTTTGGGTCCAAGTCTGCTTCCTTTGAAGTGAATAGGAGTTTTCCAAATTTTGGCCATAGTATCATTTGATTTAGTTGGGGTTTGGTCCTGCTTTGAGCAGGGGGTTGGACTAGATGATCTCCTGAGGTCCCTTCCAACCCTGATATTCTATGATTCTATGATTTGTTACTCCTAATTAGTATTGAAAATGGGCAAACCTCCCATTTATTTCAGTGCAAGCAGAACTGAGCCTTTTATTAAATAGTGGTATTTTTGAAACTGATATGGATTAAAATACAGATCCCCAGTGGGCTTGCACCAATGTAAATGGCAGCAGAATTTCATTCACGGTCTTTGAGGCTTTAAAATAATGAAAAGGTGTCAACAGAGGTTGAACTATACAGCAACATCAGACACAAGAGGCCCTCAGGCCAGCAGAGGCTATAACCCAAAACAGTCTCCGAAAACAGACAACCAAACCACACGGTAAATGCAGAATGAAAGAAGTAATTGAACAGAAGCAGCTACAAACAGACAAATTGACACAGGTGGGATGTTTTGGGAATTCTGTGCTGACCAACAAAACAAAGAATTTGTTCTAAAAAAGACCGATCAAATTTATTCCTGCTGAAATGATATATACATTGAGGCAGAAAGCTCCCTGTGCAGTGACTGTCTTGTATTGTGTGTTGTGCAGTCCCTACCACCATAAAGCCCTGATTCTAACGGGGATCTCTGGATGTTCTGTAATAAGATAAGAAGAGAAAGAAGCCCAGTTATTTTCTCATTACTCCACAGTAGTTAATCCACTGATGTCAATGGAGTTATAGAAGCATAAAGCCGGTGAGAGGAGAATCAGGCCCGTCAAAGTTGAGTAGGATAATTTATTAATCTGTGCCTGTGTGGGTGCACTTCTTTTTCAGAAAGGAAATAGACCAATCAGCTGAGTTCAAAGTTTCCTGAGTACTCAGACCGCTGGAGAAAAAGAGGCCTACTCATGAAAACAAACAAAAAAATACACTAAAAGGGCAGTTTGAACTTATGCTCTGTTTACCCAGGTTTGATTCAACAATTTCTGTGCTACTGAGTAGTAACAAATAACAAATACAGAAAACTACAGCAGCAGCGGCAGCTGCCTGGGTAGTACATAGATCATCAACTGTGAGAAAGAAAAAAAACACAGCAAAAATGTAGTTGCCAGCATAGGAGCAGATCCCTAGCTGGTGTAAAGTCAATGGGCTATGCCAGTTCACACTAGTCAAGGATTTGGCCACTCTGCCATTTAATCTGCAAACATTTTTGTCTCTTTTTCCATTTAAATATTATAAACTTCATGAAACAGAACAGGACAATTATATTTGGCAGAAAGATCATTGCTGACAATAACAGAAGGAATATAGCTAGGAGCCCTACCAAATTCATAGCCATGAAAAATGCATCACGGACTATGAAAGCGGGTCTTTTGTGTGCTTTTACTTTATACTATACAGATTTAACAGGGGAGAGACCAGTGTTTCTCAAATTGGGGGGCCTGACCCAAAAGGGAGTTGTGTGTGTGGGGGGGAGTGTCCATAAGATTATTATAGGGGGGATCACAGAGGTTTGTTACTGAAGGGAGGAAACCATCTGACCATCTGACCTCATTATCCTGGAGCACCCAGTCACTGGCTGCAGTCTGTAGGGAGATGGGAAGAGTTGGTTAGCTGTGAAGAGCTGCAGAAATAGAGACTAAAGTTTACACTTTCTATCTTATGCCATCATTCTAGCAGCCAAATGCTTGGAAGGTGGCATTGTAATAGCCTCAGTGGACTTTTTGAGGTACTTTGCTCTTCGTAGATGATAAAGAAAATGTATATACTTGTGGTCTCTGCCTCAGACTGCCCCTTATACTTGTGTGCAATGTGGACAAGGCTCTTCAGGTGAAACAGAGAATTGTACCAACATAACGTTACTGTGAACACAAGGGGTATGTCTTCATCATCATCATCATCATCATCATCATAAATAACAACAATAATACTTAGTTCTTATATAAATCAAACCCCTTACAAATGAAAGATGCTGTCTTTCTCGAGTTGCAAAACAAAATATTTATTTGGTTATTTCTTCACTTCACAGTTAGCCATCACCTTTCAATGAGCTAATTACTTACTTTTGCTTATCATAGCAATTGAATTGCTTGCACTTCAACTTTCTTGAAGGATACAAGTACCTTTTATTTTGTGTGAGTCATTTGCAAGTCACGTTTTTAGGCCTCTTCTGCTGCACCGAAATGGATATTTTGGGAAACTATTATGAATTCTCCTAATCTGTGCTATTATATAGAAACCGGAAATGATGTTGATGAGTTGTCAGGCTTTGCTCAGAATGTGTATTTGGCATCACTAGACTTTTTTGGTAAAAAAATCTGGGCCTTTCCCCTCTAAAAGTAAGGAAAGTCTAAAACTACAGCTTCAGCCATATGAAATCTACCGTCTGTATCCACAATATTACCTAAAAGATGTAAAATAAGTGTATTATAATTAACATACGGTTCTCCAGAAGTCTTTGGGTAACAGTGTATGTACAATGCTTAGCCCAATGAGGCCCAATCTCTGTTGGCGCCTCTAGCCATTACTGTCATAATAAACGATCAAAATTAATAAATACATATGGACCCAATCTGGCAGCTCTTATTCAAACAAAATTCCATTGAGCTTCCTGTGGCATCACTACAGATCTTTAATTAACCCGAGAAGCACATAGACACCACAGTGATGGCTACTATAGAAAACCATCTTGAGTGCTGGTTTACACTAGAAAAGTTATACCAGTATAATTATATTGGTCCCGAATGAGACTTTTTATGAAAATAGTTATACTGGTATGAGACCCAGTATGCACGCAGTTATACCAGTATATAGCTGCCTTTTACCAATATAGTTTATTTTGCTCCCAACAACAGAATAAGCTATGCCAGTTTAAGTACTTTTATATCTATAAAACTGCATCTGTACTATGGGGGATTATGCCACTCCAATGATACTCCTATAGATAAAGTGGCAGATCTTTCTAGTGTAGATAAGACATGTCACCTTTGGTGCCCTATTACTGCCACTCCTCTTGGGCAGTCCATGAAAGTTTTGCCAAGTGAGAGCTTGGTGGTCAGACCTTAGGATTGAATTTCAAATTTTTGAAGACATTTTTTGTTGAAAATTCTGTTTTCAGCACACATGCACAGACATACAGACACACGCAATCCCCTGATAATTACATGTACAGTTGTCTGGGAAAAAAAATAAAAAAATCTATTCTTGGTTTCACTAAGCAATACAGGAGGGCATCAATCTCAAATGCAGTATTTGCACAATAAATCATTCTAGCCAATAACGCAGTGACAAAAAGAAATAGCTGAGACAATAACTAAAGGAAATAGAAAAATAATTACAAGCTTAACCTATAGACACTCGGGGCAGTTTCTGGCTGCTCTGGCTAGACAATCTCAGCCAAAATTAATCATCCCAATTTTGAATATATTTTCAGTCCTATATAACTGGAAAGTGTTTAGTGTGTTTGCTATTCTTCTGGGGGAGCAGATCCTCAGCCGGTGTTAACTGGCCCAGCTTCACTACAGTCAATGGAGCTAAGCTGATTTACATCAGCTGAGGATCTGGCTCATATCATTTTAGAGTGAGGTAGTGGTCATGCAAGGTAGAGAGGGTAATAAGGTGCCTCTGTACTACCTTGCATGGGCTACCTGTATTGCTGCTCATAGTGGGGGGAGGGGACAGAAAACAAGCTCAGCAGGACTGCTATGGCCTCCCTGCCCATGTGAGGAGAAAGTGTAGATACAAGGGTGTGGGAGGGAGGGGAGAGAAATTGCCAGGGCATGGCACACACCAGTGTGTCAGTACCAGTGTGCCAGCGGTTGTACACTAAGCCGAGTCTAGACCCAGTAGAGTTTACTCCCACCCTGGAACAGAGAGCTGACCAGGAGAGAGATTATGACTTGCTGACAAGGGTAACCTCGGGCAGACCATTAACTCAATTTAACCCTAAATATCTCTCATCATAATGAACTGGAAATATTCAGAAGCAATAAGTCAATATTGCAACTGCAATATATTTTCCCCAGACATTTTAGTATTGTTTAATATTTGCAAAAATGCAGCCCTATCTCTGCATTTCTCTCTACAGCCTGTTTTCTTCCCCATTTATTGCTTAGTCCACTCCTATGCTGACTTTTCTGCCAGGTGGCCATCAGCTTGTTCCTGAGATATTTCACTGAAAATACCACAAGAACATCTGTGTTGCTAGTATTTTCAAGAGGAAGCTATTCCCCTTTTCACATTCAAACCACAAAGCCTGCATACTTCTGCTGGAAAAAAAAAAGTAGAAGAAATAAAATGACCAGATGCAAACCCTCAGGCAGTGTATTTCCATCTTTTTTTTTGTTTTGGTTTTAATTTTGAAGGGAATCTTGTGTCTGTGAAAGATGCTAGATGGACAGCAGAATCCTTTATTTCTCTACAGAATAAGTATAAGATGGGCAGGGGCAATGTAAAGTTCCACACGCTACCAGCAAACTCTGCTTTGGCGGGACCATCTGATGTGGGGGAAAGCAGTACATTCCCTATCTTATAGACTCATAGACTTTAAGGTCAGAAGGGACCATTATGATCTTCTAGTCTGACCTCCTGCACAATGCAGGTCACAGAATCTCAACCATCCACTTCTATAACAAACCCCTAACCTAAGTCTGAGTTATTGAAGTCCTCGAATTGTGGTTTGAAGACCTCAAGCTGCAGAGAATCCTCCAGCAAGTGACCCGTGCCCCATGCTGCAGAGGAAGGCAAAAAACCTCCAGGGCCTCTGCCAATCTGCCCTGGAGGAAAATTCCTTCCCAACCCCAAATATGGCGATCAGCTAAACCCTGAGCATGTGGGCAAGACTCACCAGCCAGGAAAGAATTCTCTGTAGTAACTCAGATCCCAACCCATTTAACATCCCATCACAGACCACTGGGCATACTTACCTGCTGATAATCAAAGATCAATTGCTAAATTAATTGCCAAAATTAGGCAATCCCATCATACCATCCCCTCTATAAACTTATCAAGTTTAGTCTTAAAGCCAGATACGTCTTTTGCCCCCACTACTCCCCTTGGAAGGCTGTTCCAGAACTTCACTCCTCTAATGGTTAGAAACCTTTGTCTAATTTCAAGTCTAAACTTCCTAATGTCCAGTTTATATCCATTTGTTCTTGTGTCCACATTGGTACTAAGATTAAATAATTCCTCTCTCTCCCTAATATTAATCCCTCTGATATATTTATAAAGAGCAATCATATCCCCCCTCAACCTTCTTTTGGTTAGGCTAAACAAGCCAAGCTCTTTGAGTCTCCTTTCATAAGACAGGTTTTCCATTCCTCGGATCATCCCAGCAGCCCGTCTCTGCACCTGTTCCAGTTTGAATTCATCCTTTTTAAACATGGGAGACCAGAACTGCACACAGTATTCCAGATGAGGTCTCACCAGTGCCTTATATGACGTTATTAACACCTCCTTATCTTTGCTGGAAATACCTCGCCTGATGCATCCTAAAACTGCATTAGCTTTTTTAACAGCCATATCACATTAGCGACTCATGGTCATTCTGTGATCAACCAATACTCCGAGGTCCTTCTTCTCCTCTGTTACTTCCAACTGATGTGTCCCCAATTTATAACTAAAATTCTTATTAATCCCTAAATGCATGACCTTGCACTTTTCACTATTAAATTTCATCCTATTACTATTACTCCAGTTTACAAGGTCATCCAGATCTTCCTGTATGATATCCCGGTCCTTCTCTGTGTTAGCAATACCTCCCAGCTTTGTGTCATCCGCAAACTTTATTAGCACATTCCCGCTTTTTGTGCCAAGGTCAGTAGTAAAAAGGTTAAATAAGATTGGTCCCAAAACTGATCCCTGAGGAACTCCACTAGTAACCTCCATCCAGCCTGACAGTTCACCTTTCAGTACGACCCATTGTAGTCTCCCCTTTAACCAGTTCCTTATCCACCTTTGCCAATCCTGGCAGTGGGTTTTATGTCTCCATGGCACTTTTGATCCATACCAGAAGGGTCAGTTGTGGACAGGAGTTAAGCTCCATATTTGGTGTGGAGGCTACCAGAATTTTCTCCTTCTAAGGAGGCAAACCAAGAGTCTCCAAATATCTATCTCTGTGGAGCAGTTGGTGGGCTGGGCTGGGGGTTAGGCCAGGGCAGATGCACATTGTCCTCCTTCTGCCCTTAGCAGCATTCCTCATGGAAGATTAATACAGTCCAAAATCAGGGGTGCCAGAACAGAGGGGGGGCCTGGCCCCATCCCTTTTAAAAGGGGAAGGCTATGCCCTCCCACTTTTTACCTGCCTTGAGGGCAAATGATGAGGTGGGTGGGGCAGAGATGAGTGAGCAGGGGTAGGGCATCAGGGAAGAGGCAGAGGAAGGGTGAGGTCTTGGGGGGGAAGAGGCAGAATGAGAGCAGGGTCATGGTTCAGGTGCCAGTGCCCCCCCACATTCACACTTCTAGGGAGCTTCTGGAGCGCATGCTCAACATACATTAGCTGCTGCCCCCATTCCCTTATGCTAATGTCCTTTTAAAAGAGGTGGAAGAGGTTCCAAAGCAGCCATCACCTAGGGTAACCATCTCAGTGCAGCTCCAAAGGACCCATGCTGTCAGGGAACATGAGATTAAAAGGTAGCCCTGGTGACTCAAAGCTGGCATGAAGTCAATGCATGGATGCGTCAGGCCTTCCACTGGTCTCCGTGATCCTAGGGGTATGCCAAAGAGCATTGGAGGCATTGGGCAAGGTCTCCAGACTCCTCACTGCTGGAATGCTTGGGAGAAATCATTGTGAGGAAACCCTCATAGATTTTCACCCCTTCACTAAAGGTTTCCGCACAGGAGGAAATGATCAGATTCAATTTTTTAAAAGGACGTTTACAAATGTATTTGTAGAATTCATGTCAGTGAGCACGATGGCTTCTATGATAATAACCCAGTATGGAAAGTTACTGTTGCCATTTAACTCAAGGAAACAATAATAAGAAAAAGCCCTCAAGGTGAAATCTACACCATTGTATTATTTTGTACTGTTGCTACAAAAGACAATATTAAACACAGTTTAATGAAATGGACTTCAGGCATTTATTTGATGAAATATTTTGCCCATAAAACCTGTTTAATGGAATTTGTTACTCTCCCATCTTCTAGGCCCCTCTTTTAGAAAGGGAAAGAAACTATGTTTAAGCAAAAGGACAAAAGATACTTTAGATATTTTGGAGCTCTGTAACAGACTGAAAGATTTACTTCATCTTCTCATTGCAGAAAACATTTGCAATTGTGACTTTTAGGAGACAAACAATTGGTGGTCATTTAAAAAGTAATTCTCTTTCCTGAATGTATTTAAAAGGTATATAAAGAGGGCTTGATCCTGCAACATGAAGAGCACCTTGGGCCTCATGCAATGAAGCAAATGCTCAATTTTAAGCACATGGGCAATCCCTCTGATTTTCAACTCACTTACTTAAATTAAGCATACACTTAAATGCTTTGCTGGATTGCGGCCCGAGTGCCTGGCACTTTGTAGAATTGTGTCCAGTATGAGAAACCCTGTGTAGACACTATATTGTGTTGAGAAGAATGTTGTCCTTTATCCATGATATATACAATTAATGAACATAGAATTAAGAAAAAAATAGGGGCAGGATGAAATTTGAGAGAGTTTATAGTAACACCTGACCATTCGGTAGTGTACAAAGTACTCTCTTTAGGAAATTAAAAGTGAAAAATCAATTTCACTGTCGAGCTTAACCACAATCTATTGGAAGAGATTAAATTCTGCCCTGAAATGAAAAAGAGCTTCTGTAAGAATCTTGAAACAGAAAGACTGCAACTGGAGCACAGCATGATGTACTCACCAAAATGCAACTTCTCTAATCTGCCCTGGTGATAGGCAAAACTCAAAATTAAAAGGTGAACATGTAGAACACTTGCAGAGAGAGGGTATAACTTGGAAAATGAGTGTGATATAACCAAAAGTGATATGTAAAGAAACTCATACGCTCCCATTCTAGGAAACAGGTGTCATTCTCCAGAAAACATAAGCATATGAGTAAAAAATCCTCAGCAAGTGTGAATCAGTGTCAACAGATGTCAATGTAACTGCATTGATTTGCACAAGCTGAGAATCTGTCCCCCTCTGCATGAGGTGTAGAAAATGCTGCTTGTGTGAGGGTAGCTCTCCCACTGAGTTATGAAGTGAATACTTGTAGGATCCCCATTCACACAGCCAATGACTTCAAAGGGATTGCAAATATAGAATGCAGGATCAGGCCTAGCATGTGTGGGCCTGACTCTCCATTCCATGACAACAACCACACTAGTGTAACACCAATGAAATAAATGGAATTATACTACCATAAAACTGGTGTAACACAGGGGCGAATGAGGCTCTGTATTCAGATGTCATGATGTTTAAATAATAACAAATCCATAAAGTGTATATTAGAAAGAAGAACAGCCACTGATCCACATAGGCCCTGAGCCTACAACTGCATCTGTGCAGTGAACTCATGTGCTTGCACAGTGCCTCGCTGAGTTAGTGGCATTCCGCACAAATGATCCCTCATCAATACCTATACAACAAACCAATCCAGTGCACCCAAAGTCACAAGACTGTGTGATTAAATCTGCAT
Source organism: Mauremys mutica (assembly GCF_020497125.1). Taxonomy (NCBI): domain Eukaryota; kingdom Metazoa; phylum Chordata; order Testudines; family Geoemydidae; genus Mauremys; species Mauremys mutica. The sequence goes on along the minus strand of NC_059072.1, from coordinate 37,820,602 downwards.
CAGGCTATTGGTGTAATGGAAATGAAGCCATTATAATAAAACCAGCACAGAATCAATCCCACCTGCCTTGAAAAGAAATGTCTCAGTTTCACTTTATGCAACTGCAGAAGAAAATTATCCTGTGACAACTTTCCAGTCTATTTACATACTAACTGGAAACATGTACAAGTTTCTTAAAAATATTAACCAAAATCCTTTACCTTGCTAAACATACGTTACACAATGCCATATCTTTTACCACAATCCCTGTGAATGATTTTAACATGACAGATTTGTTATAATTCCTTATAATAAACATTTAAGCCAATATATGTATAGATTTTATAGAATTTAAGGCCAGAAGGGACCACCAGATCATCTAGTCCGACCTCCTGTACACCACAGGCTAGAAATTCCATGCACATACCCCTGTATTGAGCCCAATACCCTGGGTTAGACTAAAGCATTTAAGTCCCCAGGAGACTAAACTGTTGTGTGCCACAGGCAGAGAACAGGAGAGCCTGAGGCCCCTGTAATGCCAGGGAACTGATTCGGTGAAACCTGCCCAGATGATCAATTTATGCACATCTAGAAAATGATAAGGTGATAAGTAACAGTCAGGATGGATTTGAGTCAAGTACAAATTATGTCAAACCAACCCAATAACTTTCTTTGACAGGGTAACAACCCTTGTGGATAGAAGGGAAGCAGTAGATGTGGTATATCTTGACTTTAGTAAGGCTTTTGATACTGTCCCACATGACCTTCTCATAAGCAAACTAGGGAAATGCAACCTAGATGGAGATACTATAAGGTGGATGCATAACTGGTTGGAAAACCATATCCAGAGAGTAATTATCAGCAGTTCACAGTCAAGCTGGAAAGGCATATCGAGCAGAGTCCCACAGGGATCACTTCTGGGCCTGGTTCTGTTCATTATCTTATCAATGATTTAGATAATGGCATAGAAAGTACAGTTATAAAGTTTGTGGGTGATACCAAGCTGGGAGGGACTGTGAGTGCTTTGGAGGATAGGATTAAAATTCAAAATGATCTGAACAAACTGGAAAAATAGTGTGAAGTAGATAGGACGAAATTCAATAAGAACAAATGCAAAGTACTCCACTTAGGAAGGAACAATCAGTTGCACACATAAAAATGGGAAATGACTGCCTAGGAAGGAGTACTGCGGAAAGGGATCTGGAGGTCATAGTGGATCACAAGCTAAATATGAGTCAACAGTATAACACTATTGCAAAAAAAAGGAAACATCATTCTGGGATGTATTTTCAGGAATATTGTGAGTGAGATTCGAGAAGTAATTCTTCCGCTCTACTCCACGCTGATTAGGCCTCCACTGGAGTATTGTGTTCAGTTCTGGGGGCCACATTTCTGGAAGGATGTGGACAAATTGGAGAAAGCCCAGAGAAGAGCAACAAAAATTATTAAAGGTGTAGAAAACATGATCTATAAGGGAAGATTGAAAAAAATAGGTTTGTTTAGTCGGAAGCAGAGAAGACTGAGAGGGGACACGATAACAGTTTTCAAGTACATAAAAGGTTGTTACAAGGAGGAGGAAGAAAAATTGTTCTCCTTAACCTCTGAGGATAGGACAAGAAGCAATGGGCTTAAATTGGAGCAGGGTTGGTTTAGGTTGGACATTAGGAAAAACTTCTTGTCAGGGTGATTAAGCACTGGAATAAATTGCCTGGAGAGGTTGTGAAATCTCCATCATTGGAGATTTTTAAGAGCCGGTTAGACAAACACCTGTCAGGAATGGTCTAGACAATATTTAGTCCTGCCATGCAATGCATGGAACTAGACTAGATGACCTCTTGAGGTCCTGATTCTCTGATTCTATGATCCTAGCAGATGATCCACATGCTATGCTACAAAGGAAGGGTGAACCCAGCCAATCTGACCTGGAGGGAAAATTCCTTCTCAACACCAAAAATGGAGACCAGCTTGACCCGAGAGCATGTGAGCAAGACACACCTGCCAAGTATCTAAGAAAGAGCATTCTCTGTATCACCTCAGAGCATTCGTCCACCCTGTGCTATGTCCTGTCTCCAGTTGTGGCCAATCACTGATACTTCAGAGGGAGGTGTGGGGGCGGGAACCAAAACAGATCTGGCCAATTGGATATCAGGGAAAAATATTCCTCCCTGACACATGCTGGCAAATGGCTAATGCCCTGAAGCATGAAAGCTGATTATAATCAGTAATGATACATATCTTGCATTCCTTTCAGATTTTACTCTTTAGTAATGTTGAACCAGATGACTCACATTAGTGTATATATTCCATTAGAAAATTACACCCTGGTCTGAAACAGAGAAATAAACTTTTGTGTCCGATTTGAAATATACTATTAATCGGGTTTTAAAGGAACTATATATTAGTTAAATAACGAATGTACATTTATTTGGCCAAATCAATCCCAGTGTAACTCCAGTTTCTCTGAATGGCGCTGAGGGGGAATTAGGTCCCAATTGCACAGCATTACATGATGCCATACTCAAATGTAATTGGCTACCCAGAGCATCTGATTTTAGAAGTTGTAGTAAAAATGACTAAAAACACATCCAGAAAACAGCAATTCATTTAGATTAAGTACATTTAAAAACTGTTTAAATGACATCTCCGGATTTATTATCAAAAGTGGCATATAAGAAATTTAGCACCTGATCCAAAGCCCATTAATGCTCTCATTGATTAAATGAGCTTTGGAGCAGGTTCTCTGGCCCCAGTCCTGGAAAGATTTATGCACATGCTTAATTTTAAGCATGTGAGTAGTTCCATTTAAATCAGTGGGAGCATTCACATGAGCAGAATAGGATCAGGCCCTGAGAGCGTAGGGGAGAGTTCTTTTCCAGAATTGTTATTGTTACTGTGCTCTCCATATTTCACTATGGCATCATCTGAATGCCGGCTGAATACTAATGGTGATCATTACGTTAGTTAGTGATTTGCTTTTTAATTAGGGAGAAAAATGGGAGTCAATTGGAATTTGATATAACATGGCTAATTTAATTAGTTTTATTTGTATCTTGTTCATTCTCTTCTAATAATCATTCAGACTATGGGTATTTGAGCTACAAAAATCTATCTCCTTCTTTGCTGTCAGGGGCTAAGTAAACTTGTGTTCTGCAGTGTTTGAACATTTGACTGTTTGCTGGAACAAACCATTTTTCATAGTATAGCTATATTTCAGAGCTGTGTAACCGGTCAGAAAATGTTTTGACCAAAGATTGCCATTTAATGGGTACACACAGAGTGAAATTCACCCCTATATGGAGGAGCAACATAAAGCCTATCAGTCATTTAAGTCCCAGTTTGAAGTTGAAGTAGTGGCACACAGGCCTTGAGCTATCCTTCTGCACAAGGGTGAATTTCACCCAGTTACCCCCCTTACAGCTGAGTGGATCCTTTGGTGTGTACATTTAGACACATTCTGGCTCATTATTTTATACTTTTTCATGAATGAAAGAACAATCATGGAGAGAGCAAAATATATCAATACTTCCCAAAGAACCTCCCTTAGAGAAATCACAGTCAGGCTATGGACCTGCTTTTCTAGCACGGAGTCACACTGTTTACAGTGGGAATCGGTGTGGATTTTCAGTGGGAATCCCTTGATAGGACTGAGGCCCATAATTTGATTTGTTTCAGGAAATACCTTTGCTATTTGATAGGTGAGATCAGCTTTGCAATTTGTGACATAGCACTGAGATAAATCTGAAAAATAACTCCATGGTATTATACAGACACTGGTAATGGGTGATTGACAATTATTTGTCGCATTCCTGCTGAGCTAGAATCTTGAAATTTGGTACAACATTGCATAGAAACAGAGTAAAGACCTGAGGAACTGGCCCTATTTAAATTCGCACAACTCACAAAAACAAAAATTGAAGATCAAAATAAAAGAAACTCATTTTACATATACTGTATCTCCACACTACAGAGTGATAGATCATTAAAATACCGTATGTAAGAACTTGACAACTATAATACAGTGCTGTGGTTATATTAGATTCTGAAGGCAATATCACAACCTATACTCTCCAGCATTTTTTCTGCAATAATATGCAAACATTGAAGGCTCACAAAGCTTTGTTCTCTTTGCTTTCCCCATCTTTGGCAAGCTGTTCATCCACCTGATACAAATAATCCCAAAGTTTAGAGAACAGCAAAACCGTATGAACTTTTTCTGAGAACAACTTTATCATATGTTGCATGAAAATATTACAGGGCTATGGGGTGGTCCAATTTAAAGTTCAGCTCATGAGTATTTACAATACAACATAAGTTAAATAAATGGATAAGTGGATTCTACGAACAGCTTTACCATCTGCTGCACAAAAGAGAGAGCGAGAGAGAAGAAAGAAAAGAAAAATGAGCTCCATCTGCTGAAGTCTGCTATGGGGTGGTCATGCTAAAACATTTGGCACAGAATATGTTTAAAATTAAACAGTCAAAGTTTATATCTGAACTCTTTTTGAAACCCTGTTTAACTCAACTGTAGCTGCCTATTGTTACTTCATACAAACAGGAGAATATTTCTGCAATACTTTGGGCTCAGCCATGAGTAATTCTTTGTATCCAGGGAGGGGCATAAGAGAGTTCTTTACCCACATCCCCAGAGGTTGTACAGAGTGAGAACAGCTGTCTATGGGCTCCTACTTCCCATTCCATGAATGTGGGAAGGAAGTAGACAGTCAGGCACAGAGAGAGATGGACCTCAGACCGCACTCCACCCCACCATTCTGGCCTGACCCAACGTGCCAGAGATATTGCAAAAGGAGAAGTAATCTTTCCCAGCAAAATAGATGGCACAGATTATGTCCTGTGAGGAATAAGGGATTATACAGGAACCCAACTGTAACCCTGAGAGTCACAATCTCTTTCTCCTGTTACTGCAGGGTTACAGTTCAGCCCATAGAGTTTCTTTCCAGTTTTGGGGGGAAAGAAAAATTAGGGAAAGGTGAGAAAATAGTAGAAAATCATGCCTTGATCCTGCAAACAGTTATGCATATACTTAACTTTCTACATGTGGGCTATCCCAGGAATGACTCTTTGCTGAGCTCAGCTATGCACTTGAACAGTCCCTAAAATCTGTGCATTTGGGGATCTAGCAGAAGCCCCAAAACAAAGCTGTCACTCCACCAGAGATACTCCTCTTCATCAAAGAACATTCTGACTCAGAGGCCTGTGGCATTTGTACCAGAAGATAAACAGAATGGGGCATGGTTTAAACCAAGAATTGGAAAATTTAGCCCTATACACTAGTTATCCACATATTCCTTGTTGAAACAAACAGCTTTGAGATCCTTAGGTGGGAAGCCTTATATAAAGGAAAACTTATAGGGGAAGATTTTCAAAGACACAAATGGGAGTTAGGCCCTAACCCCTATTGAAATTCAATGGCAGGCACATAACTGCTATTTGTGCCTTTATATATATTTATTATTATGACTATTATTATATCAGAATAGTTTGCTGCATGAACACAATATATACTATGTACTTGCTAGAATAAACAATGAACAAATCTTCTTATATAGTTAATACGAGCTTCCTGGCTATCCTGGAACTTATACACCTTTCACCTAGCTTAGAAATGTAAAAACAAAATCCAGCACTCAGATCATGTGGTGGGGTTTGTGTGTGACACTTCCTGGAACTCGGTTCACATAAATAATTCCACTCTCCTTTATAGGTAGTTTTTTCATTGGTGACTGCTACACTATGGAGATAAATGAAGTCTATCAAGTGATTCAAGTGTAAGTCATTAAAAGTTACTATTGCAAACTTAATTTGTACTAAATATTATTTCATAGGGGCATGAAACTCAGGATTCTGATAAAAAAAGGACGATTTCACCCTTTGCCCAAAACTTAAACTATTGACATGTCAAACTTCTTTGAGGTTAAAAATAGTTTCCTCCCACTATCCCATTATTTTGGGATTTTCATTCACCTCCTGAACTTCCTGGTTCTGATCTGGGCTAAAATTAGAAAAAAATCACAACACTGGAAGATTTATCTGTGGTATCTCTAGCCCAATTTTGCAGATTCAAGTGGTGCACAGCATTCAGATCAGACTTGGAGAAGGCTCTGTGCTTCTGAGTGCTTAACCCAATTGAACTGAACTGCCAAACTTTTTCAGATTTGCACCTCACTACTCATACTGTGTATATATTAAAAAACAATACACCTGTGTGCAAATCACATATACAAACTGCAAGCTTCTTTTACCAAGATGCATGCCTCAGCAAGGAGCATGCCTCATTGAAAAGAAAGCCTTACTCACCAGATCAGATCTTCAGCTGTTGTAATTCAGTGGAGCTCCAATGAAGTCTCTGGATTGACTTTGGTGGAGCTATGCCAATTTACACAAACTGAGGATATGATCCACGGTATCGTGCTCTCAGTTTTGACTGGGCCATACCATAGATGAGGACCCAAGCACAATACCTCCCTGAGCACCCCAGTGCAAATAGTAATGGCGCAGCTGACAAAGTGAGACAGTCAGGTGATAGGTAAGGCCATGTCCCTGTCTCCTCTCTGTCCCTTTGAGGGTCCTTGCACCTTCTCAGTACAGGGAGTGCAGTTGGGACACACCCCTGTGCAGGAGAGAGCATCTCTAAAGTCCTTTTACAATCTGCTCCTGTGTATTGTGCACTGTTAGAGAGACAAAGTGCATGAGGTAGCATATTTTATTGAATCAACTTCTGTTGATGAAAGAGACAAGCTTTTGAGCTACCCAGAGCTCTTCTTCAGGACTGAGCTTATGTATTCTTAGATATTTATTTAGGAGGTTTTTACCCTATGAATAGCATTGAAAGAATCTGGCATTAAAAAAAAAGATTGGCTTTGATCCTGTCCATGGGTGTGGGAATTCACTGGGGCATCTGGGGCCACAGGGATTTAGCAGGAGTTTTTCATCTGTTGTTCATAAAAAAAGCTTTTTATTAATTGACCAGATTTACTTCTTGATTGAAGAGGCATTTTAAAAGTTCCCTGTGGATGAAATGCACAACTGCGCAGAAGATCTGCACCACTTAAGTCCCATTTACACCCTAGGTTAGAGCTTAAGTAGGATTTATGGGGTGCATAGTCCTTGCATGGAAATTGTTTACAGGTAGAATGTCACCTTGTATGTATAAATCTAGTGATTATCCAATACAGCTAGTGTAAATCAGCAGTGTTCCAATGAAATCAATCTGGCTCACAGTTGGGTTCTTTCTGTTTTTATTTCAGTGTTGACATCTATTTGTTCTGAGTGAACTGAGATGTTTGCTCAATTCAGAAAACATATTTCAATATGGTTTGTTTTAAAACATACTATTAATACAGTATTGTACTATGCCTCTAACAAAAGAAAAAAAACACCTGGCATTTTCTTTCCTTTCTGTCCCTCTCCTCTTTACTAAATTAATTCCTCAAACCATTAAACCTACATAGCAGTTACTAAACATGGCCATTTGCCTAGCACTGATGATTCAGTTACAGCATATGCCTCACAATTGAAGATGAGGGGTCAGCCAATTTCAGATATGATGTAAGCAGGCACACCAGGTCTGAATCTGGCCCGAGGTCTCTAAACACATGATTTATGTTTCCTAGCCAGGCTTGGATTGTGTTGGTAGATGTTTTATTGTCTACTTTCCAACTGGCAGAGAGAGTCCTAGATTCAAAGCAGTTAGATATAGAAATACCTATTAGATTATCCTGTGCCTCTCCCTGCCAGAACAGGGATTGTTCCCTAGACTACATTTACTAAGTCTTTGTCCAGTCTAGTTTTAAAATTTTATGTGATGGGGTTTTCACAACCTTCCTAGGGAGACTTTTCCATAACTCTCATTGTCTTCACATTCAATCTACATTTTTCCTTAAATAATCCCATTGTCCCTGCTACCTCCTTGGTGGTAAAATATATCTCCCTGCCTCCTTTAGTCATCACTTAGGCAAAATGTATTTAGCACTTAGCACAAATCAGTTCCTCTGGTCTTCTTTTGTTGCTCTGCTCTAGTTTCACAGCCATTGTATTTCTGGCAGTGTGATATCTTCACCTGAATGAAATACTCCATATATAGTTGCACCAGACAGAGAGAGTAATGCCTCTGTCCTGTGAGGTGAAGCCTGTGTGTAGGTAGCCCAGTATTGCATTGATCTTCTCTGAAGTCACATCACATTACACACTGATCTCTTATTTGCTGCTCTCCCTATAGGTTCACTATCATTACTGCTTCTCAGATTTCCCCTCCTACTGAAGTTGTGTTTTCAGGATTGTTTCCCCCCAGATGCATTAGCTTGCATTTTTCCAAGGTGATCCTCATTTTATTATTTGATGCCTATGTTCCTAATCTTTCCTGGGCCCATTGGGTTATCATCGGCCCCCACTGGAATTTGCAGCTCCTCCCAATTTAGTATCATCTACAAATACCATTAATGTGCTGTTTACTCCCCTCTTCCAGATCACTGAAACCTCATTCCAACATCTAAAATAATTTTGCACCTTTGAGCTATGGCTTAGATATAGTCATATGACAAACCTAACACATAGGCTCCTTGGCCTAGTGTAAACAACTGCATTCTGTAACATTTTTGGATATGATTTTACTAACAGACCCTAAGAAATATTTTATTGCCGGAGTACAAGAATACTGGAGGTCTCATACTGGTTAACTCTCTCTAGGTCCTTGAACAAGTTACTTCACCTTTTTGTCCCCCTCCCGTCCCCCATACCATTGTCTGTTGGGTGGAAATAGATTGTAAACTCTCTTATGATGTGTTTGTACATTGTGTTTTAGATGCTCATGTAATAAAAATTAACAATTACATAATTAACTCTTTCTCATCTGTAAAATAAAGATGAAACTTAGGGTCAGAATCTGACCCCTCTTATTATTATTATTCATGTTGATTACTGTAGTGCCTATGGGCCAGCCAAGAATGGCATCCCATTGTGCTAAGCACTGTACAGAAATAGCATAGTAGACACTTCCTGCTCCAAAGAGCTTACAGTCTACACAGACAAGGCAGACACAGGGCAGGGGAAGGGGTGTAACACACAAACAGGGTTACCCCAATGTAACTCCAGTCACTTACCTGCATCTCAGAAGTATTTTGAGAGTAACTAGCTGTTTGCAAAGCTCTTTGAAGATGCAATTACTATTTAAAGGCTAAGTATTATTTTTATTCATTTATAAAGTTGTTTGTTAAAGGTGAAATGGGGGTGGGAGGGTGAGAATTAAAACACCTGGACATAAAATGTGCACAATCCTTCCTTAACCAATAGGAGTAAAAGTCAAGGGTGAGACTGTAGAAATATTAGATATTCTATCCACAATACTATTCCAATCAATACTTCAGATATTTTAGTTTACACATTCTTCATCAACCTTATGATACAAAGCCCCCATACATTTTACAACACTGATTACTTGTATGTGATGTTGAAAGACTTGCGTCTCATTTCTCCCTCAAGCAATAGGAAGTGTTTGTTATTCATCAGTAATTACTCAGGTCCATGAAGAATGGTAATTTTGAAATGACAGTGAAAAGGAGAGCAAAAATTGTTGTATCAGACTGTCTTGTGAGAGGCAGGGGGATAAGACCCAATGGAAAATACTGCCTGCACTGTCTTGCACAAAAAATTCTACTATTTGTTTTTTATTACTAATTTCCTACGTTCATCATGGGTATTGATTCCATCTCCTCTGTTTATTTTGAAAAAAGCTAATAAAAATACTGCAAAAAAATCTTCCAACTGAAGATCTAGGCTAACATTTTCTATCCAGCCTGCCCTCCTCTTGCCCATCTCTGTGGGAGCGAGGGTAGCTGTACTTTCACCATGCAGGCATATAGCTGGGCTCACAACTGAGGCTTGAAGATGAGCATGAGGAAAGGAGAAAATCTATGTTTCTGCTAAAAGTTTGTATTATGGGTGTCAGTACACACCATGGAAGTTCAACAGCCATTTTTTACAAAACCCTTTTTTAGGAAAACAACATTGATTAAGAAAGTGTGGTTCTAACAGATGGCCATACTTGCTGTGTTACTGAAAGCACTGTAAAATAGTTATATGTAAATGAAACAGTTAATGAGTAAAAATAAAAGGACTAAACTGCCCGTCAAAGAGGTGAGTGTTAAGGGTGAATATATGTGGGATGCTGGCGCACAAAGCTCTGCTTCTGGTGGGATTCTAAGTAACCAGTAACAGCAGTGGTGATTAGATAGAATGGGTCAGATCCTCAGTGAGTCTACACTAGTCATTGAAGCTACACCCATTTACATCACTTAGGGATCTGACCCAGAGTTTGGCTATATGTGTGCAGAGAGAAACTTACTTGGGTATATTATGACTTGATATTATGAAACATTTCCTTTTGAGATTTAACATATCCATTTATAGAGGCAAGGTGTGTACATGACATTATGCAGTGCACTTTGCATTATTTACACTCTCTCTTTGGAAAGAATCTTGAATCAAGAATACTTGATATTCTTCTATCAGTCAAAGTCAGCAGAGGAAGAAGGTCACCAATATAAGCGATTATTTCTGTCAGAACGAGTGGGATCATTTCCAGTCATTCCTAGTTTAGATTCAATCAATGTACATCTAGTTTAGAGTCAGACTTTTACATTCTATGTGATGCTTCCGGACTCTGTTCCCCTGTGATTCTGTGTATCAGTTGAGACAGTGATAGCACAAGGAAACAGAAAACTATGCCTTTCGTTTTAATTTGCTTTGCTTACCACGATGCAAAAGCGACCACCTCACAGGAATTTCTGTAGGGAAGTACACTGAGGTTCTAGCTCTCTGAGTTTTTTTTTACTGACATTGGGCCGGAGGACCTGCATCAAAGATTTTTAAGGGAAGAAAAGAGGAAGCCTGAGTATTCAAAGCTATAAATTTTTATTTTAGCTGTGACACTGTGTGACTGCTCCATGTCTTTTCAACAAACACTTTTCATTTTTGGTGCCAGCTATATCTGATAATAGAAATATTGTATGCAACAAGAGCATAATACTTCATACAGAGCACCTCTCCAAGCCTACCAAAAAAATAATCAATTTTTAGTTCTGCGTATCACAGATTCAGAATACTGAAGCCTGCAGCAGTTTCTGTTAATTTGAAAATATAGTTAGCCAGAATATAATTGTGGCTAATGCAGAACTGGATGGCTGTGACTGGCCTAACATTTGTTGTCAGCAGGAAGAAGATTAATTTCATTTACTCTCTTTGTCATGTCTCACTGGTTTCCTTTTTCGCTTGTTATCGCCAGTGAGCTGCTGCTGTCACTCTCAATTCACTTTCTACTCAGTTATTTGTTATCTGAGGGATCTGTCTACACATTTTCTCAATATGACATTTTTCCTCCTCCTGAACCATAGCTGTTATCACAAAGGCTACACTTCTGTAAAAGGGGTACATGCAGTACATTGAATTTATATCAAAGTTTATAATAAGATTTACAAAATTCTGCTTCAATACCCACTCTCTAAGTACTCTAGGTGCCTAGAAATAGTTTATTTTCATTTACACAAAAGGAGCAGTGATAAGGAATAAAAGGATGTACCACTGGGTTCTTTAGTTTCAGTCCCCTTACTTTTCATGGGTATAGGAAATCCTGCAGAAATACAGCAAGCCCCTCCACATTTTCACCATACTGCAATATATTTATTTTGGTCTAGATCATTCCGGTAGGATTATCCATGCAAAAGGGAGCCAGGTGTGAACATTCCTATCCCTAGGGTGTGTGTGTGTGTGCGTGCACTGTTTCTCTATCACATTCTCCCCCCTTGGAACAGACACCACAGAGAGCTCTCCACAGGGTCAGAGTTCTATAGCTGTGAAGGAGCACAATGGATGGGCCAAGGTGAGGGGCCAAATTGCTCCTCCACACAGGACACCAGAAGAGGAGCTGTCATACTGCTATATATTCTGAGACTACATTAAGGATGTGCCGAAGTGCTTTGCTGAATTGAGGCTTTTAACAGTTGGGCTCCCACAAGGACACCGATTATACTGTTTAACCAAGTATGCACCTATGTTAAAGGGCCTATTCTCACGAAGCATGAAGGATTTACCTGAATAATTCCCATTGGTGCTAATGGAAGCTTTGAAGGTAAGAATGATAATGATTTTGGTGCTTAGAAACTCTGCATATTTGTTTTGTTTTGTTATTTTATACAGAGAACCATCTTATGTTCCATATACATCAAAATACACAGCAATGTGTGCTAAGGAAGGACAGTCTAGTCTACCTTACCTTTAACTTTGTCCTTCTTTGGTGAGTTTCAGTAAGAGCCGTAACATTCATTCGATGAAGTTTGTGTGGTTTATTTTACTAAAGTGGTTGGCTGAGATGAAGGCAGCTGGGACACTAAGGGAATTAGCCAGTTGGTAAGTATCTCTGGGGCACCTCTGCCTTACAGCTATTGATTAGCTTTGGGGGGGTGGGGAAGAAGACCACTTTCAGTGCTGTGCTGGGAACTTGCCATGAAGACTGGTAGGACTCTGGTCTGGTTGCTGTGTTTTGGAACCTAGGCTTGATTGCTGACTGTCTGGGCTAGGTTGCCCTGCAGTTAGGTGTATTAGCACTTGCTTTTTAGCAGGTGGTACTTTGAAGGGCTCTAGCAAGCAAGAGCAGTGCAGCCTGTGATTGGATAGGCCAGTGATCAGAGGTGGCTGAGTGAGAGGGGGCGAGTCACCCATTCCAGATGCGTGTGTGGGGCCCAGGCTTTAAAAAGCATGCAGGCCTCCAGGGGCTGGTAAGATGAAGGCAGCTGGGAGACAAAGGTAAGGCAGCCGAGTTTGCCAGTGGAGGAAGGCAGGGAGATAGGTTTGTGGGGAGGGGATTGGGTGTTTGTTTTTTGTTTCCTTAATTTGCACATACTCTACAAGGAAGAACACACCAGCGGAGGAAAATGACATGTCACCAACAACACTGCTAGCTCTTCCTCTGCCTGCACCTCTTGGGGCCACTGCCAGACTTGCATCCTGATCCTAGAGACTTCCACCAAGGCCTTGCTCTTGACTTGCTGGGAATGTGGCCTGCACATCCCCACTGATGAAAGGTGGGCAGGGGAACCACCTGGTGTGAGAGGTGTCTGTTGGTGGAGTCCCTCAGGAAGCAGGTAAGAGCTACAGGAGGAGGTGATTCGTGTGCATAACATCCAGGAGCGCAAGGATTTCCTCAACGGGATGTACATGGAGAAATGTGGGATGGAGGATACTAGCCAGCTACAGAGGACTACAGCAACACCGGAGGAGGAAAAACTGTCTGCTCTATGAGGAGGAGACTGGCCACAGGCCTCTGCCTGCAGTAGACAGTTGCTCCAACCTCTGCCCATGTACCTATCCATAGAGGTGAAGAACCATACGCTGTATTGGCAGCAGGAGATGAGGACAAGACCCCAGTGGCTGAGAAGGAGAAGTCCTTCACCCTCAACACTCGGAGGCTCTTGGTCACTGCACCCAAGTGGAGGAGACATAGGGCACGGTTGGTTGGGGACTCCATTCTAAGAGGAATGGAAGCATACATATGCCTACCTGGCATGTCCCCAGAGTTGTGCTGTCTGTCTGGTGCCCACACTGTGGAAAAGCTGCCAAGGTTCATCCGTCCCTCTGAACACGATCTCATTATGCCAGTTCATGTGGGTAGGTAATGACACTACCAGATGTGATCCTCAGCAGATCAGCAATGATTACAGGGCTCTGGGAGCTAGGGTGAAGGGTTCTGGGTACAGATGATGTTCTCATCAATCCTCCCAGTTGAAGGTAAGATACACACATCCTGGAATTCAATGCATGATTGCATAGATAGTGTTGACAAGAGGGTTTTGGCTTCCTCCACCCTGGGATGCCATTCCAGAAAGAAGGTCTGCTGGAATGAGATGGGGTCCTCCTGACCAAGAAGGGAAAAGTCCATCTTTATGCACCAACTCACCGGCCTAGTGAACCAACTAGGTAAGAAGGGGCAGGTGACAAAAGCCCACGGGTAAGCATTAAAAAAGGCAACCTTAAAGAGGGTTAGATGTTGGTGGGGATATGGAAAATTACAATAGGGTCATAGGAGCAACAAGAGGGAAATTAATGGGGGAATCTGCTCAACTTCTTAGATATCTATACACTATGCAAGAAGTATAGGGAATAAACAAGAAGAACTGAAAGAACTGTAACCTAAATTATGACTTAGTTGGCATCATGGAGACTTGGTGGGATAAGTCTCATTACTGGAATATTGATATAAAGAGGCATAGCTTGTTGAGGAAAGACCGGCAAGATAAAAAGGGAGGAGGTATTGAATTATGCATCAAGAATATATAAACTTGTTCTAAAGTCCAGAAAGAGGTGTGAGCCAGACCAGCTGAGAGTATGAATAAAGATACGAGGGGTAAAAAAAAGAGGGTAATGTCATAGTAGGTGTTAACTACAGACCACCAAATCAGGAAGAGGTGGTGGATGAGGCAAACAACAAACATCAGAAATATCCAAAACATGAGACTTGAAATTCAATAAAGGTAAATGCAAAGTACTACACTTAGGAAGGAAAAAATCAAATGCACAACTAAAAAATGGGAAGTAACTGATGAGGTGATAGCACTGCTGAAAAGGATCTGTTGTTATAGAGGCTCACAAATTAATATGAGTCAACAATGTGACACAGCTGCAAAAAGACAAATATCATTCTGGGGTGTATTAACAGGCGTGTCATATGTATAACATGGGAGGTAACTGTCCCACTCTACTTGGCACTGGTGAGGGAGTACTGTGTCTAATAATTGGAGAGAATCCAGAGGAAAGCAACCAAAATGATAAAAGTTTTAGAAAACCTGACCTATGAAGAAAGTTAAAAAACCCTGGGGATGTTTGATCTTGAGAAAAGAAGACTAAGGAGGACCTTATAACAGTTTTCATATATGTTAAGGGCTGCTATAGAGAGCCCGACCATCAATTATTCTCCACATTCACTGAAAGTAGGACAAAAAGTAATGGGCTTAATCTGCAGCAGGAGAGATTTAGGCTAGATATTAGGGAATACTTTCTAACTACAAAGGTATTTAAATTGTGGAACAGGTTTCCAAGGGAGGTTGTGGAATCTCCATCATTGGAGGTTTTTAAAAATAGGTTGAACACCTGTCAGGGATGGTCTAGGTTCACTTGGTCCACAACAAAACACGGGCTGCACTTCATGACTTCTCAAGGTCCTTTCTAGCTCTACATTTCTATGATTCTATGAGACCTAATGAGTCAAATATTTTGAATGGTGTGATAAGATAGGTGTTAGAGCAAGGGAAGAGTTGGTGTCATATGTTGATGCTGTTGGGAATCAAACTACAGTTTCAGATAAAGGGGTAAATGAAAACCCATATTGAGGGAAGTAAATTTTAGTTACCATACTTTAAAGCTATAATTTAAGCTGCAAGAAAAATAAAAATAGCATGTAGAAAGGAAAACACTATTTTTTATTTGTATTGCTTGTTACTGTACAAACATTTAACAAAAAGACAGCTCCCACCCCAAAGACCTTTCAATTTAAGCACAGGACAAGAACAGATAGACAATAAAAAGACTAAGGTAAGAAGTTCACAAGATAACAGTGAGATGATTTTGATAAGCAATAGTCACAGTGCACCAGCTACCTAACCACTGATATCTTTATTAGCAAGTTCTTACGTATCTCCTACTGAGAAAAACGTGTCATTTCTCTGGAGCACACTGTCTTTTTTGTTTGGTTTCAAAGAATAGTACCAACCAAATATCAAAGTAACTGGATGTTAATATCTTATTTTGGTGATTTTACCTAACTTAAATGCCAAACTGCCATGTTTTGTTTTAACAATAAGAAGCCGACATTCTGATAAATCTCTGATTCAGAATATTTGCATATGATCAAAAATTTGAAGAGTTTAAAAACATTAGTAAGTGTTGGAATGTGAGTTGGACTTTATGTCTGCTCATGGGCATACGGGAGGGTAAGAGCACCAAGAGATACCTGGTCCTTGGATTTGGGCACAGGCAAGTAAACTGGTGCTGTTTGCCCACTAATCACCCCCCAGAACAGATGGACAGAGAATGGATGGGGAGTAAGCAGTGACTTGGTCCCCTCAACATATCAGCCATTGCAGTTGAACAGTGCAGAAAGAGGAGTAATTTGTTGCTGGTATAGCTCAAAGGGGAAGGTGGAAGGGAAGCCCTACGCTGCTCCTGGGATGGTGCACCAGAATGCTGCTCCTACAAGAGGTTCCTGGCAAAGCCACAGTCTAGCCCTAAAGTTATGAATTCCTACCATTGCCCATGATGACTGGAGATTTTTTGTCTCGGCATTAATTTCACCATGCTTTAAAAAAATTAATCTGGTCTCTCCAAGCACAAGATAGATATTTTCTGTTGCATGGAAGTGGTAGCTTTATTTCCTTAAAAATGTTAAATATATGCTGCATATAAAAATACGTTATCAGTGAGAAACAGACACTACAACCACTGCTTTTATGGTTTTCTCTGCAGGTACATATTGATCCCAACATATGTCAAACACATAAGCACATTCTCAAAGTAATCTGGGAAGCTAGCACTACCAAATTAATGTAGAAATGGCTCATTTTTCAATCATAAAGAATATAGCAGGGGATGTAAAAACTAACCATAGCTGCAAATGAAACAATATGACAAGGTAAAGGTTTTAGGTAAAGAGCATTAGGGAAGTTCAACTGACAAAATAAATGTCTATACCCAGTGACTACAATACACAGAGAGATTAGGGCATGGCATTTTCCATCCTTTGCTTAACATGACCAAGTTGATACTATTACAGAAGGATCATTGTAACCAGCACTAACGTTTCTCTGCTTTAATGCACTATTCAATTTCACTTTTGTAATGACTTTAGGTGCCACTCATGCTGTTAACACACACACAAACCAAACACTTTTTTTTTCTTCAAATTGTGGTCTAGAGACTATCTTTGTTTTGCAGCTTTTAAGCAAGCTAGCAAAACTCGGGGCTTTCCAGGGTTTTTCCACAAATGTCTATTCATTTGTTTGCCATTTTCACTTACCATTAACAACACCATTGTTTGGGGAGGAGATCTTATTGCTGAAGCAGAGTTTTCCTCATACTTGATCCAAGCACACAGAGAAGTGTCTGATCCCATATAGCTGAAGATTTCATGCTTGATATTCATCTAATTCTAGTTTAGGCAGCTTAATAAAATTTAATCCTCTCTTCTTATGGAAAACACTTTCATGACATATTCACTGGAGTCAGTATGAGAATGGTACACAGGAATGAAACATTTTTGTAAAAGAATCAACTGATTTTTTTAAAATTTTAGGAATTTTCTCTTCACATATAAGAAACAAAAAATCCAATTCTTATGGGCCCCAAAGTAGCAGATAATTACTTTTAAAACCGCAATTAAGTCTGAGACAGCAGAAATATAAGATTCAGTTACCCTACAAAGTATAAGAATGAATTAGCTTTGTGTGTGGCTGTTAGGAGTTTGGAATGTTAAAATAAATCGCATAAGAAATGGATTAATGGACAGTATGCAGGTGACGAAATCAAAAGAACCAGATAATAAATTAATAACAAATGCATTTACTTATTACATGGCTCCACAATTTATCATATATCTATCACCACCCCATATGTGCTGTGCAATAAAAATCTACTGGGGGTGTTCCAGTTAAAGGTACCATAATTCTTAAAGTAGAGACACATCATTTAATTATAAATCATCATGATTATTATTTATTGTTTCTTTCCCCCCATTTCATTTCTTTCTCTTTCCCCCTTTTGATTAAAAAAAAATCAAGGTAATTAAATGCAAAAGAAATTGAAGTGGAGATACCCAAAAATAATCACAAAATTATAAAAGTTAGTTTCCTGCACCTTTAATTTTCCTATTTTGCACATAAGGTGTATGCAGTGGACTAAGCAAAGGACAGGAAGCCAAGAACACATATATTACCTATTCCTCAAACTGACTCTGTGTTTGGCCCTGGGCAAGTCACTCAGAATGTGTGTACTTCAGTTTACTCAGCTTTAAAATGGTGATAGTAATGCCCTATACTCCGAGCTTTGTAAAGAACTCAGAATCTGATTGCCCTTCCTTCAGAAATACCTGTGCAGGCCATCAAAAATCTCTGTGAGCTTCTCCATTCACAGCTTTCTCTGCAGCTGTTCCATTGTGGGGCTAGTCCTCATATTACGCATGGATTGCAGGGTTCCGTCAGGTGGCCAAGGTCATTTACACACAAGCACTGTGCCCCCAAGCTGGCTCTGAGTCTTCAGCTGCTCCCCCTCTTCCCACACTGGCTGGTAAGCGTGGCTTTAGCCCAGTGGTTCTCAACTTTTTTCTATACAATGACTCCATGTCACTACAGAAAACATGTCAGGACACTCCTCCCATCCAGTCATAAAGAAAGGGGAGATGCCCACAACCTCTCTGGACCTGTTCTTGAACCCCATGAAGTTTAATGAAGTCCCCAAGGCTTCCACTGTCTGTGGCTGTCCCCATTTAAAAAGAAGATCCTTCTAAGGAGGGGGATGTGACATGAACTCCACAGGACCAGTGAGAGAGAAAATGTGTTCCCTGGCCTCCCATTCCTCTTTTGGCTCATCACCCACTCCACTTCCACACTCTCTGCATGGATCCCCAGACTTCTGAAGAGCCCTCTTCAGGGCCTACAGGAAGGAGGGCAGAGCTGCCATGGAAGCAGCGGTGCCCTCTTTCCACACAGGAAGAGAAGACCCATGCTCAGAAGGTCTCCTCTGTATGTGAATCTTGGGGCACAATCAGGCCTTTGCGATCTTCAGCTGCAGAGCTCTATATGTAAGTGGAAAATATTACTTCACAGGGGGGCTATGAGGATTAAACAGTTAATGTTTGTATAGCACTTTAAGTATTGTTTTGCATGTTTGATTTCTCAACCGTAAAACTTCATTAATATTATTTTTTGCATTTAATTACTATTCACTTATCTCTGGAACAAAGAACATACATATTAGCCAGAACTAGGATTCTGAAATCTTCATCATCCCACACCAAAAGCTTCACTTAATTTTATGTGCTGTATTTTCTTTTCTGATCCATTTACAGATTTAATTCTTCTGTGACCTATGTTTGCTGTAGGAATGATAGGCTTTCATCTCTGATTAGTCTCCCCAACATAAGAATTCTTTATAAATATACTATTTGAACTTCTAGTGAACTTTGGAAAGTCCTGTGATCATCAAGAGATAAATATTACCACTGTGACATCAACAAAGTCTCTCTTACCAAGAACTAAACTTTGTTCCGAGGAACTGTCAAATGTTAAAATAAAGAAGCAGGTGTGCTTAATCAAGATGCTTACAATATCAGGCAGTCCACTGTTGAGTAAATGCTTACATTACCTCAGTGCAGTATTCTTTAGTGCTTTATTTCTAGTTTTATTTCATTAAATAAATACAGGAGAAAATTGTTGTGGGGATTATTTTTCAGCTCTGTGAGCTTGATCCGAAGCTCATTGAAGTCAGTGGATATGACCCCATTTGGATTAGGTAAATTAAAGTCAAGGTCATTCCTGGAGACTTCTTGGGAAGATCAAGGATCATTTTCATTGAATTTATAAAATTAGATTATTTCTTTATAAAATAACAGATTTCAAAATAGCTGGTCTAGACTCTGCATATCTTAGAATATTAAAAGGAATTTTTGAAAAGAATTTACATCACTAACAATGTATTTGAGAAGTTATAAAAACAGAGGAGCCACAGGATGGTTGGAGAAAAGCAAATAAATACAGAAAAAAAGAGGAGCCTGACAATTACTGCCATACAAATCTAACTTTCATCCCTACTAAAATAATGGAACAAACAGCAGAAGAAAAAAAGAGACCAGTACATTTATTGTATCAAAGCTGAGTGAATTTTATTTTTTTTCTGTTCATGGACAATTCATGAAGTTTACAATTATCTCACATTTATTTGTTATTCAAAATTATTTGCTGGTTATTCCAGCCAATACATTTTGATCTCTGAATTGCACCAAGCAGCTTATTATAAGCACTTGATTTTCTAAAGGAAATGTTTTAGCTATCTTGATTAGCATTGATTGTATGCATACATCACATGGTGTGCTGCTGTTCCTTCACTGGATGATCATCACCCTCAGAATGAGGCTTTCAGTGCACATACTTACATATATGATTTTAAAATTTGCTTTTTGTGTGCTTGTTCTCCAAAATTCACTTTTTGTTTCTATAGATATTCCTGCAGTTGGCTCATTTACTAGTAAATTTGCAGACAGCAAACACAAAAAAGGGGAGGGAGGGAGAGTCAAATAGATACCACAGTGATGGGAGCAGTATAAAAACCTGAAAAGAACATAGTCAAAGTAAATTAATTTATATATTGAAAAGAACATTCAAGAATATTTTTTCAGCCTTTGTCCAGCTTTAAATAGAACCATGTGAGATAAGCAGTATGGATGTAAAAGGAACAGATAGACAAAGTTTTTAAACAGTATAACAAACTTAGTGGATGAAAGGAAAGCAACAGGCATAATATATCTGTATTTAAGAATATCTAGCCAACTCTTGTATTTTGACCTCAATGTGGTTATGATTCCATCCTCGATATTTTTCTCAACACTTCAGGACCTGGAGTCATGTTATTACATGAGAATTTCAGAATGAAATTAAGAATTTAATTAAGAATGAAAAATACTAAGTTTCTAGTCTTCATAGTCACAAAGAATAATCTGATAATATGAACCCTAAAAACAAAAAGAAAAATAAAAAATTAAAAGATCCCTACATTTATTATTTGGTTAGTAGAGAGAACATGATTTGGGAATACCTGAGTGTGTCACAAATCTTATTCTCCACATTAATTCAAAATGGCTTGACTGAATGCAAATTAAGAGAAGGACAAAAACAATGGGAAATCATACAAAGCAGTTTCAGATGGATGCAAGTGTTGTCCAGTGGGCTATCACAGGGAGCTGCGAGTGGCCGTACCTGCGGACACTCAGGTAAACAAAGTGTCTCACGGCCTGCCAGGGGCTTACCCTGAACAACCCGCAAACAAAGTTTGAGAACCCCTGCCTTAGAGTGACTCAGTGTGGAGTTTTGCATTCAATTAGCAGAAAGATGTGGACAATAAAAAAATATTAGGCAGCTAGAAGGACAACTAAGGAAAGGGTCTGGAGAGCAACATGGCAGAAAAACATGGCAGAAAAAAAGATGGGCCTGAACCTAAATCCCAGATCTGAACACCCTCCTAGTAAAGGAAGTCTAGCTCTGAATTTGATCATTGGAGCTGACTCCTAGCTCTATAAAAGGCCAAATAAACTCAGATCAGGACACCCCTAAAAACCCTTAGAGAATACTGATGTAAACTGCGGCTCTGTCTTATGCTAGAAACATAGATACATACAATGAGATAATCCACCTGGAGTTTGGGGTGAATTCTGATCTGCAATTAATCAAAAATCAAAAACTTGGAATACTGTATCTTATTTCCATTCGCTCTCCAGATTCTCAGAAATTCCAAGCAGATGTTTTAATTAATAGGAAAAAGGCATGTGCAAAAATTACATCTCAATTTTTTCAAGAAACCTTCCCCTCAAAGCTGCATACAGTGCTGAGTTAGTGTGTTAAGCTTGCTTTCATGCAGCATACAGTTGTCATTCCACCAGTAATTACAAAAAAAATAGTCATATGGAGCTCTTTAAGTCAAGTTAACATCACAATCCATAACAACAATGACTAATACATAACATTTAAATAGTGCTTTACATCTTCAAAGCATATTACAAATATTAACTTGAAAACTTATTCCTTGAAAAAAACGCTTTGGACTGAATGTTGCAATGCAAATTTCTGTGATTAATATTTAGCTTGCCAAATTCATCCCGGCTGTAATTCCACTGACTTAAATGGACTTAGACCTGATATAATTGACCAACAATCCCCAGCCTATGTAGGAAGCTCTAGTACAAATAGGAAACATTAATTACTAGCATGGTATCAATTTTTAGATAGCCCTTTCATACTATATAGATTCTAGATATAGTATTTTGCAGACTTCAGACAGATAAATTATAGGAACACTAAAACAACAAGGAGTCCGGTGGCACCTTAAAGACTAACAGATATATTTGGGCATAAGCTTTCGTGGGTAAAAGATCACTTCTTCAGTTGCATCTGAAGAAGTGTTTTTTTACCCATGAAAACTTATGCTTACATAAATCTGTTGGTCTTTAAGGTGCCACCAGACTCTTTGTTGTTTTTGTGGATACAGACAACACGGCTACTCCCTGATGTAGGAGCACTATACATACTTATCTAGGGCCAGATCTCAGCTAGCCCCATATTGATGTTCAGAAGTTCAAGGGTGGAGATGGGGCCAAGGATCTTTGCCTACCTTGCACAGCCCACATAAGAGCCAGCTACAAGTGCAGTCTGTGTACTTGAGAGAGAGAAGGAGAGAGTGGGTGGGTGGGTGTATATGCAGAGACTGCATCCCAAAGGGCACAGAAATGGAGAAAGACACCCCAAATGGAGCTGAGAGGAAATGGAGCCATTGCGTGTGGATCAGGCTATGCACCCCCAGGACCAGTGGGAAGCACAAGGGTTTGGGGAAAGAGGTGCAGAGGAAACTACAGGAAAGATTCTATCCCCTGCTTGAGCCCTTGTAGGCCACCATGATGCATCAAATGGCTGTAAAGGGTGCGGAAGGACCTGATGGGGAATTCCCACAGTACAGGTGCAATGTAGGTAGCCTTATACAATCCTCTTGTACAGTTCCTGGCACAGGACTATTTAGATCTGCAACACCCAGTTTGGAGGACTTTCTATCTTTTCTGTCTGGCTGTTATAGACTTGGACCCAAAGAAAATCTGAAAGCACACACCCTGGGGCAGTTTGAATACTCCTGGGGCTGAATTAAGCCACTTTTCTGGTCCCATGTTGTGCACATTTGAGTGGCTGCATTCTTTCATCCATTCATTCGCAGATGATAGACACTGTACATGCCTAGTTTTGTAGCCTCCATCAATATGAGTCTTTTATATTTATATGCATTTTATGATCCTGCTGATTGTTTGAGAGACTGCATGAACTTAGTCTCTTCACCATTTCAACACACCATGTTAATGACTAGCGGAGGATTCTCCTTTATTGTAGCGTAACCATAATCCATCTGGAATTTTTTCTAGTGAAGTTATGAAATTCTGACTCAAATATAAATGCAAATGTATTTTTGTCCTGGCTTAGTCCTTCTGACAAAATCCTGTGGAACTGTATTTTGTTTTGGGACTTGCATGCATATATGCTGTTGCCGAGGCTTATATGGTGTTGCATTGCATGATCAACAATAGCATTTTTTTATTATTATTAATTCATTTGGCAACTGATGTTAGAACAGATCACTCTGGAGAGATACTCAGGTTGTGCCCTAGTGAAGGAGGAAATTTTAGCAGCTTCATGAGGGTGCATCAATAGTAATAGGTCTGTAGTAGAAGTAAAACAGGGCTTCTATTTTCTTTGAAGTTCTCTTTTGTCCCAGAAACATGCCCCACTGAGGATGCACAGCAATTTTTGAAAATGTCTGTGTGCTCTGTGCCAGAGGTGGATCATGGTCCTGTTTTAATGGGGTCGCCAGGGCTGGTGTTTGACTTGCTGGGGCCTAAGGCTGAAGCCAAAGCCCGAGCCTCACCGCCCAAAGCTGAAACCAGAGCCCCACCACCTGGGGTCAAAGCTGAAGCCCGAGGGCTTCAGCCCTGGGTGGTGGAGCTCAGGCTTTGTCTTTAGCTCTGGCTGGCAGAGCCCAGGTTACAGGCCCCCTGCCTGGGGCTGAAGCCCTTGGGCTTTGGCAATGGCCCCGCCTGCCCAGAGTGGTAGGGCTCAAGCTTTGGCTTTGGCTCCCCTGCCGGGGGTGGTGGGGCTCAGGCTTCAGTTCCCCATCCTGGGGCTGTGTAGTAATTTTTGTTGTCAGCCAGAGTCACAGTGCAATGAAGTTTGAGAACTGCTGCTCTATGCTGTACATCAGTGTATCCGTACTCTCTTATGTGTACATTTGGACATGAGTAATGGGCAGGATGGGGGGAGAAGAGCACTTGGGTTTAAGATTACAGTATTCTCAAAGGACCCAAAGTAAAGGTTCTTTCAACACTTTTCTACCTGTGTCTGATGTTAGACAAGTCACCTCACTTTACCTTCTGCAAATGCCTGCTGGATTAGCAGTATAGCATCATGGGAATGTACGCTTATTTATTATCCCTCATAAAGTGTGCCCTCTCAAATGGCAGAGCATCATCCCTTTGACCTCTTTATGGAGAATCTGTAGTGAATGATTTCTTCTATGACCTACTCGCAGTTCACAACATTCCAAGGGGCTCTCCTTCACTAAATGTCCCAGCCGATACTTTGTCTTTCTTTAAATCCTTGAACTAAGATGGAACCCAGACCAAGGGACTGGAGATCAGTCTATTTTTGGCAGCGCTACTGATTTGGTTGGGACAATCACTTCCTTGATAATTGTGCCTTGGTTTCCCATTTTATACATTGGAGATATTTCATATAGGACTGCTATGTGGTTTAATAAAGTAATGCTTTCAAAGTACTTAAACATTTACTTGTCTTGGAAGCCTCTATTGCACCATTCCAATTGTGTAATACATTCACTGTTTCCTAGGATTACCTGTGCTATGCTTCAGCAGAATTGATTTAATTTTTGTTTTACATAACTTCAGTTCCCCCCACCCCTGTACTCTCTCATCTCCAATGTATTAATAGCCATCCCAGGAAGCTAGGAGCAACCCTCAGAGATTTTTCCTAACCAATCACATTCTTGTTTATCTAGCAGCAACTAATGATAGTGCAAGAAGGTCAGGCACTCATAGCACAGAATAAATAAGGTTCATACTTCAACCATACTAAAATATATACACAAGTCCTTTTATAGTAAATGCGTATAAAGGATTTTTCAAAGGCCCACTGTTGGGCATGGAACTTCCATTTGAATCCTCAGTCTTGGGCACTTAAGCAAACTGAGGAATTTTCAAATCCAAATGCAGGGAGTATACCTGCTCTGAACATTTGCTGAAAGTGCCAGGGGTTTATGAACTCAGGAAGAAAATTATATCCCAAACAAACAATGCAAATTTCAAAATTTGCTACTCTACTCTTGTGAAATGTTCATTTTAGCAGTAGTTCATGTCAAAATATTACCTCTGCACACCTTATTCCCCATTCTAAGATAGTTGCAGACACTACATCAATTTTTTGATTTCACATCTGTGCCATTCTTAGACAGTACAAACAGCTCACCAACACCAGATGTAAGGGGAAAAAAGCTCTATTACTAGGAAATATGGCATGGAAGCAGATGGAAGAAAAGGAGGGAATTTGGAGTCCACAGATCTTTATAGCTTGTATTAGAAAGCACAGTTTAGGGACACATTTTGATATCTCCTCTTGGGCAAGTCACATAGCTTCCACTGCGATGCTTATGGCCAGATTTTCAAAACTAATGTGCTAAGAGCTCCTGAAAATTTGTATCCTTATTCTGGTCCATAAACAGAAGCAGAGCTCCTTTGAAAATCTGGCCCTACTTTGGAGCACTGAGCTCTTCGAAAACTTGGCCCTTAGCTTCTCTGGGCCTCAGTTAACTCATAAAATGGATATTAGTGTAACTTGCCTAACACAGGTGTTGTGAGGCTTAAATAATGAATGCGTGCGCAAGCACTTAGAGCACAGATGAAATACCCCATATAAATGCAAATTATAATTTGAAGTAACAAAAATTATAGATTTCTGATTTACAGAATTCATGGAAACTATCCAAAATGTTCATTTTGAAAAATGAGGACAGAGCATTTAACTGTAACAATATTTAAAAATAGACCTCTTTAAGAAAATATATAGTTTTTTTGGTATCTAAAACTAAAGAAAGTCTCAAAGTCTTCTTGCTTAAAATACCTTAGTTATTCAGATTGTACAACTCTACATTGTGTCCTGGATTTGGAAGAGAGTTTAGTGAAGGAGGTGCAATCATTCACTAGTACATATGCACAGTGTACCTGTTAGGGCCACCTGTTTGGACACAAACAATAGCTCAGTAATACCACAAACTCTGCTTAATGTTTTCTGAACACACAAACACGCACACACAGTAAAAAACAAATGTTAGTTTTAGTGCCAGCCCAGAAATGTGTACTTGAAAAGGTCAATTTAATTTGTCAGAAGCAATTTTTTCCAGTTGAAAATGTGCCATTTCACTGGCTCTTTTTGCTCCTTGAACAAATTTTTATTAATGCTGAATACCTACATAAAGGATGAAGTTCTCCTTCCTTATCCGCACAATGCACTTTATTGCTTATACCAGGCTCTGCCTACATAACAGACCTCTCAGGTGTACATATAGGGGAAGCAGAATATCAGACTCGAGATCATCCATAAAGACTAGATAGACCAGTAGTGGGCAATTTGCAGCCCATCAGGGTAATCTGCTGACGGGCTGTTTACATTTACCGCCCACAAGCCCAGCTACCCACAGCTCCCAGTGGCCGCCGTTTGCCTTTCTCTGCCTATGGGAGCTGCGGAAAGTGGCAGCCAGCACGGCATATAGGATCATGGGCACAGTGGATTTTGGATTTGGTGGAAGAGAGGAGCCACATGGCGACAGTGGAAGAGAGGGGTAATATGAATCAATTCAAGGAAGGCATTCCCTCCAAGGAGACATGCTGACTTTTGTGTGACCATCATGTGAATGAGACTGATACCAGAATAGAGGAGGTAAGGACAACACAACAACAGAAGAGAGCAAGAAAGAAGGGTGGGACAGAGTGGTGAAGGACCTCAAAGGACAATAAACTTGCATCTGATGCTGTGAAACAGGGAACAGGAATGAAAAGTGAGGGGAGAGAGATGTGGTCAGGGCAATGGGCAAGAAAGATGATCTTAGCAGCTAGGTTCTGATTGGATATGATGAGGAGGTTGAAGAGGGTGTCAGGGAAGCCTGACTGGAGGAGGTTACAATATTCAAGATGCAGGGGATGGGAGAAGTAGAAAAGAGTTGTAGCTGTAAGGACAGAGAGAAAGGGAGGTATCTTAGCATTTTAATGAACATTTGACCACCTCCTGAGAGTGAGAGGCCAGAAAGAAGGAGGAGCTGAAGAAGACACTTAGGAGGCATAGATGACAAGGAGGATGGTGATGTCATCAACAGTGACATGAGCATGAATTACTCTTATTTACAGGTGTTTGTAAGCCATCACCCTGCTCTACAACTCCCTTGTGTACTGATGAATTTATCCTCAGAATGACTTCAAGCAAGAGGAAGTATCCTCATTTTATACATGAGGAAGGAATGGAACCACAGTGAGATCTATGAGTGACTTGCCTAATACATCTATGAAAACTAGGAATTTAAGCCATTAGCCATCGTCTGGATTTATCCACAATATGACCCTGCTAACTCATTCCCACCATTATCATCCATACTTCAGTTAGATTATCCTACTTTCAAGAGCATGTAGCTAACAACAGAGATAAAATGTGGGAGAACAGCAATTCCTTGGCACAACCTTCCCCAACTGATCACAGAGGAGTTCTGGGGGACTCTCTGGGGCCAGAGGGGTACTACCAGAAGGAAAGATCAGAAGCTCAGTTCTGAACATTAACTTTAACCTGTTATTAGTACTAACTGAGATAGGTATTAATTTTGACAAAAATAACAAACATAATTTTTTGTAATATATTTTCACTGATTTTGGGGGGGGGGTTTCATCAGAAATCCACCAAAATGAAATGTATTTGGTTTTCAGCCCCACCCCAAAAAAAACCCCTGAAATATTCAATGACAAAAGAAAAAGCCTAATTTTTTTTGTTTAATCAAGAAGTTGTTGTTTTATTACTTGGATATGAGCAATTTCTGGCAATCAACAGAGCTGTAAGAGGAGCAAACACAACATTAAAATTGTCAGAACAACCAGGGGAATGTAGTAAAGAGCCATGATGATGAGAAAACCCATACTAACATTTCTGTATAAGGGGGATTAGAGTGAAGTTCATGTTCAACTACTTCCATTTTTTCAGTAAACATGTCAACTGAATGTCAACTACACAAAACAGGTGCTGTGAAATTTAACAACACAGTTCTTCATATCAAATATGAAAGTAGGCTGCTTACTGTACAAGCTGCTATTTTAAACCTGAACGTCTTAGAAATTACAGCACAGCTCCAACTAGAGTTATATAACAATGAACCAGACTGTATTTTTGATTAAGAAACACATACAAATTAATTAATTAGAAAATAACACTTAAATCTAAGTTATTTACATATAAGCACAGTTACATGGGTGCTCAGATACCATTGGGAGCAGGCACAGCATTTTGGCTATAAACCTGTCAAGTATCACAGGAGCATTGCTTTTTTAAAATGAAAAAGCACATTTTTCTATTTTCTCCCAAGAGACTAGAGTATTTTTGTTTATACTATTTCTCCCCCCCCAGCCCCTGCACCACCACCAAAAATCACCTTAGTGAGACCAAATTTCAACCCCAAAAGCGATTGCTTCCCACAGCTCCCAATGGCCGGGAACGGCAAACTGCGGCCACTGGGAGCTGCAGGCAGCCATGCCTGCAGACGGTCAATGTAAACAAACTGTCTCATGACATGCCAGTGGATTACCACTGCCTCAGATGCTTTTGTACATAGAAATCACAGAAATGTAGGACTGGAAGGGACCTTTATAGGTTATCTAGTCCAGTCCCCTGCACTGAGGCAGGACTAAGTATTATCTTAGCGGTTCTCAAACTTTAGCAACCCAAGGACCCCCATTTTGATTTAAAATATTTCATGGACTCCCAATCCAGCTTCTAATTTTCCCTGGGGGTATTCACCCCCCGCTCAGCTTCAGGCCCTGCCCCAACCCTTTCCACAAGGCCCCATCCTTGCCCTTCCTCTTCCCTGCCTCTTTCCATCCCCACCCCCAAACATGCTCCTTCCCCGCTCCTCTTCCTCCCTCCCAGCACCTCCTGCATGCTGCTGAGCAGCTGGTCCATGGCATGCTGGAGAAACTGGGAGGGAGGGGAGGAGTTGATCAGTGGGGCCTGCAGACCCTCTCGAGTACTTTTGTGGACCCCAACGGTGCGGGGACCCCAATTTGAGAACCGCTGATCTAGACCACTCCTGACAGGAGTTTGTCTCTGCTTAACTACCCTGACAGTTAGGAAGCTTTTGTATGTCAAACGTAAATCTCCCTTGCTGCAATTTAAATCCATTGCTTCTTGACCTGTCCTCAATGGATAAGGAGAATAATGTATCACTCTCCTCTTTATAACAATCTTTTATACACTTGAAGACTTATTTCCCCACTCAGTCTTCCCTTCTCCAGACTAAACAAACCCGATTTTTTCAATCTTCTTTCATAGGTCATGTTTTCTAGACCTTTAATCATTTTTGTTGCTGTCCTTTGGATTTTCTCCAAAATGTGGTGTCCAGAACTGGACACAATACTCCATCTGAGGCCTTATCAGTGCTGAGCAGAGTGGAAGAATTACTTCTCATGTTTTGCGTACAACACTTCTGCTAATACATTCCAGAATGTTGTTTGCTTTTTTTCCAACAGTACAATAACTCCTCACTTAAAGTCGTCCCAGTTAACATTGTTCTGTTGTTATGTTGCTGATCAATTAGGGAACATGCTCGTTTAAAGTTGTGCAATGCTCCCTTCTAACATTGTTTGGCAGCGCCTGCTTTGTCTACTGCTTGCAGGAAGAGCAGCCCGTTGCAGCTAGATGGTGGGGGCTTGGAACCAGGGTGGGCTGGCAGCTCCCTGCTCCCCTAAGTTCTCTGTGCTGCAGTTGCCCAGCAGGCTAGCAATTGCAGCTGTCCCTCCCCCGACTGCCATGTGCTACTCCTGCTCTCTGCCTTGAAGCTGCTCCCTGAGATTCCTGCTTGCTGTGCAGGGGGGAGGGAAGGAAGAGGGGGACTAATGTCTGGGTGTCCCCCTCCCCCCGGCTCCTGCACCCTGCTTACCCCATCTTCCATAGAGCAGGGGGGACATACCAGGGCTCTGGACAGAGAGAGCTTGCAGCAGCTGCGATCTCAGCAAGATAATCTAATTAACAAGGCAGTGTACTTAAAGGGGAAATTCGCATATCTTCCTCATTCCTGCTGCCTTGTAGAGTGAGATAGTTAACCCTTGAGGGCTCAGCCAATTGCTAGTTCATCATTTAGCAGTCAGGGAAATATCCCACCTTCTGACTCCTCCACCTCAACCAAGCTTCACAATCATCATCACTGTGGACCAGTATTAAATTGGTTGTTTAAAACGTATACTGTGTGTGTGTGTGTGTGTGTGTGTGTGTGTGTGTATAGTCTTTTATCTGGTGAAAAAAATGTCCCTGAAAGCTAACTCCCTCATTTACATTAATTCTTATGGGGAAATTAGATTCGCTTAACATCGTTTTGCTTAAAGTTGCATTTTTCAGGAACATAACTACAACGTTAAGTGAGGAGTTACTGTATTACACTGTTCACTCATATTTAGTTTGTGAGCCACTATATCTGCTAGATCCTTTCCTGCTGTACTACTTCCTAGGCAGTCATTTCCCATTTTGTTTTGTGCAATTGATTATTCCTTTCTAACTGTAATATTTTTGCATTTGTCCTTATTGAATTTCATCCTGTTTATTTCAGACCATTTCTCCAGTTTGCAAGATCATTTGGAATTCTAATCCTGTCCTCCAAAAAGCTTGCAAGCCCTCCCAGCTTGGTACCATCCACACACTTGATAAGTGTCTTCTCTCTGTCATTATCCAAACCATTTATAAAGATATTGAAAAGAACTGGACCCAGAACAAATCTTTGTGGGACCCCCATTTGATATGCCCTCCTTGAGTGTGAACCATGGATAAGTACTCTGAGTACTGTTTTCCAACCAGTTGTGCAACCACCTTATAGTAAGTTCATCTATGCTATACAGTATTTCCTGAATTTGTTTATAAGAAGGTCATGTGAGACAGTAGAAAAAGCCTTACTAATGTCGAGATATATCATATCTACTGCTTGCCCCCCAGCCCATCACCCAGCTTGTTACCCTGTCAAAGGATATAAAGTTGGTTTGACATGATTTGTTCTTGACAAATCTATATTGACTGTTTCTTATCACCTTATCTTCTAGCGGCTTACAATTGATTATTTGCCCCATCATCTTTCCATTCACCAAAGTTAAGCTGACTGGTCTATAATTCTCTGGAGTGTCCTTATTCCTCTTTTTATAGATGGGCAATTTCCAGTCCTGGGATCTCTCCTGTCCTCCACAAGTTCTCAGAGATAATCACTAATGGCACAGAGATCTCTTCAGCCAGTTCCTTCAGTATTCTAGGATGTATTTCATCAGGCCTTGCCAGCTTGAAGACATCTAATTTGTCTAAGTAATTATTAACTTGTTCTTTTCCTATTTTAGCCTCAGATCCTATCCCATTTACGCTGAAGTTCACTATGTTAATTGTCTGATCACGGCTAATCTTTTTGGTGAAAATGCCTTTTTGTTTCAGTTTAACACTTCAGTCATTGCTGCATTTTCTATTATTGTCTTTCCCTTCTCACTGAGTAACTATAGAGATACAAAATACCTATATTTACCAAAGTTTACTTCTTAAACACACACACGCATATATCATTCACAGACACAATGTGAGTGTACATCATGTGCAAGTGACTCTTTCCTAAATGATTGCTAGAGGCCTGAGATCAATTTGAAAGCAAGGCATGATTTCATATGCTGTGACAAGTTGAGTCAGAGACCTAAACAGCCTTTGGCTTATATTCTTCCATTCCTGTTTTGACTACTGCAGTTAATGACATTGTCTTGTCCAGTACTTCTCTGGGCAAACCAGCTTTTTTTCAGCTGCATGGAAGTGTCTGAGCCATTTAGCCTGAAGGTTATGTGACCTTCTGATCGGCTGCAACTCAAGCTACTGGCAGAAGTGCCTGTGTAGCTGAAGCGCAATATTTAAGAACAAAAAGAAAAAGAATTCGACTCCAAGGTAATCTTGTATCCCTAGTTGAGCAGGCTATAGGACATGGAGGGTACACATGTGATGCTGTGGAAGGAGGGGCGTGAAATCACACTGAGGTAGGTCTCGATGTTCTCTGTTGACAGGTTTAAATGTTAAGCTGAAACCAAGTTCTCTCCTCCTTTCCTCCTTCTAAGTCTTTTTTTTTAGGCTATGCTATGCAATGCATGACTCACAAGCTTTGAAGACACGCCAATGGAAATAGTTTTAGTTTGCAGAGACTACTTCTGTCCTCCTCACCTTGTCATTCTCTTCCTAACTGACAAA
This sequence comes from Mauremys mutica, assembly GCF_020497125.1. Taxonomy (NCBI): domain Eukaryota; kingdom Metazoa; phylum Chordata; order Testudines; family Geoemydidae; genus Mauremys; species Mauremys mutica. The sequence continues at coordinate 37,788,257 of NC_059072.1, read as the reverse complement.
CACTGCTCTCTGAATGCATGTGCACAGTGGTTGTATGACAACTGCCTCTCTCTAGCTGACTCAGTTGTAGCTTGATTTTTTTCTGCTTCTTCTTCTTCATTCTAATCTGTAATCTCCAATAAATGGCTTGTCGTACTTTGGTCACTCCCAGAAGGTAGAACCTTGTTCCGTTTTCTGTTTTCCTTTTAGCAAACTCTTCACCGCATATCCAGTCCTTATGCAAGTATGATTGTTGATCTTTGTACCAGTATTTTACTCTTTTCCGCCCTGCACTTTATTTACTTTTGCTGCCTTCACACCATTCAAGGCCTCAATTTCTTTTCATCTGCTTAGTTTGTAATTCATAGAGAGAAGCAAGGGAAGGTGATAGCAATTTCTTCTTGAGCAAGGGCAGCATTTGGAAAAAGCAAATGGTGAGCACCATTAGGTCCTACTGTTGCATTCCTCTTTCTAAATCATGGATCAGCAACCTTTGACCTGCGGCCCACCAGGCTAAGCCCCCTGGCAGGCCAGGCTGGTTTGTTTACCTGCCGCATCCGCAGGTTCAGCCGATCGCGGCTCCCACTGGCTGTGGGTTGCTGTCCCAGGCCAATGGGGGCAGCGGGAAGCAGCACGGGGTGAGGGATGTGATGGCCGCCGCTTCCTGCCACCCCCATTGGCCTGGGACGGTGAACCCCAGCCAGTGGGAGCCACGATCGGCCAAACCTAGGGACGCAGCAGGTAAACAAACCAGCCCGGCCCGCCAGGGGGCTTACCCTGGCGGGCCGCAGGCCAAAGGTTGCTGATCCCTGTTCTAAATTTTCTTTTCTGAGAGCTGAGTGTGTGTTGCATGCTGCTGCATTGGCCTCTGAATGTAAAACAGTCTAACAACTAGCAGCACCATAAGACTCATGCTAGTTACATAGATAGTACCCTGCATAATAGAGCACATCTGTTAAAAATATGTGAAAGAGTCTTGACAAAATGTTGCACTTCAGAAGAATATTGTTGTATAAAAGGCTCTGTTACCTGTAAACTCTGGGGTTTGATTTATCACCATGAGTAACTTTTCAGATAATTTAGTCAACAGATTGCTTACAAAAAGTGGGCATTTTTCCACAGTTCATGGGTAGAAATAGATAATGGGTATTCCCTGCTTGGCATATCTATAGCCTTTAGTGATGCCAAATACCATGTAGGAATCATAACGTGAACATTTTTAATTTAGATAGATAAAATTATGGTGAGGTTTTGATTTAACTGGCCATGTCTGATTTTGTAGCATAACATTATTCAAATGTCTATTTATGCTTGTGTACATGTCCTGGAATAACATTGCCACTACATTACAACATCTCCATTGTAAATGCTTTCCAGCAGGAACAAGAGAAGCCAGTATCCCAGCCAAGAAACAGACTTCAGCAGGAAGTGATCTCAGCAGGCACACTCTTCACTTCTGGAGTTAATTTTATTTGAGCCAAAAGTCAAATGAGGACACATCTAAGCATATAAACTAGAGTAAATAAAATGTGCTATATATTAAATGAATGTCAATCAACAAAGGACTTCTAAAGTACATTAGGTTCTCTTTCTTTTGTCAATAATACACACTTCTGCAATGAAAACTGGTACTCTGTTTTTAATATACACACTGAAGTGATACAGCACCATTTAGCTGGAACAGTGTTCCAGCCAGTCTCTACTGACATCTAAACATGTCTGTGGACTGAAAGCTGCTTTCGTTAACATGCATTTTTTCTTCACGTGGAAAAGTGTTGTAAAAACATATGCAGTGATATGTAGTCTTGTTATGTATGCAATCTGAATATCTGCCATTGAGCAGACAAAAAACTTCTGTTCCTGCTCCTCACACAAAACAGCATGTGAAAAGCTAACTTATAGCATTTTCTCCCTCATAACTCTGACACTGTCAAGCAAAAGGCTCACAAAATGTGTACCTATATCCTGGTGATTTACAATTGTTCACTTTGTGTTTTTTCGTGATTTCAGGATGGTTTATGGGTCATGTTGTCTGTGAATATTATCTTTTATTACATAATCATATGCTATTTTCCCCAGAAGGCTCATCTCATTCAGTGCACAGGATGGACGAAGCTGACTGAATGGGCGGCTATTCACTATTTTGTGGTATCTTCGTCGTTCAATGCATGGCCCCATGCCTTAATTGCCTATGCAAACCCTGCTCTGAATACAGAATGATTCCAAAGAGGATGGATCTAAACTGTTCTCCGTGGTAGCAGATGACAGAACAAGGAGTAATGGTCTCAAGTTGCAGTGGGAGAGGTTTAAGTTGGATATTAGGAAAAACTTTTTCACTCAGAGAGTGGTGAAGCACTGGAATGGGTTACCTAGGGAGGTGGTGGAATCTCCTTCCTTAGAGGTTTTTAAGGTCAGGCTTGACAAAGCCCTAGCTGGGATGATTTAGTTGGGAATTGGTCCTGCTCTGAGCAGGGGGTTGGACTAGATGACCTCCTGAGGTCCCTTCCAACCCTGATATTCTATGATTCTATGATTGTCTCATGGGCTTTTCAATGGCACTCATCGCTGTAGCACTCGAGTTCTTCACAGACATTAATTAATTTATCTTCGCAACACTCTTGTGAGATAAGGTGTTATTCCCACTTTACAGATGAGTAACTGGGGCAGAGACAAATGGGAAGGGCATAGGTATTAATCTAGAGGCAGAACTAAATGGCTCACATACATTTCATTTAAATCACTTTTGCTCTTTGGAATTGTGAGACCCTTGTTGCAACATTGAAGGAAAAAAGATCTATGTGCTTCTTATGGGGTATTCCAAGTTAATAAACAAAATTAAAAGTAATTAAACTTCTAGCTAAAGCTATAACTTTTACTAAACTAAGAATTGAACAAGTCAAGTCAACAAATCAATAAATAATCATACAGTCAGTCATAAGACCAGAAGGGACCACTAGGTAATCTAGTCTGACCTCCTGAATATCATGGCCCATGATATGGAATGGAATCAATAATTAGTCAAATCATAAGATGAACACCATCAAGATTAAAATCATGAAGATGTCATAACACATGATTAACTCTTATACATACTAACCCCAGAAACCTAACGAAGTGTAGTTTATTTCTCAGCCCTTTAAAGCTCTATTTAGACTCCTTGAAATTTACAACTTACTGAGTGACTTATGCAGTTGGCTTTATATCACCTACCCTCCCCACCTTGAAACAGAGTGGCCAATAATTCAACTTATATCAAGCTACAGATAAACTAAACCTTTCTGATAATTGCCAGTGAATGAGCTCTGTAAATCAGAAGAGAATGATGGAATGAATAAACATAGTTTATTGAAGTCTTTAAAGAGAGTAAAATTCCCAGATGGAAAGTCTTGATTTTAAAATGCACTTTTTCATATTTGATTTCTGCTCTATTATTATTATTATTATTATTATTATTATTATTCTGTAACACTTTACTCTTAGGGCCCTTCATGAAGAATGTATGTGCTTTTCTGAATGCCTTTCATACCTAATAGATAAGGCATAATTTTAATAAAATAGTTAAACATTAAAACTATTTAATTAGCAGTGATTCACTCAAAAAGTTAACCTACTCATGGCAACTTCCCAAACCTGCTAGGCAATTAAAAAACACAAGGAGCAAAAATTACATTACGTAAAATTTCTGGAAAATTGGCATTTTTGTGTTAAAGCAGCATGGGGTGTATTTATAAACATAAAAATTTGAAGCTTTTCAAAATTTCGGAGTCTATCAAAATGTGATTGACAAATAAGATTTCTCCAACAGGAGTCTTTCCCGTGACTTCAGTGAACTTTGGTTCAGGCTCTCAGTGAAACATAACATCTTCAAATGTTTGATCCAGATAAGAATTCCAAATTCAGAAGTGTGGATGGTTGCTCAAACCTTATTCAAATGTATGGAGTTTGCAAACGAGGGCTGAAAAATCTTATAATAAGAGGGGCTCTCTTACAAAAAGTTATAATATTCTGCCAGATGTACTGGAAATATCCCCAAATAACTCCAACCATGGCACTCATGTTAATTTGTCATGTTATCCCAAGAACAGTTTTTCCTCGTGAAATCTCAGCACTTCTAATTCCAGTCAAAAGCACAAAGTGCAGAGGAACATGAAAACGAAAAAGAATGGGGAGACAGAGAAGACGAGTATTTGGAAACCTTAAAAAGTGTTCACTTTGAAATTTGACCATGCTGTAGCCTTATGTACAGGGAGGAAAAGGAAATATTTACAATAGTTTACAATTACTGGTATGGTTCTTTGTGAAAAAAAAAATAGCTGTCATGGACTCAAGAGACATGCTTAACTTTAAGCACAGGGAATGTCCTTTTGAAGGCAATGGAACTATTTGTCAAAGGGTACTCACTTACTGCAGATGGTGTTTCCTCATGGTTGCTCTGAGGCAGGGCCAGCTTTAGGAAGTGCGGGGCCCAATTCGAACAGTTTCGACGGGGCCCTGGCAGGGATGACTTAAAAACAAACAAACAAACAAACAAACAAACAAACAAACAAAAAAAAACACGTGGGGCTTGTATTCACCGAGCGGTGCTCCGAGTCTTCAGCGGCGGGTCCTTCACTCACTCCAGATCTTCGGAGGCACTGAAGGACCTGCCACCGAAGACCCGGAGCAAGTGAAGTACCCACCGTCGAAGTGCTGCTGAAGACCCGGAGTGCTGCTGGGTGAGTAAAAATTAAAAAGGAGCCTCTAACCAGGGAACGGATTCTCACTGGGCGCGGGGACCTCTTAGGCGCAGGGCCCGATTCGGGGGAATTGGTGGAATAGGCCTAAAGCCGGCCCTGCTCTGAGGAATAGCTCTCTTCCAGGTCCAACACCTTTCCTTGCAGTCTCTCAACCCATTGTCTTCTCTCTCGTTCCAAGAGGTGCAGCTTCCTCTTCATGACTCAGTCCTCTGGACAGGTCACATGTGGTTTCCCCTTCCAAGGTATCAAATGTCACTGGACCAGCTCTCTAGGCAATGCTACTCCATCAGTGGCTGGTATGGGAACCTGGGATGACCCAGTACTCTGGGTTCAAGCCCACGGATCCTACAACATGCAGCCAAGGTCAGCTCAGTCTCCACCTTGTTGTTCTCTCCCTGGACTACTTCCTACAGACTTTCTTCTCCCCCTTCTCTTTTCTAGGTACACCCTTCCCTCAGGGCCAGGCTTTCTGGGTCTTACTCTTTCCCTGGGTTCCTTTCTTCCCTCTCTAATGCACAGAAGGTGGCTACAGACTTGTTCACAGTTGCCATGTCTGTTGTCAGCTCCCTGGCTTTATACTAGCCCAGCCCACACTTGTTCAGCTGAGTGCCATCTTCCAGTCAGGGGCTGCTTTTCCAGCCTAATGCCCTCATGTGTGGTCTAGCACACTAATTGGCCCTATCGCAGCTTCCTTAACCCTTTCAGTGTTGGTGTGGAGTGAATACCCCATCACACTGTTCATAAAATTAAATACAAGTGTAAGTCTTTGCAGGATCAGGGCCTTAGTCTCCATTTAGTGGACCAATTATTATGGATATTGACTTAAGTATTGCAACATCATATACACATGTTGAGCATTACCACCACTGCCATGCGCCAATCCCCTAGACCCTCTCCCCTTCTAATTTACAATTTTTCCATTTGCTTAAAATGCAACCATACTCTAGTTCAGGGATTGGCAACCTTTGACACACAGCTCATCAGGGAAAACCACTGGCAGGCTGGGATGATTTGTTTACCTGCAGCCTCTGCAGGTTCGGCCGATAGCAGCTCCCACTGGTCATGGTTCGCTGTTCCAGGCCAATGGGGGCTGCGGGAAGCAGCGCGGGTCGAGGGATGTGCTGGCTGCCGTTTCCCATGGCCCCCATTGGCCTGAAATGCGAACTGCGGCCGAACCTGCAGACACTCCAGGTAAACAAACCGTCCCAGCCCACCAGCGGATTTCCCTGACAGTCTGTGTGTCAAAGGTTGCCAATCCCTGCTGTAGTTCCAAAAGTATATAACTTACATTAAGTTAAAAACTGGCTCTTATATACAAGAGAACAAGATGAACAATAAAGAAATAATTGCATACAATGAAACAAACCAAAAAATCTTTCCAAAACCCAAAAGCAAACTGTAAATCTGGAAAATTATATAAGAAATGACAAAAATCTTAAATAACTAAAATCTAATTGCATGAGTGAAAGACAATTTCAGGAAAAGTGCAAACAAAGGAGATTACAGAAACAAGTCTTAAAAAAGAAGTGACAATGTATTGTGAGCCTGATCCAATGCCCCTGGAAGACAATGTAAAAAGTTATATTAATTTAAATGAGCTTTGGATCAGGCCTCATGGTGCTACACAGTGGATTAAGGTCTGATCCCTAGCTTTGGCAAATTGGTGCTAACACCAGGCCCCTGCAGCCTGACCTGATTTTTATCTTCTGTTCAATTAGACTTGTGTTTAGCAGGCTTAACTAATACAGTGTTACAAGTGGGTGCAGGCATCAGAACCTATACTAGGGCTTCCACCAGGTCAAATATTAGTTCAGATGAACTAGAAATAGCACGGGTAGGAATTACTGCAAATTTGTCCATTGTAGATGCAAACTCTACAGTCAATCTGTCACTTGGAAGAGGGAATGATCTATTTCACCTTCAAACACTTCCTCTAATGATTCAGGTCTAGTATTGATGGACTCTGGAGGAAGCCGCATCCAGATGTCTTCAGCTGAAGGAGGAGTCATAGAGTTAGAATCACGGTGTTTAAGGCCAGAAGGGACCACCCAATCATCTAATCTAACCTCCTATATATTGCAGGCCCCCAGCACCTGTAGATTAAACCCAACAACCGAGTCACAACAGATGGTTTTGTGCAATAGGGAAAATTCAGAAAAAGTAGTGAGGAATTCTCTGTAAAACCCATTCCTTCCCCAAAATATAAAGAAATGAAAAACAAAGCTAACCAATCAAATGTAAACATGAAGGTCCAGCTGTACTGACAAAGAAAATGTTACAAACAGGGGCGGCTCTAGGTATTTTGCTGCCCCAAGCATGGCAGGTAGGCTGTCTTTGGCAGCATGCCTGCGGGAGGTCCCCAGTCCCGCGGATTCGGCGGCATGCCTGTGGGAGGTCCGCCGAAGCCGCGGGACCAGCGGACCCTCCGCAGGCATGCCGCCGAAGGCAACCTGCCTGCCGCCCTTGCGGCGACCGGCAGAGCACCCCCATTGGCTTGCCGCCCCAGGCACGCGCTTGGCGTGTTGGTGCCTGGAGCTGCCCCTGGTTACAAATAGACCTGTGCCAAACTTTCATAACAAAACAGGGTTTTTGTTTCAAAGCTGAAACTTAAACCAGGTTCTCCAAAAGTTCATTAGGGTTTATGAACTCTCCCAGAAATTGAAGGTCCAGGGCTTAGCAAAAGTGGGCCACTATATAGTTTCAGATAGAAATCATGCATTAGTCATTGTTCTAGTTATGACTTAGAGGGAAAAGAAGGAGGATTGATTAAGTGATCTGGGTGGAGCTTTACTTTGATTTTTTGGTTGTTTGAACTCAGAACTCAAAGCAAAACTAAGGAGATGTGAATCCACATGAAATTAACACCTTTTCAACCAAATCTGTTAAGATTTACACTACTGTAGTAACAAAGCCAAAAACAGAAAACCATGGAAAAAAATGTCTGCAACATCAGAAGAACAAAGCAGGAGATTTATAAAAATCATCCTGGAATATTAAAACAATAAATCCACCACTCCTCTAATAGTGTCACCACTAAACAAATACTAATTTGCTATATTATAGGGCATAGCATCTCTCTAATTTCTCACACTACAACTAGAAATGACACAAAAAATTTTAGAAGTTAGAAGTCAGGCTGATTTCAGATGACACCACTCCGTAGGGCCCTGATCCAGCAAAGACAGCTGAGCAGGTGAAGCCCCTGTACAAATGTGGAGTCCAGTTGAAGTCAATATACTTCAAGTAGGTGCAAGGGCCCACCTGCATGGATACTTTTCCAGGATAATAGTCTAAAATATTAACATAATTACAAGGCATCGAACAAGGTTTTGTTAATGTACTTTCAATTCAAATAATAAAACCATTTGAACTTTCCCAACTAGAACAGCAAGTAAGTCAATGTTTTAAAGGTAACTACCCTTTGTAATCCACTGAATATAAAATGTGTTATTTATAATTACTAAAAATTGATACTGTAGGTATTTCCACTAACCAATGTCAAATTACTATCCTATGTACAATAAAAACATAAAATTCAAGTGTTTTCTTTTGTCTTTTTAATAATATACCTAAACACACTATCAGTGTCTCCACTGTTGGCTACCACACCCCCACTATCTTCTCACTGTCAACACTGGCATCTTCTCTCACCACCTCCGCACAAGTTCCACATTCCAAACATCTCTCTTTGCCTTGTCTTTGTCCTCTCAGTCTTTATATCTCATAGCTGATGTAGGGGGATGTGGTCCCAAAACACCATCAATACAGGGAAGAGAGGAGTACTTGATAAATTTAAATGAAAAATTAAAAGAACAGAAAAGATTGCTAAAAGACCCACAAAATTCAAATATAAAATTCAACTGTATTAATACATATTATTCCATTAATATATTTTAAATGATCAAACCTTAGCTATGAGCTGGGTAAATAATGACAAATTATATGTTTCCAAATAAATTATTCCCTACATAGTACACATTTCATCAACGGAATTTTATGACAAATATTATTAAACCATCTCTACTTCTGATAGTGCAATATACATGTTACAGACATGGGTGGCATAGAAGATTGGAGCAATTAAGTGCTATGTGAAGACATTTTCATGCTTAGTTAAACCCATGTGAAGCCACTAAAGAATTTAATCTACTTGAATTCTAAATTCTGTCTTGTTATGCCTCTAAGGCTACAAACATCCAAGATGACCTGAAGGGGAAATGAAGATTAGGTCTGTGTCCTCTTTTGATTCTTTAGGATGTAAAAAGAAAGGTCTCTTCTTGACCTTCACCCTGTAAAAACTGTTTTTGTTCACACTTGTTTTTCAAAGTAGAAATTCTATCCTGCTTTCTCCTGGAAAATTCTAGAGATTGGAGAACTGATAGGTTCATGTCATTTCAAATGCCAAGCAATTAAAACCAGATTGAAAAGGAAAGTACTTTTTATTCAGACTGTATAAAAGTGATTTTATTTGTTATTTTAATATCATTTAACTGAAACACCTGAGACAGAGTTAAAGGGAAAGCTCATTGTTAAAGATTCAGTAAGTCCACCCTTTCACTGAATACCTAAGACCACACTGCCAATGTTTACACATGCTTTGCTTTAAACGGGTCTATAGTCCCAGTGAAGTCAATGGTACTGCTCGTGCATTTAAAGCTAACCATATACATAAATGTTTGCAGGATTTGGGCCTAAGAAGTCTTCCAATCCTCATATCTAGGACCTCCCAGGAGACCTCCAGCAAAGCAGGGAAAGTAAAATTTTCCATTCCTGATTTCCAAAGAAAAAGCAAGTAAACACACAAAATAGTTTTAAAAAACAAAAAGCCCTTGCACACCCTCTTTATATTTCACAAGTAAACCTTTAGCAGGTTTTCTTATGAAATATAAAGACCCTATTTCCTAATGTACAGACACGGCGTGATCACTTGGAATCTTGTGTCCTCCTCATGAGTTAGACGAATGACATCAGCAGCCCACCTTTTGTTTTGTAAAACAATAAGCCATTCATTTCCTGGCCCTGTAGCCAAACTGTAAGAGAAACATAAAGAAAGGCTTTTCCATAAACATTTTCTATTTGTCTCATTTGGTTTTTATAGGTTCTCCTTGTTCTGAAACAGCACATCTACATCCAATTAAAATCCCAGCCAACCCAAGAAAGGTACAATCTCCACAGCCGAACACATATTGAAATCAGGAAACTGCATCTCCCTTATTGTCAAATGCAATAAAAAATAAACTTTTATATGTTTTCAGTGGGACACAATGATGGCACATAAGCCAGAAAAGCATTAACATTGCTCAATCATTAATTTCACAGGTCTCAATGAAAGTCTTTTACAAGACTTGGCTCTCAAAATGCAACAAATACTGGAGGTCTTGTACTTCTCAGGTAATATTGTGATTATGCATGAAAAATGACACTAATAAAACAGAATGTTCTTCCTCACTTGGACAGATTCCCACTAATGTTTACAGTTTGTGTGCTTTTAAAGCTTGAAAAAAGAAAAGCTTCACAACCACTGAACCTGGAGAGTCAGTTTCGATAAGCATCTGAATGTCTGTGGGCTGATCCAAAGCACATTGAAATCAATGGAAAGATTTTCTTAGTTCCAATAAGCTTTCAGTTAGGTCCCATACATTTATGCAGACCTTGTGAGTACCACAACATCCCCACAAGGCCCTTCCTATCACCTTCCTTACTGGCCTCAAGACAATTTCAAGAGGCTCCCCTCCCCCAGGAGTGTATTCTTCTCCACAATTCCTCCCACCCCTGAACAACCCAAACACCCAACCTTTAGTCTGTGGATCTAATGTCAGGTTGCTTCCTTCCCTGGTGCCTAGATATTCAGGAGACACTAGCACACCTGTGCTCTTCTCCAGGGGCAGTCTCCTTCAGGGAGAAGCTACTGCCCACCCTGCATCTATCATCAGTAGATAAGCACATTAGCTCAATGTCAATGCTAAAATGGTCAGTAGTGAAATAGTTAATGTTGACAGTTAGTTTTTTACCATTACTAAAGTTGTATATGTTCCTTAGCAAGAGGGACCTAGATTCTGTAGAAAGGGTCATTTAGATACGCTGAAAAAAAATAGGATTTTATTAAATTAATTAAATTTGAAAACAAATAATATAATCAGGACTGTAGCTCCCATGCTATCCATGGGGATATGAAATTCAGTTTACTATAAACTGCCCCGCATTTTCAATTGTTGATGTGCTGTAGAATTTTGTATTGAAAATGCCTAACTGTATTGTAGAAGCTGTCAGAGGGAAGATCTGTGTGAGGAAAGATGGGGCTAGTGACACCGGCCAAAGGTGTGTGAGGCTGTTTGGAATGTTTCTGGTAAAATGATCAGCAGTGAAATAGATTGAAATGTTAACATTTAAATTGTCATCTCTGGGTATGTCTACACTAGGAAATTAAGTCGAATTGATAGAAGTCGATTTTTAGAAAGAGATTTTATACAGTCGATTGTGTATGTCCCCACTAAGCGCAGTAGGTCGGAGGAGTGAGTCCTCCATACTGTGGCTAGCATTGACTCCTGGAGTGATGCACTGTAGGTAGCTATCCCACAGTCCCCACTGCCCACTGGAATTCTGGGTTAAGCTCCCAATGCCTGATGGGACAAAAACATTGTCACGGGTGGTTTTGGGTACATGTCGTCAGTCTCCCCTTCCTCTCTCCCTCTCTCCTTGAAAGCAACGGCAAACAATCGTTTCACGCTTTTTTTCCTGGGTTACCCATGCAGATGCCATAGCACAGCAAGCATGGAGCCTGCTCAGCTCACTGCTGCTGTTGTGAACATTGTAAACACCTCACGCATTATCCGGCAGTATGTGCAGAACCTGGCTATGAAACGCCAGCACGAGGACGATTGTGAGGAGGACATGGACACAGACATTCCTGAAAGCACGGGCTGTGGCAATTGGGACAGCATGGTGGCAGTGGGGCAGGTTGATACAGTGGAATGCCAATTCTGGGCCCGGCAAATAAGCACAGACTGGTGGGACTGCATTGTGTTGCAGGTATGGGATGATTCTGAGTGGCTGCGAAACTTTCGCATGTGTAAAGCCACTTTCCTGGAACTCTGTGAGTTGCTTTCCCCCGCCCGGAAGCACAGCAATACCAAGATGAGACCTGCCCTGACAATTGAGAAGTGAGAGGCAATAGCCCTGTGCAACTTGCAATGCCTGACTGCTACCGGTCAGTCGGGAATCAATTCAGAGTGGGCAAATCTACTGTGGGGGCTGCTGTGATCCAAGTAGCCAAGGCAAGCACTAACCTTCTGCTAGAAAGGGTAGTAACTCTGGGAAAGGTGCAGGTAATAGTGGATGGCTTTGCTGCATTGGGGTTCCCTAACTGTGGTGGGCGATAGATGGAACGCATATCCCTGTCTTGGCACCTTGCCAACCAGTACGTAAACCACCAAGGGTACTTCTCAATGGTGTTGCAAGCACTGGTGGATCACAAGGGACGTTTCACCGATATCAACGTGGGATGGCTGAGAAAGGTGCATGATGCTCGCATCTTTAGGAACTCCGGGCTGTTTGAACAGCTGCAAGAAGGGACTTACTTCCCAGACCAGAAAATTACCGTTGGGGATGTTGAAATGCCAATAGTTATTCTTAGGGACCCAGCCTACCCCTTGCTCCCATGGCTCATGAAGCCATACACAGGCAGCCTGGACAGTAGTAAAAAGCAGTTCACCTATAGGCTGAGCAAGTGCAGAATGGTGGTAGAATGTGCCTTTGGATGTTTAAAAGCTCGCTGGTGCAGTTTGCTGACTAAGTTAGACTTTGGCACAACCAATATTCTCATTGTTATTGCTACTTGCTGTGTGCTCCATAATATCTGTGAGAGTAAGGGGGAGACGTTTATGGCAGGATGGGAGGTTGAGGCAAATTGCCTAGTGGACAATTTTGAACAGCCAAACACCAGGGCGATTAGAAGAGCACAGCTAGGCACACTGTGCATCGAAGAGGCTTTGAAATCCAGTTTCAAGACTGGTCAGGTTACGGTGTGACAGTTGCGTGTGTTTCTCCTTGATGCAAAACCGCTCTCTTTGTTGAATTTACTTCCCTGTAAGCCAGTCCCCCTCCCACCTTCGACCACAGCTGGCAAAGGAAATAAAGTCCCTATTGTTTTGAATCCATGGATTATTTATTAATTTTTTAAAAAGTGAGAAAGTTGACAAGGTAGCCCGGGTGTGGGAGGAGAGAAGGACAAGGCCACACTGCTTATTGCAGCCACATTACAAATCAAAACTGTTTGAATGACCGCCTTGGGCCATCCTCTGGAGTGGAGTGGCTAGGTGCCAGGGTCTCCCTCCCCCATGTTCTTGGGCATCTGGGTGAGGAGGATATGGAACTTGGGGAGGAGGGCAGGCAGTTATACAATGGATGCAGCGGCGGTCTGTGCTCTTGTTGCCTTTCCTGCAGCTCCACCTGACGCCTGATCATGTCCGTTTGCTCCCTGTGGCAGGGCGAGGACTCACCGGCGCAGCGCCTCCTGCTGGTCATCCTGGGAATTAGCTCTTTTCCAGCTACAGACCACCCTCCCCCGGCTGATGTCACGCCTGCTGCTGGCCCCGTGTCCCTCCTGGACCCCAAGTTATTGCCCAGGGGTTCTGCCCACCGCAGCAACTCACAATCTGTGTCTTCCCACCCAGGAGGACCCCTAACACTCTTATCCTCACCTTGCCTCAGGGCAGACTGCAGTCTATAAACCACTCATCATCGGCAAGGGGGGTTGGACCTGCTGCCTCTGCCTATCTCTGGGCTGCCCCTCTGCAGCCCCAGTACCCTTTGTGGGCCCTTAACTAGGCCTGTAGCCCAGAGTTTTTGCTAAGCTGGAGCTCCCCAGCTCCCTCTGCCCTTTCGCAGCACTGCTCCACTTCAGGTACCCTGCTCAGCTTCCCAGGCAGCCAGGTCCTCTCTCAAGAGAGAGAGTGTGTGTGTCCCCTAGCCTCTGGCCCTCAGCACTCTTATAGGGCCAGCTGTGGCCTGATTGGGGCCCCACCTGTGGCTGCTTCCTCCAATCAGCCTGGCTTTTCCACACTGCAGCCCTCTCCCAGGGCTGTTTTATACCCTTCAGGGCAGAAGCGGGGTGACCACCTCGCTACACTCCATTAGCCTCAGCATCTGCTCCTGTGTGGTCTGATCATGCTAAATGGTTTCCTGGCCTCTGCCACTGAATGCCTCCATGCATTCAGCTGTAGCTTGTAGCAGGGTGGTCACCCGCTCCTGCTCTGAGGGGTTTAAAGACAGCCCTTGGAGAGAACCCTAGTCTGATTGGGGAAATAGCTGCAGCAGGGCCACACCCCAATCAGGCCTCAGCTGGCCCTATATAAGAGGCTGGGAGCCAGGAGCTCAGCAGTCTCCCTCTCCCAAGAGAAGGGCCTGGCTGCAGGGAGCTAGAGACAGGGTACCTGAGTGAAGCAGGGATGGGGAAAGGCAGAGGAGCTGGGGAGCTCCACTCTGGAAAGCCCCAGGCTGTGGCCTAGCAGAAGGCAAATAGGTACTGGGGGTTGCAGAGGGCAGCCCAGGGGTAGGCAAAGGCAGCAGGTCCAAACCCAACCTTGCTGGTGATGAGTAGGCTGATACTGCAGTCTGCCCCAGGGCGTGGGGGCTAGACGATGACTGGCAGTAGCCATATACTGAGGTGAGGAGGGGATAGCGGGTGGGGGTTCCTCAGGTAGGGGAGACCCAAAGACTGAGGGTTTACTGCCAGGGGGCAGCGCCCAGATAACAGGGCACCGGGTCTCGGAGGAGTATGGGGGCCAAGTGGTAGTGGGACACCAGCCTGCAGAGGGTGCTCCGGAGGCTGGAGAGCTAATTCCCGGAAGAGACCAGCAGGAGGTGCCGCAGGGGTGAGTCTGCGCATTGCTACATAGCTGTACTGGCTGCAAATGCATCCCAATTCTTCAGGGCAAATGAAACATTAAACACAATTGCTTTTAACCCCTATAGTGTAGTTACAAATGTGCAGTCACCAGAGGTGCCTTCTCCGCCTTCAGGGTCTGGGAACATGCCTTGGGAGGGTATTGGCTCCAGGGTGATCAAAAGGTCCTGGCTGCTGGGGAGAACGGATTCTCCGCTTGCCTGCTGCGCATTCTCCTCCTCCTCTTCCTCATCCACAAAATCCTCCTTCGTGTTGCGTGAGACTCCCCCCTTGCAGGTGTCCATGGACAGTCGAGGGGTAGTGGTAGGGTCCCCCCCTAAAATGCCATGCAGCTGATCATAGAAGTGACATGTATGGGGCTCTGCCCCAGAGCAACCATTTGCCTCCTTTGTCTTGTGGTAGGCTTGTCTGAGCTCCTTAACTTTCATGCGGCACTGCTGTGTGTCCCTGGTGTAGCCTCTCTCCACCATGCCCTGTGCGATTTTTGGCATATATATTAGCATTTCTTCTTTTTGATCAGAGTTCTACCTGGACAGATTCTTCTCCCCATACAGCAATCAGATCCAGTGTCTCCCGTTTGGTCCATGCTGGAGCTCGTTTGCAATTCTGGGACTGCACAGTCACCTGTGCTGCTGTGCTCGCCATGCTGACCAAACAGGAAATGAAATTCAAAAGTTCCCAGGGCTTTTCCTGCGTACCTGGCTAGTGCCTCGGAGTTGAAAGTGCTATCCAGAGCGGTCACATTGGAGCACCCTGGGATAGTTCCCGGAGGCCAATACCATCAAATTGCACTACGCTGCATCTGCACTATCCAAATTCAAACCAAGAAGGTTGATTTTAGCACTACTCCCCTCGCCATGGAGGAGTACAGCAGTCGATTTTAAGAGCCCTTTAGGTTGATGGAACGGGGTTGGTTGTGTAGCCGCGTTGCTTATAAAATCGACCTAACGCGGCTAAGTTCGACCTAACCTCGTAGTGTAGACCAGGGCTTTAGGTTTTAGATTTAATGCCCCAATGAGATAGATAAGGCATAGCTCTTCAGTGGGAGGCTCTCTGGTAGTTGCAAAATCTCTTTGAAATCAGTGATACAAGAAAGCCTCAATTAGAAGGTTGGTCATGTTTAATAAAATAGAGAGCTATTTAGATAATATTGCATAGAAAGGTACTGCAGAATCACATGGGTGCCATTCTAAACTTTATACTTTCTACCAGTGAATTCCTTAATCCACATTTCCAGACATTTCATCTCAGTTTAGTTTGATATATAGTATATGCTAAAGAAGTCTTCTGCATGTCAAGTTAATCTCCATATGTTATTAGATACTCAGATAAACTATTGATAAAGAGAGAGGGGAAAATATATTGCCAAGCTAAAGCTTGAAAGTCACTTATGAATCTAAGTGAATATACACTGGAATACAGATGGGTTTGAAAAGGATGTGACTAATTCAGGTAATGATGTCTAACTTTATTACTTTAGAATCATGGCTGGAATGAATCACAGATTACAACAAATTCAGTTTGACAGGATTGATACTAACAGTTTTACTAAAATCCTCTTCTTCCTTTAATTTCCAAACTAACAGCTCTTGGGGTTGTTGCTGAAAATTTTCACTCTTTCAAGAAATAACCTACTACAAAAGGGCTGATGGAAGCAAAAAAGGAGCAGAATTGCCAAAACTTAGTAATGTACGCATATTCTCCTAGCAAACAAGCACATGAATGGGTGATGCATTTGTTAAAAATGACTCCAGGCAGCTATAAATTATGCACTTCTCCTGAATGCAATAAGAGGAGGAATTCTTTGGCTTCACATTGACTTAGAACTGCCCCTCTTAATTGTACACAATAGTCAATCAATCTCACACATATATTACAAAGGTCAGACTGGCACACCACAATTGGTACGAATGACTATTCATGCATCAAGCTACAGGAGAAACAAGAAGCCACACTATATATAGTCAAGAATCAGAGGGGTAGCCGTGTTAGTCTGGATCTGTAAAAGCAGCAAAGAGTCCTGTGGCACCTTATAGACTAACAGACGTTTTGGAGTATGAGCTTTCGTGGGTGAACACCCACTTCGTTGGATGAATGTGACACCCTGTTAGTCTATAAGGTGCCACAGGACTCTTTGCTGCTTTTACTATATATAGTGTGGATATGCAGTATATATATGGTATACTCTCCCACAGCAGGGAAATGCAGGAGTAACATTTTATAGGAATGGGAGTAAAGAATAATTTCAACTGAAACAACAGAGCCTAGGGGTTTTATTCAGTATGCATAATGTTACCACTGAGATCAGAAGTTGACTAAGAGACAGATACACAAAGGGACTTTGGCACCCGAAGCCCACATTTTGGCACCACAGTGATCCACAAAATCCCTACCCAGCTGCTATCTAACCCTGTAGGCACCTAAATTCACATGGAACCTCAATGTTTGCTATAAAAGTCCCTTAGATGCTTAAATTTCAGCCTCTGGGTATGCACACTGCTACCTCAGGCAGGCACCGAATTACCTATTTCCTGGCAAAGCTCCAATGCTTAGGCATCAAACCAGGGGGAAATAGGGATAAATGGGGAAACTTCTGTGAGGCCAGATCCAGAAAGCATGGTGTGAGCATGTTTAACTCCACACAAAATGGCTGCAAGCAGAGGCCTGCCTTATAACCTTTAGCCTAGTAGTTAGGGTACTCAGCTGGGATGTGGAACACCCTCTTGTTCAAGCCCCATCTGAGCCAGCTGGCTCCCTTTTAAACCCTGCCTCCAAGTGGAGCATGCTCGGCAAGGACAGAGGGGCAGGGCCTCCTAAGCCCAGACCTGTTCTTGAACCCCCTGCTGTCCATGAGGGGTTTATACACTCTGTCAGAGGCTCTCTCAATCTCTCTTGTCAAAGCTGTTCCATTTCATATTAAATAATTATATATGAATAGGGCCAGAGAGAGTGAGAATCCCTCTATAGCCCAATGGTTGGGGCACTCCCCTCAGAGGTGGCAGACCTCCTCCCACTCCGCACCTCAGCCATTTTGTGTGGAGTTAGGCAGGTGCCTAAGCCATTCTTGCAAGAAATGGCTTATGTACATAAGCCATCTGCCTCCAAGAGAGGGTTCCAGCTATGGATCGCTAGCCGAGGTAGGTTTCTCCCTGCTGCCTGGTCCTAGGTGCCAAACTCTGTGAGAAGGGGAGGCTTAGCATCCACCCTTCTCATCAGCATCACACAACGACTAGATTAGATGGCTCCCTGCCTAGCATGCTGACTTTTGTGAATTACATTGGTAGGCACCTCTCTCTCCCCATTCCATTGTACAGCTGCCGAACTCGGCTTTGTGAAGTACAGTGGCTTTCAAGGTACCTTTAGAGGATCTGAGCCTAGGACTTCAGAGTCAACACTTATTCTTGAAAAAAGGACAACGACATCTTTAATGAACTCAAATTGTCAGGACCTCTGTTTTATGTCTTATCTGAAAAATATTACTTCCCTGTTCAGACCAACACTGTGTTGGGGCAGCACTGACTCAGAGGGAAGAGTTTTGCACTACCTGCCAGGTCACCACTATCACTTCTGTACTTCAATAGCATCTCTATTTTCTTTAGCCTCAATGGACACTGGCCTTAGACAATTTTTGAAAATAGAGTTTGAATTCTTAACAATTTCAGCCAAAATAGCTTCAGAGAGGGTTTGGCTGGTTAGTATTGTCAAGACCAAACTATTGTCAATTTCTTTCCAAAACTATATGTAACATAACATAATTCTGAGTGAAACTAATAATTATCCTATAAAAGAACAATAGGAAAGTAAAACTACTAGAGATGCATGAGTTCAGATCTTTGTCTCCACAATCAGTCACTGTCAATGCTTGTTTACTTATGCTTAAATTAAGGAAATGCAGAATGTTTATTTCTCCCATATTATGTTAGGTCACAAAACTAAATTCATCAGTTCTTGAAAATGTGATAGAGACCCACAAGTTATTTTATGATGCTTGTTGTATAAGCTATATTTTAAAGCAAACCTCATATGCAATGTATAGTACTTAAAGTGCTATGAAATATAACTTCTTGATGTTACACATCATAGCAAATGATTATTGGCTGTACATTAATGAATGGCTTTTTTATTTCTAAATAAGATGGTAAGTGAAAAGCCAGACCTACAAACAGGTCTAAAACAAAGTTTCCCCTATTTCTTTTTTAGGTAATATTTCATCACCATAATATTTGGTTGCCTACTGTTTCTGAGTTATTGTGCTCATAGCAGAAGTTTGCATTTCTCCACACCTCCTGGTTCTCCATATTTTGATCTGGAAGATTTCAGGTCAGCAAACATTTAGGGTTGTTGGTTTTTTTCTTTGTTTGTTTGTTTGTTTGTTTACGAGATAAAGTAAACTGTCCACCTACTACCGAATAGAAGTGAACTACTTCTGCCCTTAGACAAATAGAAAACATTTCCTGCTTAAATATGTCAATGTGATATTGAAAGTGTGCAGATGGAGAAATATAAAAATATCATTCTATGGGCCCTGGAGTGTGCTAAACCCCCATATGTTAAAGTTTCAAAGAGTTCACGTGGAAGTAGGGTTGCCAACTTTCTACTCGCACAAAACCGAACATCCATGCTCCGCCCCTGCTCTGCCATCCTCCTAGGCCTTCTCTGAGGTCCCACCCCTGCTCATTCTCCCCATCCTCACTCACTCGTTCATTTTCACTGGGCTGGCTCAGGGGTCTAGGGTGCTGGAGGGGTTGAGGGTTCTGGCTGGGAGTGCGGGCTCTGAGGTGGGGCCAGAAATGAAGAGTTCAGAGTGTGGGAGGGGGTTCCAGGCTAGGGTGACCAGATGGCAAGAAGAAAATTTCAGGACACGTGGGCGGGGGGGGGGGGGTAGGGCACAGTCACAGGCTCACAGCCCCCACCGGAGCCATGGGGGAGGGAGGTGCACAGACCGAGGAAGGTCGGGGCGCATAGCCCCAACAGCAGCCCCTGTCCGCAGCCCCGCCACAAGCCATAGGTTAGGGGTGCACGGCCCCAGCCCCAGTCCCCACCACAAACAGCAGGTCGGGGGCCCACAAATGGTGTCCAGATTGTACATAGGTCGGGATGTGGGACAAAGAGTTAAATATCAGGACAGTCAATTTTCTTGGGATGTCTGGTCATCCTACTCCAGACTGAGGCAGTGGGTTGAGATGCGAGAGGGGGCAAGGGCTCTGGCTGGAGATGTGGGCTCTGGGGTGGTGATGAGGGGTTTGGGGTCCAGGAGGGGAATCAGGGCTGGGGCAGTGGGTTTGGGCACGGGGGGGGAAGAGTGAGGGCTCCAGCTGGGAGTGTGGGCTCTGGGGTGGGGCTGGAGGTGCAGGAGGGTGCTCCGGGCTAGGATCAAGGGGTGCAGAATATGGGAGGGGGATCGGGGATGGGGCTGGGACAGGGGATGGGGGTCCGTGAGGGGGTTAGAGGTGCAGGCTCTGGCCAGTGCTTACCTCAACCAGCTCCCGGAAGCAGTGGTATATTCCCCCTCTGGCTCCTATGTGGGGATGCAGCCAGACGGCTCTGCGCACTTTCCCATCTGCAGGCACCACCCCTGCAGCTCCCATTGGCCATGGTTCCCGGCCAATGGGAGCTGCAGGGGCGGCTCCTGGGGTGAGGGCAGTGTGCAGAGCCCCCTGGCTGCCCCTACATGTACGAGCTGGAGTGAGGACATGCTGGCTGCTTCCCAGGAGCTGTGCGGTGCGGAGACTATCAGAGAGCCTGCCAGTCCTGCTGCATGGCACCACCCACCGTAAAGTCAATGGCGCAGTCAGCAGTGCTGACTGGAGCAGCCAGGATCTCTTTTCAACTGGGTATTCCAGTCAAAAACCAGACACCTGTTCACCCTATGTGGAAATATTTTAGCCTCTCAAGTTATCACTGTGTTTAAGTTTTGCAATGCATGCAGCAAGAATATTGCCTGAGAAAAGGTAGGGACAAAACTCAAAAGGTTTCCTATTACCATTCATAGTGGCTTGTCCATTGTTGCTCAACATCCCTGTGCTGTGCCAGTACAAACAGTTAATGATTGTTTCTAGTGGCACAGAGCTGTACTAGTGTTTCAACAGACTCCAAATACTTGTCCATGTAATTAGGAGAGTTTCTCTCAAAATGAGAGAATGCCAAGAAGAAGAGTGATCCTAGTACAGGGATTGGCAACGTTTGGCATGCAGCCCGGGCCAGTTTGTTTACCTGCCGCGTCTGCAGGTTTGGCCAATTGCGGCTCCAACTGGCCACAGTTCACCATCCCAGGCCAATGGGAGCTGTCGGGAGGGGCAGCCAGCACATCCCTAGGCCCACGCTGCTTCCCGCAGCCCTCATTGGCCTGGAGCGGCGAACCGCGGCCAGTGGGACCGCGATCGGCCGAACCCATGGACACGGCAGGTAAACAAACTGGCCCAGGCTGCCTGGGGCTTACCCTGACTGGCCACGTGCCAAATGTTGCTGATCCCTATCCTAGTATAAGAGAGGATTCAATTTGGAAGAGGAAGTATGGTCTTGTGGGTAAGGCACAGGACTGTGATTCAGGAGATCTGGGTTAAATTCCCAGCTCTGTTACAGACTTTCTGTGTGAGTTTTTGGCAAAGCACTTAATCTCACTGCCACAGTTCCCCAGCTGTACAATGGGGATGAGAATTCGCACTTTCTCCTAGCTCATATCTATTTATATTATAAGCTTTTCAGAGCAGAGACTACCTCTTACCATGCATATGTACAGTGTCTAGCACAGTTGGACCACTGGGGCCTGGGTGTGCTATTGTAATACAAATAATAATAAATTCAAATCTATTGCCCAAACAGTTGAAAATAAGGAGAGCTTAGAGACACAGAAAGATGTAGCTGTATGAGAATGTATCCTCTTCTCAGGGATAAGTATGATAAAGTGGAGGAACAAATAACAGGCATTAGAAGTACTCACAGGCTAGCAGGGAGGAAGATAGAGCAAGCAGCAGCTTGTTCCAGATTGACTACTTTAGGGTTGCATAGCCTTGGCTTTGCTAAATTTGAAGGGCCAGTCCTAAAAATGAATGCTGGGGGAAATGTTCCTACAGCAGACTTTTCCTGAACTGGGAAGAGTCAGTGGGGACCAGAGAATCACAAAGGAAAAGACTCCAGGGGAAGGGAGCTGCTTCAGAGTATTGAATTCCACCATGATACCACAGAATGCCTCCATGGCTGCTCTTCTTCAAAAGATAGTCAAATAATGCTATTATTAATACAGGGTCATGGCAACAAGATTCACTGACTGTCAAAACCATCAGGACAGTTCAAACGAACAGATATTACCTCAGTTATTTACAGGCCTGGACAAACAGGAACAATTACAACATGGATGTCATGTGTCACATTGTTGATACTCATAAAAAGCAAGGCTGCCTCTTTGTCAGCTTGTAATTTTTATTGTTAATGTCAGTCAACTTGCACACTGGAAGAACTCACTGAGCAGGGGAGACATAGAAACCACCTGAGCATGTCCACTTTACTCCATCATGTGATGTGAGTGCATACCAGTGTACGGGAAAAGTACAAGAGATCTCTTACAAGTGGTACTGGAGAAGAAGAGGCAGAGATTGGAACTACTTGTGAAGTGTCTGATAAATGGTGACATCAGAGCATTCTTCACTTGTCACTGACACGGGCCGTGTGCAGATGACCATACTATTGTTTACTGTAGTAGGGATTGGGTACTATCGCTTTAAATAGTTTGTGAGCCCTCTATTGGCCCTCTCTACCTTCTGTTTTAGAAGCCACCATCCCAGAGCAGTAGTATGTATATGTAGCTAGGCCTTGCATGTTGTATTTAGTTGGCAAATACAGTAATTTGGACAGCACTGTATCTGTATGGTTCCTTCCTGTTACATTTGTTACGTAAAGAGCAAAAGACTTGTATTGCTGTCAGTCTGCAGGACAGTGTCCATAATACTGCATCACATACCATTCTCAGTGACCTCCTGAACTAATAAATCCACTAAATCTAACAAATATAAAGATCAAAGCACTATCCAGCACCTAATTCTTATGGAAACCAGTGAAAGGGGCAAGTAATATGGCTATCCCACACAGCAACTCACTCAAGTTGCTGACACTGTATTGCATGCACTTGAACCCCTTTTCAGCCATGGAAGGCACATCACATGCCTGTGCACTGGCTGCTGTCAGTGACAGGATATTGGACTAGATTACATCACTGTCTGTTTGTTTGTTTTTCAAAAATGTCACCTCAAACATATACAAGCAGCTCCATGATAAAGTAACATGGACCTTAAGGTCTGTACATTTAACCAGAGAGATGTGATTCAGCAATCTAACAGACAACTATATGACAGACACAGCTCATTTTCACATCCACAATGGAGTCTCCTGCACCATACTCTTTGCACTCACAAAGACATTTCATAGACAGGCTGACCTTTCCAGCACTGATTCTAAAGTGAATCCTCTATCAGATGACCTGGGGGAACTATAAAAAGAAATAGTGACACAGCTCACTTCGAAGGGCTTTTCACACAGTTTTGAATAAAGGAGCCAACATTTTACCTAATATTCTGAGGTGGAAAATGATAAATTTTCCTTGTTTCATGCACATTCTGAATCTGGGCATGCATAACTTCCCACATAAGGAGAAGAGTGTTAACATGTACCGTACAGCTCACAGTGCGTGGGCATTTCAGGCACTCTGCCACAGTTTTCAGGAAATTATGAGAGCAGCAGGAAAAATGTCACCTGCCATTACATCAACTGAAGCAGGAGGTTCTCACCAGATGGAACTCGACAATCCACTGGGACCTAGACAATATGAGTCTAACTCTAAGCAGGTGGAAACCAAGAAGGCAATTGTGTGAATTACCAAGCCCTTCTAGAAAGACTCATGGACAGCACTACCCTAAGCCAGGCCACCCCAGTAATATGTATGTTGAGTCAAAGATTAATGAAAAAGAGCAAACTAATTCTAAGAAAGAACAAGGGTGTTGGCATGATGAACTGTGAGTCAACATGTTTTAAGGGATGCCAGGATCCCAAGAATGCTGGAGTATGAGTCTTGCTTAATCTGTACTTGTCATATTGAGTGACCATTCACTAGAGGTCAGTAAATATAAAAATATTGGACCTAGAAAGAAATGATTAAGAAGTCTAATAAAATCTCCAATTAAATTTACTGGTAGGATAATGCTAGTGAGGGAACAAGAAATATTTGGTTAGCAGCAACACAGGACTCAGCGAGTTGTTGTTGTCATCTTGTCCCACAATAATCGTAGAAGGCCATGAAGTTTGAGAATGAATTCAGCATCTCTTACAGGGTCATTTGAAAGGGCTTGATGCACGGTGTCAGATACAAAGAGTGTCATTTTCCTTAGAACCTTACATTCCATAGCCTGCTCCCAACATATCTTGTAAAGTGGATATATCCTGGTCCCATCACTATCAATTTTCATTTCTGCAGTGTTCCCTGTCCACACTCGGCCAGTTCCTCATGGATGTCAACCCGCACCCGGGAAATAGAGGAGGGGGCTGTCTACTTACACTTGGTAGGAGTGGGATGGAAGAAGATGCATCTGTTGTGGCCTATGGTAGGACACTGGTCTATATCTCATATAGTATCCTGGCCTGTAACCCAATCATGGGAAATGTGGCTGGTGAGACAAAGGCGGCTAGGAGATTAAGGTAGTTAGCCAGTGAAGGAAAGCCATGGTGGTAGGATTGTGTGTTGTGTTTTTTGTTTTTCCTTTCCGCAACTTGCATGTACTCTACATGGAAGAACCTGCAATGGGAAGAAAAGAATGTGTCACTAGTTCTTCCTCTGCCTGCATAGGTGGGGTCCCCCACTAAACAGGTATCTTGACCCAAGAGTCATCCACCCCAGCCCTGGTCTTGACTTGCTGGGAATGCAGCTCACATGGTTCCACCGATGAATGCCAGGCAGGGGGAATCACCTGGTGTGAGAAGTGTCTGTTGGTGGAGTCCGTCAGGGAGCAGGTAAGAGAGCTGCAGGAGGAGGTGGCTCATCTGAGTAGCATCTGGGGACAGAGGATTTCATCAACAGGGCATCTGGGACAGAGGATGCTAGCTGACTATAGACTACAGCAGCATCAGAAGAGGAATGAGAACTAGCTGGTCTATGGGGAGGAGACTGGCTGCTGGCCATCTCCCACCCAAGTCTCCCGTTCGCTGAGGTGAAGAATTGGTGTGCTGTACTGGCAACAAGAGGTAAGGAGCAGACATCAATGGCTGAGGAGGTGGAGCCATTCACCCCCAAGGCTGGGAGGCTCGCAGCCACTGCACACAAGAGGAGGAGGCACAGGGTGATGGTGGATGGGGACTCCCTTCTGAGGGGGATAGAAGCATCAATCTGTTGACCTGATGTGATATTCTGGGGGCTGTGCTGCCTGCCTGGAGCCTATGCCCGAGACATTATGGAAAGGCTGCTGAGGCTCATCCATTCCTGTGACCACTACCCCATGCTGCTCATCCACATGGGCACTAATACTACTGACAGGTTTGATCCTGAGCAGATTAGTAGTGACTACAGGGCTCTGGAAGCAAGGAGGAAGAAGTTGGGGGCACAGGTTGTTTTTCCTGTCCATCCTTTTGGTTGAAGGTTTTCTTATTCACCCCCCCAATTAGTCCCAGCAAGACTTTTAATCAGGTTAATCCTTCCTATATATTTATCTTTAACATAGTTTATATGATCTTTCCAGAGTAACTTAATATCAAATATTATCCCTAAGAAGTAAATCTTTTAAGTATACCTATTTGTTCTCCATACAGATACAGTTTACATTCCTTTGTAACTTTTCCTTTTGTAAAAGATCAGTTCTCCGGTTTTAGCACTAGAGAACTTGAAACTCCATTTATTTCCCCAGTCAGAGATCTTTCGTAATGTTTTGTTGATTCTCTTCTCTGTCACCTCAATATTTCTGCTCCTAACTCACAGAGCACAATCATCTGCAAATAGAGTGACATCTACCCTAGCACTTATTTGTTTTGGGAGATCATTTATCGTAATATTAAATAAGGTTGGGCTCATAACACTTCCTGGGGGTGTACCATTTTTATTATATATGTACTCAGCATAACTTCCCCAACTCTGACCTGCATGGTCCTGTAACTCAAATATTTTCTTACCTACCAGTACAGTCTTCCCCTTAATTGTAATACACCTATTTTGTAAAAGCCTGCCTTCCTTAGCTTGTCATACTTCTTTCCAATATCTAGAAAGAAAGCTATCATGAAACCCTTGTGCCTCATACTTTTTTGTATTTCAGTTTTTAGTTTAACAATGTTATCAATGGTGCATCCTCCTTTCCTAAAACCACTCTGCACCTTATCTATAATGCCACTGTTTTCCAAATAGGCATCTATACACCATTCTCTCCATAATTCTACCCAGGCAGTGTATAAGGGCAATTGGTCTACAGACATCCATTTTGTGAATAATTTGCCTGATTTTCATATTGTAATTACTACAGCATGTTTTCACCCTATTGGTATCATTCCTTTACTCCCCCCACCCCATAGTGTTATATAATTCCAAGAGAACCCTCAAACTGCTTTCAGAGAGATATTTAAACATTGTTATATATATTATCTTTACCTGGGAATGTATTTTTGCTGATATCAATAGCTTTCTCGAGTTCCCACATACAAAACCATTAATTCAGTATAGTATATTCATGTTTATCTCAAATACATAATAGATCATGACTCTCTTCAATGAATTGTCTTAATCTGGTGGAAACCTCACTTTGTTTTTCATCCTTACTCACCCCTTAGAAAGCTTCTGCTAAAACTTCTGCTTTCTCATGATCAGAACTTCTAACTATGTTCTCAGTCCTAATAGGACCTGGGATATAACTACTTTTAGTCTGAATTCCATTCACTCTTCTAATTTGCCTGTATATTTCTGATGTCTTGATATCTTTATTTATCTGCTCACAGCACTTCCTCCAATGCTTTCTTTGTGCTATTCCCTTACTTTTACACTTCATTAGATCTTCACTATTCATTGCATTTTTTCACTTTTTATAGCCTTTTTTCCTTTCTTTAGCTCCCATTTGGCACTTCTCATTGCACTATGGAAGTGAGTTTTTAGTTTTGGGGTACTTCAATATCTTAGGTACGGCTACTGTAGCTGCTACTATTAATCTCTTTATTACATTAGCATTGAAATTCTCTCTGTCATCACTCACATAATGATTTCTCACAAATTCAGTACATTTACTTGTAAGTAGCTCCCAGTTAGCTTTCTTAAAATTCCAGGTGGGTAATTATCCATTACTTTCAACCTTACTTTACCCTTGAAAAGTAATAAGTATAGAGACATGATCACTCCCATTTCCTAGTTCATTATATATTTCCCAGTTGCATTTACTTCCAGTATATAATTCTCATGTCTAAGCAGGAAAAAACTACCATCTGCTGCATTAAATTTAGTTGTGGTACTACCACTTAAAACCACTAGATTGTTTTCATCAAGGAACTTTTCTAAGCATGCACCATTTTTATCAGCTGTCTTACTTCACCACCATTTATTAGGTCACTGTATATAATATATGGGCTTTTAGCATTCTTCACTATTCCTTGTAGCTCTGAGCTTTCTAATTTCCCACATGGGTTACAGATCTAATAAATCCTTAAAGAAATATTTATCTTCTGCATTGGTATCTCAACAGCATTATATGCTAGGCTGACTTTTGTTCTCTATTGCTACGTAGTTTAATCTTTCCCTTATGAAAGTAGAAACGCTTCCTCCTCTTCCTAGTTTTTGGTCTTGCCTAAGGCAATGTACCAGTGAATTTTAAAAGCAAGCTTTTTAACCAACCATGTTTCTTTGATAGATATGACAATTAGTTTAGTTTTCATTTCCAGGATATTTTCTTTTGGTTAATGACCATATGCTATCAAACTGTGTGCATTTCAGCAAGATTGTGATCCTCATACTAATCTTATTTCACCATTAACCTCATTGAAAATTGCATGAATATGGTCCATTGACAAATTGCTAACATACAAGTATTTTTCCACTGCCTTTGCTATAATTTTAATTTTTTTTCTGATTTTTCCCAGTTTGTGATGTATAATTTATCACTTCTATCATAAACACAAACCTTTCTTTTTTATACTAGTATATCACCTACTCCTTCTGCAGCCTTTATCATATTCTTTACAGAATAAGGCTATGTCTGCAGTTCCCCTTTTCTTTGCTGATTGTCTCTTCCTTCTCTGCATGATGCTTTGAAAGTCTACTTACAGCTTCTGCATTTGGGTTTTGTATCTATTTAGCTTGTATTGCTGCAATGCACTCTCTATACGTTGGACTGTGATTACCACAGCAATTACTACATTTGACCTCTGTCCCTTCTATACTATTTTCACAGGAATGCTTTCCCCCACATTTAGCACATCTTGTTTTCCTTTTACAAACAGTTGCTACATGCCCATACCATTGGCACTTACAACACCCTTGGGGATGGGGGATATATGGCTTGGTTTTGAATATCTGAAACCCAGTGTTACTGTCTCAGGTAGAGTCCTTCCCTTAAATGTAATCAGCTCTGCTGTTGATGGCTTGCTTTTTCCTCTTCATTTACTAATTACTACACTATGGGGACTATAGCTATATAGGTATGGTGCCATCGCTATGCACCCCATATATGACCCCATAGTGTAGACTCAGCCTACAGTGATAGAAGGGATTTTCCCATCACCGTAGGAACACCACTACGCCAAGCAATGGTAGCTAGGTCAACAGAAGCATTCTTCCATCTACCTAGCTGCAGCTACACCAGGAGTTAATTGGCAAAGCTACGGTGCTTAGCCATGCAGATCACCTCTGAGTGCCATAGCTATGTCAACTTAAATTTAAGTGTAGACCAGGGCTGAGTGGGTGATTCATCCTGCTGTCCCTTGCACTCTACACCATTCTTCTTTC
Organism: Mauremys mutica; assembly: GCF_020497125.1. Taxonomy (NCBI): domain Eukaryota; kingdom Metazoa; phylum Chordata; order Testudines; family Geoemydidae; genus Mauremys; species Mauremys mutica. The sequence goes on along the minus strand of NC_059072.1, from coordinate 37,759,687 downwards.
GCTGGGGTTTTGCCTTCATTGCAAAGAGGTGTGTTTTTACATCGAGATAGCTATTTTGACCTAGCTATCTCCATTTAAAATCCTAGTGGAGACAAGACACTGTAATTTTTACCTCAGTGTAACTAGTCAGTGTAAACCCCAGGTGGGGGGAGGGGGGATAGGGCTGACCTCAATTAGCTACAGTGGAGATAAAAACTACCTGTGTTTTGTCTCCACTAGGATTGTACATTGAGATGATGGATAATTTTAGTAATCTCAGTGTAAAAATACCCCTCTTTTTTGCAGTGCAGATGTAGCCTTTGGCTGCAGTCAATTCACACTTTTGATCCAACTCTGTGGGTGTGGGTTTGGGTTTTGTCACTGGAAAGGCACAACATGATGGCTGAGGTTTTGCCAAAATCCAAACATGGCCACCCAAATTCCCCTTTGATAACTTTATACTGTTGATATGCATAAATATTTGTCTTTTTAAACAACTCATTAATTTGAAAAAGCTGCACTGAGCCAACAACAGCTTCTAGTACAAAATTTGCTAGGTGCCTTCTCACAAACTCAGTTTACATTTTACAACTTATATTCACTGGTGAGTGGTTAATGCTCAGTGGAGGGACCAGAACTGATTTGCACTTTTTTGGATAAACAGTCCTATGAATATCATAAGCGCAGCTATACTGGGCAAATATATAAAGGCTGTCAAGAATAATCTGAAACTTGTTAGTTTGAGGGCCTGTTAATGGAAATACTCCTATCTGATATAATCTAAAATTCACCAGAAAACTCCCATAAACATCAGGCTGGAGGAGACCATCTTCACAATCCCTGGCCTATTGGAATGACTGATCCTTTTGTGACAGGTTGGATCACAGAAACCCCCTTGGGAACTGCCAACTGATGTGCCAAGACTATTTCTGCCCATGCTTTCCTGCCCTGCCAGCTTAGGACTGCAGTACCCTGTCTTGTTGAGCCAGACACGCCAGGCTGCTCCAACACAGACCCAGGGTCTGAACCACATGCCCCAAAGCTGCACATTTAACCTGAAAGCAGCTTACAGAAGTGTTCCTGTCTTTAACACTCAGATGCCAAACTCCCAATGGGGTCTAAACTCCAAATAAATCCTCATAAATTGTTCACCCTCTATAACACTGATAGAGAGATATGCACAGCTGTCCCCCCCCCCAGGTATTAATACCTACTGTGGGTTAATTAATAAGTAAAAAGTGATTTTATTAAATACAGAAAGTATGATTTAAGTCATTCCAAGTAGTAACAGACAGAACAAAGTGAATCACCAAGTAAAATAAAATAGAACATTCAAGTCTATGTCTAAGAAACTGAATACAAATAAAACCTCATAAGTTCCAGTAAGCTTCCTTTTACAGACTAGTCTCCTGCTAGTCTGGGTCCAGCAATCACTCACAACCCCTGTAGTTAATGTCCTTTGTTCCGGTTCCTTTCAGGTATCCTTTGGGGGGGGGGGATTGGAGGGAAGAAGCTATCTCTGTAGCCAGCTGAAGACAAAATGGAGGGGTCTCCCAGGGGTTTAAGTAGACTCTTGTGGGTGGAGACCCCTCCTTACTTCTATGCAAAGTCCAGCTCCAAGATGGAGTTTTGGAGTCACATGGGCAAGTCACATGTCCATGAATGACTCAGTTACCAGCCAAACTACATCCCTGGGAAGGCTCAGATGTGGATTGGCATCTTCAAGTTCATTGTTGGCTTAAGTGGTTTTTGATTGGGCACTTAATTTGCACTTTTCTCAAGAAGCTGACCAAATGCTCTACTAGGCTAGTTAAAAATCAAGCCAGTACACAGCCAATATTCATAATGTTGAATACAAAATGATACATGCATACAAATAGGATGAATACATTCAGTAGATCATAACCTTTACATAGATATGTTACATGGCATATGTACCCAAAGCATATTACACAGTTATGTTACATATATAATCATAAGCATATTCCATAAAGTCTTATGGGGAGCACCGTCACACCTTGATTTTTAAATATTAGTAACAATTAGTCATAGGAATAGTAATTATCCCTCTCTTTGTCTCTAGACAATTTCCACTGTTTCTCTCTCATTCAATTCACATGGTTTCTGCACCTCTTAACTGGTTATTGCACCCCTGGGTTAGCCCATTGATAATCTGAATATAGTAGATATCCCCATATGCCCAACCCAAGCTCTATCACCGGTCACTTCTCTCCCTCCTCCCTCTGTTCATTTAACAACTGTGTCTTTATCCTTAAATCTGCCACAGATAGATGGGCCAGCAGAGGACATAGAAAAGCAGGCTCTGCCGACATCTGGGTTGTATCTGTTTTGTGAGTAAACAGAAGACAGACAACTCTAAAACCTGTCAGTGTGACATCTTTTACAAGAACCGAACTTCACTTAAAATAAGAACAAACCACACGAGAACAGTTAAATCATAAATCTCTCTTCTTTTGGATCAAGGGGTACCACAATTTGTTCTTGATATTTTACATTTTAAAAAAAATCATAAAGGTTAGCAACTGCAGAAGAATAGTGTCAGATTTTTTGTGGCCCACTGAAATTCCTGGGGCCAAATTCTCTGTTGAGGTAAATGAGTGCTGCTCCATTGAGTTCAATAGTGTTCACCCCCAATTACACCGGAAGAAGATTTGGCCGCTAGTCTTTGTCAACACTAGAAAAATTACCCCTATCACAACTGCCACTCACAGTGCAGCTCCCCTAGTGGTAGAAGCTGTGTAGACAATGTGCAGGCTTTTTTACCACCATACCATGAAAAAAGCCACCACCATAAAATATCTGAGCTCTGTCTGTATTAGCAGCTTAGCACTGGCACAGCTGGACCATTGCTGGCTATCAGTGTAATGAAGGTACTAATTTCTCTAGTGTTGATATACCCTCCCTATGTCACTCCGCTAGGTAAAATTAGTTTACGTTGCCCCTGGGCCTGCTCTGTCATCTCTAGTAAAAAGTGGAACTAGCAGCATTAAGATGATTTAAACTATAATATAAATCAAGCTGTTACAGTAACAGAATATCTTCTAAACCTACTGCTGTATCTTGTCCCAATATAACCTTTATCCTGAGAAATCTCAGCCATTTCATCTATAACTACAGAAGACAAGCTGAACTTTCCCACTGAGAGATTTTTTTCAGGGCAGCCTGTAAAGAGGGAGTTATAGATTCTAAGAATGCTTTCCCTTGTCTTTGCTATTTTAAGAGCACCTTAGGAAGCTATGATAATTACTGTGCTCATCAGCTGTAGTAATTGTCAGGAAGAATGTTCATATTAGATAGAGTTCACATTGCTATGGTAACACAGTCAGTAATAACGGTGCAGGCAGTTTTAGAAAAGGGATCCCCAGTTAGAGATCTTGAGCACCTGCAGGTGCAAAGGATTTTTCCATCCCACCACCCTCTTGAAATGTCTATCCTAAAAACAAAGTCCTCTTTTACCACTGGAAAAAGAATACTAGGTCAACCATTTTTTAAAATAAATCCAGGGCAAACTGCAAGAACCAACTCTTACATTACACTGCTCACTGTTAGAACATTTACAATATGATAGCTGGAATAATTTACAGGTAAGATATACTGGGCTTGAGTCTCATTTATACCAATGCCCCTTTACACCACTCTAGAAACATACAGAGGACTTCAAGAGGGTGTAAATTGGAGAGTGAATGGACCATAAAGTGGGTGTTACATTTATTCTCACTTTAAAGGCCCTTTACACAACCAGAAGAGTGAAGGAGACTTAATGAAAATGAGAATCAGGCCCAGTGTCCAAAAGTACTGGTTTTAATGGCCTGCTATAAAGCTGATACTGACTGGGCTGATGTACTATGATATTATCGTCATCAGTGGGATAAAAGCGGCAAAATTAATCTCCATACATGGCCAGTCATTTATTGTTCATTTCAGAGCACAATGCAAGACATACCTCTTTGTAAAAGGATTCCCTCAATACAAATTGGCCATCAGTTTTATTTCCTCCCCCAGATATTTTCAGACCTAGTGATAAGACATCACCATGAGATGAGCAGAGAAAATGGTCCTACATGAACAGGGCCGGGCCACAACATTTTGGTACCTGAGGCAGGGAGCTGAAACGATGCCCCCATGCTTGGGCCAAAGTTTTGTAAGGTCTCAATTCTGCCTTCTTCCTGTTCTTCTACTCCTCATGGTACTGCTCTGCTACCTACCCCAATAAAGGAGAACAACTTAAAATGTCTTGTTCAAAAATTTTAAGTAACACTTAACTTTCAAATGCCTGAACAGCAAATATAACTTTTCTTGTCTGCATAGTAAACACTGGCATTTTTATCTGTTTCAATAATCAAAGTGGTGCTTTCTGTGACTTCTTGGTTGCAAAGATTTGAAGGTCCTGAAGGTCGACAGTCTGGGCCAGTTCATGCTCTATTGAGATGGTTGCAAGGCCAACCAGCCTCTCCTGTGTCATTGTGGAGTGTAGATGTGTTTTTATTCACTTCAGCTTGGAGAAGCTGCGTTCTCCACTGGCAGCTGTTACAGCAACAAAAGCATTTGGAAAGAGGGTGGTCATCTTATTTGTGCACTTATATTCCAGAACAGCCTTTGTAGTTGATCCTGCTGAAATGTATCTTGAAAGGGCTTTCAGTTCATCACCTAAATCACTCGCATCAATAGTGGGCATGTCATCATGTGTCAACAGTCTCTAGTGCCCTACATCACTGGTGCAGGTCTTCTTCAGGTATAGTGAGGAGTTTTGGAATATCATACAACATCCCAAATATACTGCTGTGTTCCTTGAGCTGCATGAAACGTTCTTCAACTGACTGTATTGCACAATCTAGCACCTGGTCAACTTTGAGGGTCTCTTATGAGATTATCCCGTGCCTCGTAATCAAAATGTCTTCTTCGGTGACTCTTGTATTCTTGAATGGGTGGGAAAATAGCTTAAGTGTGAAGTTCCTCTGCCAACTTCTGTGCACTCTTCAGAATGTTTTGAAATCCCTCATCTGACCAATAAGACTGTAGGGGGGAGGGATAGCTCAGTGGTTTGAGCATTGGCCTGCTAAACCCAGGGTTGTGAGTGAGGGGCATTGTCTAAAGTTCCATTTCATGGAAATATTGTACAAGATTAAATTAGGGCCAAGAAAACCCAGGGAAGGTTGGATTTGAGCTCTGCTTTTGACACATAGTTCAGTAGAACTCTAAACTTGCAGAACCCAAACCTCCTGCACATGATTCTGGCAATGGAATTCCATAACATTAGGATTTCCTGAACTGTCTGTGGGGAGGCCACTGCCCTTCTCTTTCTCCTCATGCTGCAGAAACAGGTTATCATAGCATGAGATTATTCTTAGCTAGCCTATGTTCTATGTGACCCACCACTACTCATTGTTTGGAAAAAGGAACTTCTGGACTATATAGGATGAGCCAGGTCTCTCCTCTTCATGCAAGCCTGACGCCGGCACCGTAACATCTTTATACAACAATATTGGGGGGTGGGAGGGAAGTAACTGTATATCAAAGAGTACACGATGCTAGGTCATTTTGAACTCTTTGCTCTAGATAGATTAAGCTCCGTAAACTTAACAAAATTAGATGTCTTCCCTGTTGATTTCATTTTTGCAGGTTCCTCTGTGCCAGTTCAAACATCCTACCACATTTTGTTGAGATGGAGTTGAGACTGAATCTTTTTATCCTAAATTTTCTGTTTTTCTGAAAAGTGTTTATACACAGCTCCAAACCCTGAAGTATGTGCAATGACAACAATACCATCATTGACCTGAGTGGCAGTTTTGACTGAGTAAGAACTGAAGGATTTGGACCACATATGGTTGGAATATTTTATTTATTCATTAAATCTCCTACTGAGCTGGTTCAACCAGCCAAACAGCTGTCTTTATAGGTGGAGCAACATCTCATGAGCTTTGATTCCCCTCCCCCTTTATCTGGAGATAGTAAGATTACTACCTACTGGTTGAGATGGCAACGAACAACTTGGAGAAACCAAAATAACAAAAGAGAAATTACCATTTCAGCAAGATACCTGGCAAACTACTCCCTTGGTTTGACACATAAGTGACCTACACATAGATTAAATATACATGTTTCTTCCACACTCCTTTACCTACCCATCATGGTCTCCGGTAATTCAATGAATTATCTTTCTAATTTAGTCCCTCTTTTCTTCCATGTAAAAATATGCAAATGAGAGCAGTGCAATCTCAAAAGAGGCAGAGGCATCTTAAAAATAGAAGAGCCAGATTCTCAGATGGAGAAAGTCACAGTGATGTCTCATAGACTCATAGATTTTAAAGTCAGAAGGGACCGTTATGATCATCTAGTCTGACCTCCTGCACAATGCAGGTCACAGAATCTCACCCACCCATTCCTGTAACAAACCCCTAACCTATGTCTGAGTTATTGAAGTCCTCAAATCATGGTTTAAAGACCTCAAGGTGCAGAGAATCTTCCAGCAAGTGACCCATTCCCCACGCTGCAGAGGAAGGCAAAAAACCTCCAGAGCCTCTGAGAATCTTCCCTGGAGGAAAATTCCTTCCTGACCCCAAATATGGCAATCAGTTAAACCCTGAGCATGTGGGCAAGACTCAGCAGCCAGCACCCAGGAAAGAATTCTCTGTAGTAACTCAGATCCCACCACATCTAACATCCCATCACAGACGATTGGGCATATTTACCTGCTAATAATCAAAGATCAATTAATTGCCAAAGTTAGGCTATCCCATCATACCATCCCCTCCATAAACTTATCAAGCTTAGTCTTAAAGCTAGAATGTCTTTTGCCCCCACTACTCCCCTTGGAAGGCTGTTCCAGAACTTCACTCCTGTAATGGTTAGAAACCTTTGTTTAATTTCAAGTCTAAACTTCCTAGTGTCCAATTTATATCCATTTGTTCTTGTGTCCATATTGGTACTAAGCTTAAATAATTCCTCTCCCTCCCTGATATTTATCCCTCTGATATATTTATAAAAAGCAATCATAACTCCCCTCAGCCTTCTTTTGGTTAGGCTAAACAAGCCAAGCTCTTTGAGTCTCCTTTCATAAAACAGGTTTTCCATTCCTCGGATCATCCTAGTAGCCCTTCTCTGTACCTGTTCCAGTTTGAATTCATCTTTCTTAAACATGGGAGGCCAGAACTGCACACAGTATTCCAGATGAGGTCTCACCAGTGCTTTGTATAACGGTACTAACACCTCCTTATCTTTACTGGAAATACCTCGCCTGATGCATCCCACAACCACATTAGCTTTTTTAACGGCCATATCACATTGGCGGCTCATAGTCATCCTGTGATCCACCAATACTCCAAGGTCCTTCTCCTCCTCTGTTACTTCCAACTGACGTATCCCCATTTTATAACCTAAATTCTTGTTATTAATCCCTAAATGCATGACCTTGCACTTTTCACTATTAAATTTCATCCTATTACTATTACTCCAGTTTACAAGGTCATCCAGATCTTCCTGTATGATATCCCAGTCCTTCTCGGCATTAGCAATACCTCCCAGTTTTGTGTCATCCACAAACTTTATTAGCATATTCCCACTTTTTGTGCCAAAGTCAGTAATCAAAAGATTAAATAAGATTGGGCTCAACACTGATCCCAGAGGAACTCCACTAGTAACCTCCTTCCAGCCTGACAGTTCACCTTTCAGTTTAACGAGTTCCTTATCCACCTGTCAATTTTCATATTGATCCCCATCTTTTCCAATTTAACTAATAATTTCCCATGTAGAACCGTATCAAATGCCTTACTGAAATCGAGGTAAATTAGATCCATTGCGTTTCCTTTGTCCAAAAATTCTGTTACCTTCTCAAAGAAGGAGATCAGGTTGGTTTGGCACGATCTACCTTTTGTAAAACCATGTTGTATTTTGACTTCTAACCTGGATGTAGTAATATCTACCTCCATATCCTCATTCCCATTTGTCATCCTACCGTTATCTCTAATCTCCTCATTAGCCTAATTAAAGACTGAGGCAAAGTATTTGTTTAGGTATTGGGCCATGCCTAGATTATCCTTAACCTCCACTCCATCTTCAGTGTTTAGCGGTCCCACTTCTTCTTTCTTTGTTTTCTTCTTATTTATATGGCTATAGAACCTTTTACTATTGGTTTTAATTCCCTTTGCAAGGTCCCACTCTACATGGCTTTTGGCCTTTCTCACTTTATCCCTACATGTTCTGACCTCAATAAGGTAGCTTTCTTTGCTAATCCCTCCCATTTTCCATTCCTTGTAGACTTTCTGCTTTTTCTTAATCACCTCTCTGAGATGCTTGCTCATCCAGCTTGCTCTACAACTCCTGCCTATGAATTTTTTCCCCTTTCTTGGGATGCAGGCTTCTGATAGTTTCTGCAACTTTGACTTGAAGTAATTCCAGGCCTCCTCCACCTTTAGATCCACAAGTTCTTCAATCCAATCCACTTCCCTAACTAATTTCCTTAATTCTTTAAAGTTAGCCCTTTTGAAATAAAAAACTCTAGTCACAGATCTATTTTGTTTATCCTTCCATCTAGTTTGAACTGTATTAGCTCATGATCACTTGAACCTAAGTTGTCCCCTACAATCATTTCTTCTATGAGGTCCTCACTACTCACCAAAACCAAATCTAAAATGGCATCCTCTCTTGTTGGTTCTTCAACTACTTGGTGAAGGAATCCATCAGCTATCGCATCCAGAAAAATCTGAGCCCTATTATTATTACTGGCACTTGTCCTCCAATCTATATCTGGGAAGTTAAAGTCTCCCATGATCACACAATTCCCATTAGTGTTTACTTCATTAAAAACATTAAAGAGGTCTCTATCCATATCCAGATCAGATCCCAGCGGTCTGTAGCACACCCCAAGCACTATCTCAGGGGAGGCTCTAGTAGCTTTCTTTCCCAATGTGATTTTTGCCCAGACTATCTTATCCATTCCATCACTTCTTATTTCTTTACAGTTTACCTCATCATTGATATACAATGCTACTCCACCACCTTTGCCTTTATTTCTGTCTTTCCTAAACAGCACATAGCCTTCAATACCTGTACTCCAGTCATGACTACTATTCCACCATGTTTCTGTTATCCCTATAATATCTGGTTTCATTTCCTGCACCAGTAGCTCTAGTTCTCCATTTTGTTACCTAGGCTCCTCGCATTAGTGTACAAACATCTTAATTTTTGCTGTTTGGCTTCACTGACATTCTTTACCCAATTAGGCACAGACATTCTACCACCAGTATCACCTATTAGACTGGTATCTACACTACCCTTCCTTCTTATGTCCATTCTCCTACCCATGGCTGTATCCTTTCTTACTTTGTTTTCTTCCCTCTCAATGTTAAATTCCGGCATGGAGATTACCTGGACATCTCCCAACCATCTCCTCTAAATTCCTAGTTTAAAGCTCTCTTAATCAGTTGTGCCAGCCTCCATCTTAGAAGTCTATTTCCCTTCTTTCTCAGGTGAAGTCATCCCAAAAGAACAGTCCTCGGTCCATGAATGCTTCCCAGTGGCCGTACATCCCAAAGTCCTCCTTATAGCACCACTGCCTGAGCCATCTGTTGATCACCATAATCTTGTCACACCTTTGTTGCCCTTCTCTAGGAACAGGCAGAATCTCACTGAAGATCACCAAAGCCTCGATTCCCTTAAGCGTCTTCCCCAGCCTGGCATAGTCTCCCTTGATATGTTCCAGTGAGAATCTAGCCATATCATTTGTTCCCACATGGAGGACAATCAGTGGATTCTTTCCCACTCCCATTAGGATCCTTTTCAGCCTCAGGTCCACGTCCTGTATCTTAGCACCCGGCAGACAGCACTCCCTTCTGTTCTCCGGATCAGCTCTAGTTACAGGTCTTAGGTCTATTCTTCTCAGTAAGGAGTCCCCAGTCACATAGACCTGCCTTTTCCTGGTGATGGTGCAATTCTCCGGTCTATCCCCTGTTCCCTCTGGCTGCAAGTCCTCTCGATTTCTATTGTCCCTTGCAATCCTCCGCAACCCATCCCGTATCCTCCTGGAGCTCATATTTGGTGGCGTTGTCTCCATTGACTCTTCCCCTCTTCCTATAGGACTATCTGCTCTTCTCTTCTTCCTTGCCCTCTCACCTTCAGCAACCACCTGTTGTTTCATTGTCCAACTCTGCAAACCTGTTCCTGGGCTCTATTTCTCCTTCACTGGCCCGTCTTTTCCTCTGCCTGGTTCTCTTAGTCACATGCTTCCATTGTCCACTTTCCTCACCCAGCAGTCTCCCCTCAGATTTCTTTGATCCTGCTTCCATCTGCAAGTCTGAGCTTTTCCCTTCAGCCTCCTCATGTGTTTGCTACATCATCTGCTCAAACTCCCTTCTAAACTCAACCAGACTTTCCACCTGCATCTCCAATCCTTGGATCTCTTCTTCCATCAGTTCTATCAGGTGGCACTTCATGCAGACAAAACTCTTTTCAGGTACCCCCTCCAGGATCATGTACATGCCACAGCTTCCACATCCAGTCATCCTCATTGTGTCTTCTACTGCTGCCTCTGTATCAGTCATAGCCTTCCCACCTAAAACCTGTTAGTCCAGGAAACACAAACCAAAGCAAACCACCAACACCTACAGCAAAACAAAGCCCTAACGGGCACCAGAACACCACCCCACTCCCTTCACTAGCCTGTCACTTCCTCTGCCTAGGTCTCTTAGGGTACATCTATACTTACCGTCCGGGTCGGCGGCTAGCGTTCGACTTCTCGGAGTTCGATATATCGTGTCTAATCTAGACGCGATATATCGAACTCCGAACGCGCTCCCGTCGACTCCGGAACTCCACCACCGCGAACGGCGGTGGCGGAGTCGACGGGGAAGCCGCGGACTTCGATCCTGCGGCGTCTGGACGGGTGAGTACTTCGAATTAAGGTAGTTCGAGTTCAGCTACGCTATTCGCGTAGCTGAACTTGCGTACCTTAGTTCGACCCCCCCCCCTTAGTGTAGACCAGGCCTTAGTCTCCCCCGCAAACTCCCCTTGCAAACTCTCACTGAAACTCTCCTGTTTACAGCTCTGTTTGCTGGCTCCGGTGTCGCTGCAGCTGTCATCAGAGCTATGTTGATTTACCCAAGGTGAGATTTCTAGACATAGGAAAATAAGGATAGGCAATAAAGAGGAACAAATTATAAATCAGGCCATTTTCAAAGGGCATAGAGGTATAGTAAATGTAATTGCAGGCACTAATATGTTACACAAGTTTCATGAATCCACACAATTTATGCTGCTGCTTATTAAAAATGCAACTCCAAATGATAACATTCTCATTTATGGTACATGTGCTATAACTCAGACACAGAATTTATTTTTTGAACAAAGGTGAAATAATATGAGACTGAGGATCATAGGAGATTGAGGAAGGAATGCTTATTCTGAAGGAATAAGCATTTTAAGCTACAGTTTTACAAGTTTGTACAGGTGATGTTTCTGAAGGCATTTCAACGCACAGGTTGGATTATTGGCTGGAGTGAATAAGCATGGATCCACTGAAGTCTATGGAGCTACAATCAAATGTCTGCTGAGAATCTGTTCCATGCTATATTTAAGTTGTTTTCTGTTTTTCAAAATAAAATAGAAAAATTGTTCTCTGCAGTTCTCTTTCCTATCTTTTCCTTTCCATGTATGTTGATGGCCTGATAATTACACAAGTGCTCCTAACACACAAACTAGTGAAAATCTCAGTGCAGATCTCAGATAACAATATAGGAGTTCCAATACCAGATAAGACTAGTGATCCAATTTGGCCAGTACTAGATGCTTCAGAGGAAGGTGTAAGAAACGCTATAGTGTCCAATCATGAAATATTTGGTTTCAGAGTAGCAGCCGTGTTAGTCTGTATCCGCAAAAAGAACAGGAGTACTTGTGGCACCTTAAAGACTATAAATTTGTTAATAAATTTATAATAAATTTAATAAATTTGTTAGTCTAGCATAGAAAAAGTTTCTGCCCAACCTTCATCACTCAGAGTTGGGCTTTGCCCTGAAATCTGAGGATTTATATTCCTTTAAAAAAAATCTAATGTAATTTTGAAGATGCTCATTTTCTGTATGAGAGGACAGGCAAGACAGAGTGCACACTTTGTCCCAGCATTACCCATCTCTCCCCTTCCCACTCTGTTCTTTCTTTCCCTATTAACTACCAGGAGCTGGAATACTTAAATGTACTTAAAAACAAAGATCTTGATCATGCAGCAGGGTCCATGCAGGTGGACAGCTGTGCCTGCACAGAATCCACATTGACTTTCATGCAAGGGTCCATCATGTGGATCCAGTGGCAGGATTAGCTTCTGCCACAGACAGGGTTATACCAATTAGGGAGCAGAGCTGATGCTCTCTATTGGTAGCTCCGGTAGTGGTGGGTAGGTGAATTAAGTATTCATTGGAAGAAAGAAGAAATGTAGAGATATAGGGGGAAATCTTTAGCCAAACTCCCATTGACTATAGTGGGGCCAAGATTTTGTCCCTGACATTTATTCAGATTAGCATGTTTCTTTTAAATATGTGTGTGTGTGTGTGTGTGTGTGTGTGCGCGCACGCATGTGTGTGTTCATTTCTTTGATCAATTATTTTCACTCACTGACAATATTTTGTAATTAAAGCACACTAGTGCAGTGTATTGTACCACAGAAGCATTAATCATCAAGCTGCAGCACGCTTTGTAGTGTGAAAAAGGCTAATTTTTTGAATGATCTAAAAAAAGGAATTTGAACCTGTGAAACACCCATTTTGGTCATTTTGTGTTGCTTACGGTACTGGAAACGTGTAAATGTGAAGACACTGAATTTAATCAAACTATGCTCCTATTTCAGTGTCACTTTATGTTAATGTGTTCACTCTTCATTTTAATAGCAATGCCTAATTAAGAGATCCATTAAAAATCCATAATGTTTATTGAACGGAAAAAATCCAGAGTAACGCCTGTATTTTTTTTTCTTTTTAAATTATCTCTGCAGGCATGTAATGGATGTCTTACTTAAACACCATTATTAATGAAGCTATCACACAAATTAAAACCGAGTCTATTTTCTCCCAGCAAAAGTACGGGTTTTTGTTCAGTCATATCAAAAGAATATGTGCTAAGACAAAATCCATCCTGAAGATTAATTTGGTTTTACTTATATAATTCTGTCTTCTAAGCTTTTCCCCACTCTTGCAATGTTGGTAGTGTTGAGTGATCTTAATACAGAACTGAAGGTCAGGAATTAAATCGTTCTAATCCCAGCTCCAATTCAACAGCCTTGGGCAAGTCATTCCACAGCCTGATTTGCTCTCATTGACTGTGTGTGGTTGTGGTGGTATATGGGTGGCTATGTTATTTGTGTGGGTGACATTTCAGCAGCGACGCCTCTCGATGACGCCGCTTGCCGCCGACAAGTGACATCATCGAGAGGCGTTGCCGCCGAAATGCCGCAGAAATTTGGCGGCATTTCGGCGGATGCTCCACCGCCGCCATGGTCCTTCGTCTGGTGCCTACCAGACGAAAAGGTTGGGGACCCCTGCTCTAGGTGGTCTGTCAGCCTGGTGTACAGGGAAGGCCTCAGTAGGGAAGACCTTGGAAGGGAGGGCGGAGATTGAACCTGCTCCACACTAAATCCACAGCAGTGGCTCCTGTGTCCCATGCATAGGTGCTGAGTTTCTCTTTTCCCTGGAGGGGGCTCCACCCACGCTCTGCCCCAAGGCTCTGCCCCCACTCCACCCCTTCTCCCAAGGCCCTGCCCTCATTCTGCCTCCTCCCTCAAGGCCCTGCCCTTGCTCCACCTCTTCCCACCCCTGCTCTGACCCCTCCCCAAGACTCCCATCCACTTGCTGATCTCTGACTTCTCCCAAGATCATCCCCCAGTTGCCAAACAGCTGGCAGTGCTTCCAATCAGCTGTTTGGCAGCACCCCTGATATAGCTAATCAAGGGTGCCACCAAACAGCTGTTTGGCGACTGTGGGATGAGCACACACTATTTGTTTCCCATGAGTGCTCCAACCATGGAGCACCCACGGAGTCAGCACCTATGGTCCTGTGGGGCTCCTCCCTCTGGGTGTTGTGACTTGGTACAGGGGATCACAGTGCTATTCACTCCAATTTTTCCTGTTCTTCCCCCATCATGACAGACAAGTGGCCAGCTCTATACACCAGGCCATAATGCCTGGAGTGGGGAGCTGGGTCCAGCCCCATGGGACACAGGAGACATTGCTTCCCATGTCCAAGATGAGTGTGAGGCCAGCTCACCCTCAACCCCTGGGGCCAGCCTGGAGGACACAGGAGCTTCTGTTGCTTACGAAGAGTGAGGGGTGGGCTCACTCTCCAACCTTCTTCCTCACCCTCCCCAGGGGCTTCCCCACTTCACAGGGCTGGAATTTGGGTTGTGGTGCTGGGGTGCAAGGTGCTGCTGAGAATAGGCAAAGCCCCCCATTTGTCAAGGCATTTTTTAATCAAAAAATCACAGAGCAGTTAACCTATGACTTATTACATTTATTATGACTGCTCTGATTTTTTTAATTTAAAAAATGTGACAAATCTGCAGCTCTACTTATTGTGTGTGCTGGTTGTGTTGTGATGTGGGTGGTTGTGTTGTTTTGTGTGTGGTGCGGGTTGTTCTGGGAAATTTATATTTGACTTGTTCAGCTGTCATTTGGACTTATGGGTATGGCAGCTGAACCAAGGAATCCACCATCTGTGGCGTCTCCCTCACACAACCAATTAAATTGTTGCATGCAAATTAGCTGTAGAATATGGATGATGATTTGTCCAGTTATCTCTGATATCACAATTATCTAGGATTCTTGGCATGGCATAGATACATGCCTTATTGTAACTGTACACCACAGGGATGTAATTCGTAAAGTCAAAATGGCTGAGAACTTAAAAATTGGACAGCCTAGGGAGGGAGGTGGGTTTCAGATCTTGAGCCCTGTCTATATAGCTCTTTTTAGAGCACCAGCACCGCACTAGCCTGAGTCTGTCAACCAGGGCTGGGATACTCACTCCAAAATGCTGTGCAAACATACTCTAACAGACTGCAAAATCCAGAGATGATTCAACCTGGTGATAGTCTGAAGAAAAAGAGTTCTCAACCATGTTCATAGCTGCTTCCATCGCATCACACTGATTCAACAGACTTTTTAGGAATCAGCATGACACACACTGTGACATGCCTGGAATCTTATTATACAGATAAATAACAACCAACCAACCATTTGCTCTTCTCAGTTAAAGATTGCAATGTGAGATCTGAGTTGGGTAACTGGATGTCAGATGCTAGGGATAGTTGTTTTCAAGTGAATGATGTTTTCTAAAGACACCACACTACCATCACACTATGGCCAGGCAACTGACACTCCAGTGAATATTCTTAGTTCAATGCAATTGGAGAGAAGTATGGCATTTATGAAAATTAACTATGTCTTGTCACACATGCTCTCCATCAGAGTGTTCTGTAGCAAAGTTTATGTATGCCTTTCAGTTAACTGGGGGTCCTGCCTAACAACTGTCTGACTCTCTGACTCAAAGTGTTGCAAAATTATAGTAACAATCCATTATACCTACTGTCTCAACTTTTGGTGGAATCATTTAACTAAAAAAGAAATAAAAGATTTAGCTGGACTGGAGGTGCTCCATGCGGTTCATGTTCCCATGCAGTGGCAAAGTTTACATAAGCCTCTTGGGCCAAGATGAATTTTTAGACAAGTTCTAAAATCACTGCACGTTGAAAAAAATCAATAATACACCTCAGTTACTTTAAGGGAATATAATAAATAAATATTTATCGTATTAGGAAAACATGACAGACCAATAGAGTTTTTAAGAAAGATTAGAGAGAGAACTTGCCATAACCATTAAAGAACCTGGCTACCAGTGGTAACCCATAAGGAGTGCCCAGCAGAGACCCTGCAGGTGGCTTAGACCCCTGGGGCAGGTTAAACCTATCTTTGAGCAAACTGGACTTAGAGATCAGAGTGGCTGTGTGACAACCAGCAGCATTCAGTGTGCCCTGAAACTGCTTGTGAGCCCTTGCCATGCCAAACGAGTTGATGGTCCAGATCAACTGATGAAGACCCTTTATATGGTGGTCTGGCCTATTATAGGGCCTAGGGGCTGTCACTGATTAGAAATCAATAATAATCAATAACCACTACAGAACTGGGCCACAACAGTTACCTCTCTTTGATGCATCTTGTTATGTGAAGTAGTGTGAGAGTAGCAAACTATTAATTTATGATATATGTAATATCTAGAGGAGATTACTTCTTGTGACAGTGCGGGACTCACCCCTGCGGCACCTCCTGCTGGTCGTCTCAGGGAATTGGCTCTTTCCAACACAGAGCGCCCTCTACCAGCCAGAATCCTGCTGCCACTTGGCCCCCCGTGTCCCTCCTGGATCCGGTGCCCTGTTAGCTGGGGTGCTGCCCCTTGTTAGTAACTCCTTTGTCTCAGGGTCTCCCCTCCACAGGGAGCCCCCACCCACTATCCCCACCTCACCTCAGTATAAGGCTACTGCCAGTCATTGTCTAGCCCCCACGCCCTGGGGCAGATTGCAGTATCAGCCTACTCATCACCAGCAAGGTTGGGTTTGGACCCTCTGCCTCCCAGAACCTCTATGGGCCTTGGACCAGGCCCTGCAGCCTGGGGAGTTGCCAGCCTGGAGCTCCTCTGCGCCTCTGGCCTGTCCTCAGCCCTGCTCTGGTCCGGTCCATTCCATCTCCCTCTACAGCTACAGAGAGGGACTACTGAACGCCTGGCTCCCAGCCTCTTATATAGGGCCAGCTGAGGCCTGACGGGGGTGTGGCCCAGCTGTGGCTCATTCCCCAATCAGCCTATTAACTGCTCTCCCAGGGCTGTTTTAAGCCCTTCAGGGCAGGAGCAGGGTAACCACCCTGCTACACTTCTATATTCACTTCTTGGATTGTAACTTCTTTGGGATAAGGAAGTTTCTTATATATGTGTGGCCTAACGTTGTGGGCACTACCCCCATAATCATAAGCTCCTTGATTAGGTCTTCAGACCTAAAGTGTAGAGACAGCTTCTAAGGAGTCCACCCCTAGCTTTTACACAAGACCAGATGCATACACAGCTGTCTAGTCCCATTGGATTTGTTCCGTAGTTAGTTTATTCAGGATTTCTAATTTGGGGGAAGATACTGAAAATGTGATTGTGTGGGGGTGGTTATGGTTCATTACCAATCGCATAACTCCATTTATTATTTTAGCTTCAAATTTTGCAAAACTACACACATGCTTTTGCATGCATCATTGAAGGATGTGTACCTGGCCATAGCTCTGTGACCAGGCCACCATGACTGGCTTTTGTAGATTGGGCATTGTATTCACACTTTTGAAAATTTGAGCTTTACTTTTAAACCAAGTATTGTAGATGAAAATGCTCTGAAGTTGAACTAATCCAAAAAGCCATACACTAGTGGGAAAAAGACAAATAGAATGTCAGATAAATGCTTTTCAGATTAATTGTTTTAGAGCATGTGTGAGTTTGGAGACACTCACAGAACCAGATACTTGGTAGGTTACCTTTATAAATCTGAAGAGAGTGTTGACTCAGCTCATCCTGTGCCAATGCATTTCAAGGATAACAGCAACTCTGCTGGTTCCTGTATAAAACAATAATTTAGTCAGTGAACAGTGATCCAAATAAAAGATCTAGTTTGAACCTTGGAAATTATGTTTGTAGTAATTGGTTGAAAATTCTTATAAGAACATAAGAACGGCCGTACCGGGTCAGACCAAAGGTCCATCTAGCCCAGTATCTGTCTACCGACAGTGGCCAATGCCAGGTGCCCCAGAGGGAGTGAACCTAACAGGCAATGATCAAGTGATCTCTCTCCTGCCATCCATCTCCATCCTCTGACAAACAGAGGCTAGGAACACCATTCCTTACCCATCCTGGCTAATAGCCATTTATGGACTTAACCACCATGAATTTATCCAGTTCTCTTTTAAATGCTGTTATAGTCCTAGCCCTCACAACCTCCTCAGGTAAGGAGTTCTACAAGTTGACTGTACGCTGCGTGAAGAAGAACTTCCTTTTATTTGTTTTAAACCTGCTGCCTATTAATTTCATTTGGTGACCCCTAGTTCTTGTATTATGGGAATAAGTAAATAACTTTTCCTTATCCACTTTCTCCACATCACTCATGATTTTATATACCTCTATCATATCCCCACTTAGTCTCCTCTTTTCCAAGCTGAAGAGTCCTAGCCTCTTTAATCTTTCCTCATATGGGAGCCTCTCCAAACCCCTAATCATTTTAGTTGCCCTTTTCGGAACCTTTTCCAGTGCTAGAATATCTTTTTTGACGTGAGGAGACCACATCTGTACACAGTATTCGAGATGTGGGCGTACCATGGATTTATATAAAGGCAATAATATATTCTCCATCTTATTCTCTATCCCCTTTTAATGATTCCTAACATCCTGTCGGCTTTTTTGACCACCTCTGCACACTGCGTGGACATCTTCAGAGAACTGTCCACGATGACTCCAAGATCTTTTTCCTGACTAGTTGTAGCTAAATTAGCCCTCATCATATTGTATGTATAGTTGGGGTTATTTTTTCCAATGTGTATTACTTTACATTTAGCCACATTAAATTTCATTTGCCATTTTGTTGCCCAGTCACTTAGTTTTGTGAGATCTTTTTGAAGTTCTTCACAGTCTGCTTTGATCTTAACTATCTTGAGCAGTTTAGTATCATCTGCAAACTTTGACACCTCACTGTTTACCCCGTTCTCCAGATCATTTATGAATAAATTGAATAGGATTGGTCCTAGGACTGACCCTTGGGGAACCCCTCTCCAGTCTGAGAATTTACCATTAATTCCTACCCTTTGTTCTCAGTCCATGAAAGGAACTTCCCTTTTATCCCATGACAGCTTAATTTACATAACAGCCTTTGGTGAGGGACCTTGTCAAAGGCTTTCTGGAAATCTAAGTATACTATGTCCACCGGATCCCCCTTGTCCACATGTTTGTTGACCCCTTCAAAGAACTCTAATAGATTAGTAAGACACGATTTCCCTTTACAGAAACCATGTTGACTATTGCTCAACAGTTTATGTTTTTCTATGTGTCTGACAATTTTATTCTTAACTATTGTTTCGACTAATTTGCCCGGTACTGACGTTAGACTTACCGGTCTGTAATTGCCGGGATCACCTCTAGAGCCCTTTTTAAATATTGGTGTTACATTAGCTAACTTCCAGTCATTGGGTACCGAAGCCGATTTAAAGGACAGGTTAAAAATCTTAGTTAATAGTTCCACAACTTCACATTTGAGTTCTTTCAGAACTCTTGGGTGAATGCCATCTGGTCCCGGTGACTTGTTAATGTTGAGTTTATCAATTAATTCCAAAACCTCCTCTAGTGACACTTTAATCTGTGACAGTTCCTCAGATTTGTCACCTACAAAAGCCAGCTCAGGTTTGGGAATCTCCCTAACATCCTCAGCCGTGAAGACTGAAGCAAAGAATCCATTTAGTTTCTCCGCAATGACTTTATCGTCTTTAAGCGCTCCTTTTGAATCTCGATCATCAAGGGGCCCCACTGGTTGTTTAGCAGGCTTCCTGCTTCTGATGTACTTAAACATTTTGTTATTACCTTTAGAGTTTTTGGCTAGCCATTCTTCAAACTCCTCTTTGGCTTTTCTTATTATACTCTTGCACTTAATTTGGCAGTGTTTATGCTCCTTTCTATTTGCCTCACTAGGATTTGACTTCCACTTTTTAAAGGAAGTCTTTTTATCTCTCACTGCTTCTTTTACATGGTTGTTAAGCCATGGTGGCTCTTTTTTAGTTCTTTTACTGTGTTTCTTAATTTGGGGTATACATTTAAGTTGGGCCTTTATTATAGTGTCTTTAAAAAGAGCCCATGCAGGTTGCAGGGATTTCACTTTAGTCACTGTACCTTTTAACTTCTGTTTAACTAACCCCCTCATTTTTGCATAGTTCCCCCTTTTGAAATTAAATGCCACAGTGCTGGGCTGTTGAGATGTTCTTCCCACCACAGGGATGTTGAATGCTGTTGTATTATGGTCAATATTTCCAAGCGGTCCTGCTATAGTTACCTCTTGGACCAGCTCCTGCGCTGCACTCAGGATTAAATTTATCACAAGGCACTCTAGTTCACCCATCTTATTATTTAGACTTCTAGCATTTGTGTACAAGCACTTTAAAAACTTGTCCCTGTTTATTTGTCTGCCCTTTTCTGATGTGTCAGATTCTTTTTTATGTGACTGTTTATCATCTGATCTGGCCCTTACATTATCCTCTTCCATCCTCTGCTCCTGACTATAACCTGGAGATTCTCTATCATTAGACTCTCCCCTAAGAGAAGTTTGTGTCCGATCCACATGCTCCTCTGCAGCAGTCGGCTTTCCCCCATGTCCTAGTTTAAAAACTGCTCTACAACCTTTTTAATGTTTAGTGCCAGCAGTCTTGTTCCACTTTGGTTTAGGTGAAGCCCATCTCTCCTGTATAGGCAGGGGTGGCTCTAGGAATTTTGCTGCCCCAAGCACGGCAGGCAGGCTGCCTCCAGCGGTTTGCCTGCGGAGGGTCCGCTGGTCCCGCAGCTTCGGCAGACCTCCTGCGACCAGCGGACCCTCTGCAGGCACACCTGCGGGAGGTCCACCGAAGCCGCGAGACCAGCGGACCGTCCGCAGGCAAGCTGCCGAGGGCAGCCTGCCCGCTGCCCTCGTGGCGCCAGCAGAGCACCCCCCGCAGCTTGCTGCCCCAAGCACGCGCTTGGCGTGCTGGGGTCTGGAGCCACCCCTGTGTATAGGCTCCCCCCATCCCAGAAGTTTCCCTAGTTCCTAATGAACGTAAACCCCTCCTCTCTACACCAGGCAGTTTCTTTCTTTCCCTCCTCCCCCCAAATAATAAGGGTTTTGAAACATTTTATACAATTCTGGTCATTTTTATTTATCTTCAGTGGGAAAATAGCAATCCATGTTAAAATGTTTACTTGTCTAGACCCATTTACCCTTTCCTTGCACACATATATAATGGGCTCAATACTACACCATTGGCCAAATTCTGGCTTTCGGCTACACAGATGTATGTATGAAAATCTGCTATCTGGAGGGAAGACCTGGAAAATACAACAGTCACAGCCTGATGCTGGCTCCCCTTTACCCTGTGAGGTAAACATGCCAAACCTCTGTATGTGGAACCATGGAAGGGAATTCCAAAGTTTCAGGGTGGTCTGTGAAATGTATATAGGAGGGACTTTGTGAAATCTAAAGCCTCTACATACTCTCCTCTGCTCAGATTACTCTTGCCAGAATCAGGAATAGTCTTTGTGAATGTGCAGGAGCCCACAGCTGGCTAAAGTACAGAGGTAAATTAATACACCGTTTGCAGCATTTATTAGCACTTGGTGGAGGGAAGGGAGGGATGAAAAGAATGAAGCCAAAATATGTCCATTTTCTGGTGTTGTAGGAAGACAAAGAAAATAGTTACTGACGTTAAGACCTTATCTTGACAGGCATTTGGGGATCTCACCCTCATATCATAGGAGAGCAGAAAGTCACTCCTGCCAGTATCTGTTTTATTTTATCATTCCTACCCTTAAACACCTAAACCCAGTTTCCAAAAAACTCAGAGTTGTTTTTTAATATGACCATTATTGACCCTTTATATATAACCTTTTCTACTTCCTTATTTTATATGTTTCCCCTTCCCCTATTTATGTTTTAATTTCTAATTTTACAAAGTTTATTATATTGTTATTGTTTTATCATGTAGCACCCCAAATACCTTGATGGCATAAGAAGTGTGTGCATGATTTATACATGAAATCATTGGCCACATATATATAGGTGGACAGGTATTTGTTTATCAATAACATTATTTTACTGAAGTTGGACAAAATGGACTACTTTAAGTCATTTTGATCAAGTAAGGGAACATAGCTTGGACTATATTTGTAAATCCACAACGGGAGCCAAAATGTATTTAATAAATCTCTGCAAAACCGATTCAATGCAAAATATGGGCTCCTTGATAGCAACGTGGTCACTGGCCTTTAAGAACAACCTGAATACCAACATTCTTTCTCTTGCTTTTTCCCCCCCATTGGAAACCTTGCTTGATTTAATATTCTGCATAGAAGTCATAGGTTTACGTAGCATACTAAAAAATCTTTCATAGCCAGTTCAACAAACTTCTTTCCCCCATATTTCAATAACTGTTCCATTGGTCTTAAAGTGCTGATTACCAAGGGTCAGATTATGCCACTCTTCTTCAGTATTCTACCCCACAAGCAGTCCCATTGATTTAAGTGGGGCTACTCCTGGAGTATGGTACTACCAGAGGGGTGTATGAGAGCCATTGTAGAGCTGGTCAAACTGTTCAATACAACAGGTTCATAAGACCTGTAGCCTTTTTTTTTTTTTGGATCAATGAATCATTCATGATTTTCTTCAGCTTCATTTGTTAGGATTGCCATGTAGTTTGGACGAATAGTTTTCAGACCATGAGACAAACTCAGATCTAATTTACACATGTGTAAGTACAGAGTAAGTCAATTGAAGTAAACAGTTACTTTAGATTTGCACCACCTGAAACTGACATTTGCTATAATGGGCTGTTCTTTAGCTGTTTGCTTTGACTACTTACTACTTGAGTTGTGTTGATGTTTCTGCTCTCTAATTGGATATCTGTAAAATTTTACACAGGAGACTAGTGAATGCTACACATTCCATATACATTTTAAGATGAATAATCATTCATACTGAAATTCATGTACATTTTTTGACTCACAAACATTCATGGATAGCCAGAGGCTTTGCAAATGCTTATTTGTAACTGTCTGGGTCAACTCCTTTAACATTGCATTTAGTCTGATGAATCCAGATCAGCTTCCCCATTACTAATCTCTTCGGTTGTGATGATTTTTTGTGTGCTGAACACAGCAATGTAGGACACTCTGTGGGTCTTTTGATTGTGAGAGCTATGGGGTGCCAGTGGACTGTTTCCCCCTCTTTGGCTTCAGCTTGGTTTCTGGTTAGGATATCCATAGTCTTCCAGGACCTCTGAGGCTCACCACATGCAGTTCTGGCTCTAGTCTATCTTGGCTGCTTAAAGCAAGCATAGGGCTGTAACACCATCAAAACCAGGCATTCATCATGGCACAGCTAGAGGAAGGTTTCAATCATCCTTAAACGTAATGAAGTGCACATCCTACTCAAGCCATCTCTTGCCATTGGGGTACTTTCCTATTACTGGCCAATCTTAAATCTTCTTAAATCTTTTGGGGAAGGAGATTGAAAAGGTAGCAACTACAATTTTGCCAGTGATATACTGGACCAACTGCAGCATAAGTTCCTAACTTGTTTTGAAACTGAGACCCCTTTTGCATTTGAGACCTCATTTATCATCTGTTGTGATGTTAATCTTGGTTGGATGGACACTATTGTCAAGACAACCTGTGATTAACATTACATATGATTAACAATGAATTATTCCTTCAAGTATAGTGTTCCTGATGTTTCTTCAAATGACTTTAGGAGTTTTTCAGTCATACCTAGAAGATAGGGCTCTGTTGGCATCAGTGGACAACTGTATCATTGACAAGGAATAGAAGAGTCAGCATCTGTCAAGCATCTTCTCCTGTAATGTTCAACATATTTATGATGCTTCATGGGGAGACTATATGTGGGCAACAAGTAGAGAAATAGCAATACATTAATTAAATGCAACTTTATGGTTTTTGTACCATAGAACCTACATATTCAGTCTTTGCTCTGGATGAATATCGCTGAATGTGTCAGAGTAAGCTTGTCCTCACAACCGAGAAAGCAGAAGTGGTCCGGCAGGGCAGACACCAGTGTGAGAATGCTTATTTCAAAGGTAATAAATGAGCCAAGTTTAGAATCTTGGTGTCACTTTCAACCACACCTTTTACACAGATAGCCTATATGTCACACATGGTTTTAAAGTGTTTATTTCAATAACAGTCAGCATGAGCTGAACTTTTCTTGATCCCATGATGGCCTTGCAACACCATCACATGCTCTGGTAATTCCCTCCTCACTGAGATTACAGCAGTATTATTCCCCTCCTTGTGACTGTTCAGAATACGTCAGCAAGTTTGCTATCAAAGTCCCTTTTGCATTTAATATGAAGCAAAAGGCAGAAGGGTACTTATTAATAAAACTCTTAGCTCCGTCCAATGTACTACTTTTATGAGTATGCAATTTCACTGCAGTAATATTAGGTCTGGCAAGGTGTTCAAGGAGAGTATTATGCAAATACTGCAATAAAATATTTAGTACATTTTAGCCTGTTCAGCCAAGTGAGTATCTGCAAGAAGTCTGAGGGATGTATAGTGATGCAGACAGTAGCTCCTCTGACTAAACCTTGGGCATCTGCAGGGGTATATAGGCAGCCTGGAAGGGACCACTAAAATGATCTGAGTCCTGACATCTGAAAGGCCTCCTTTCTCTAAGTGATACCACTGGCACTTGAGATCCATCAAGCTGACTAAGGTCTTATTTGGCTACACTACCAATTTAATCAAGAGGTAAGTGCTCACAGGACATTATAGCAAGGGGGCTCTTGACTCTGGAATTAATTCACCCTCCTACAATCTCCCACACCTTGGTCGCACAAAACCTGAATCTGATGATCTTCAGGGCATGCTGTAAGAACCATCTGTTTCCCCAGGTTTCTGAGGAAAGAGAGGAATGTGAAGGGGCCTATGGCACTGGAAGTGGATAGTGATAATCCAGCTGGGTGGTGGTGGTCTCCATGAATAGATGGATTCATTGAAAGGCTGAGTCCATTATTTTCCTGTTGGCCTGGTTAGGGTTGTAATTTTAGTAGATATTTATTTGTGCATACAGTTAAAACTCAGATAAGTGTGTTTTAAAAATCTAACTAGATAAAATAATTCCCATTTTCATTTCATATCGGAATTACTATTACCTTACTCCCTTTTCACAGCTACCATGGCCTTGTTTACGGTACAAGCATTAAAAAAGACTGTGAAAGCTGATGGGGACAAAATTTAACCTGACTTTTTTTTTTGTTTTTTAATGAAAGTTACAGAATCAGTAAAGTTTCACCCTATTAGTCTTAGTATTAGGAATGAGAACATTTGTCAAAACAAGGGCATCAGTGAGTGGGGATGTTTTAGGAAGCCAGTGTTTATATACAGTCCAGTGACCATTAACAAGTGTATGCAATAGATGTAAAAAAATTAGTAAAGAAAAACAGTCTTAAGAGAAGAGAGAACTACTGTTACACTGCAATTTTGCAATGTGGAGGCTGCCCACGCAGAACTCCTTGCAAGATCAGGGCTTTAGAGAAAAGTGAATCAGTCTGTTTAAATAAGAACTGGCCCCAATCAGCTAAAATTAAATGGGAGTTGAGCACCTAACTCCTGCAGCCCTGTTTGAAAATCCCAGCCACTGTTTTTCCTGTACCAGCTGGGGTGATGACAAATAGCAATCAGAAACACTCTGCTTTAGTGCCATTAAAACTGTTATTTGAGAAATTTGGAAAAAAGACATCAGCATTCTTTTATTGTACTAAAATATTCTGTCTTTTATGAGCTGAGTCATAACAAGCTGGGGCATATTTACTACTCAGACAGTTTCTAGACATTATAAACGGACTACTTGCTCAGAATATTATTACTGCAAGCAAGACAATTGACATTTTCAACCTTAACATTAATAAACTCCAACATTAGCATCGTAACAACACAAATGACTATGGTAACCATTCCATCTATTCCTGATCAAAAGGGAAATCACTTAAAAGGATGGTAGCTAACAGTTACATATCTCATATTTGTGGCTGCCCAGCAAATGGTGTTTAAAGTGCAAAGTTACAGTTTACCACAAGTGGTAAACTTTTTTAATCTTGAAAATTTTTTCAATTAATGAGCAGCTAGAGTGTCTAATAGCAACTTACCTCAGAGCATTACCAATAGATCATCTGAATTCTCTTTTCCCATCCCACACCAGGGTAGTGTTGTAAGGGTCCCTGTCATGTGGTATACTCCCACACACCCACTTTGAAAGAGCTGAATTAGGTCAGGTGGGCCCAATCAACCAATTAAACTGGCAACAGGGGAGATTTAAGATGTATAGAGGACACTAATTAGGAGGGAGCTCACTTGTGAGGGAATGGGGGGAGCGGGGCTTCTATAAAGCCAAGAGTCTGGCACCATTAGGAAGGAAGGAGAAACTCTGAGAAAGTGTTTACCTAATAGGTCTAAGAGAGAGGTCTGACCATGAAGGCTGGAGAAGCACAGTAGGAAGTAGTCCAGGGACAAGAGCATTTAGGTGTCTGTTGCTTGCTGTATGGCCCTAGACAGGAACTCCAGAGTAGAGGGTTGGCTTGGGTTCCCCTACCAACCACTGCAAAGTGATATTGCTTTGGGCAGTGAATACAAAAGCTGCCTGAGCCACTGCAAGAGTGATCATAGTCAGGGCAGCAGGCGTGAGGACTGCCTGACACTGCTTGTGCAGAGGTACTTTGAAAGACTCCCCAGGATATGGAAATCACAGTGTCAAGAGGGTCAAGTCACAAAGCGGACATGCTGCAACTCTGTGAGAGGGAAGAGAGGGGCAACAGTAGGAGAGAAGAAAGAGGGTGCTGAACTGGGCAGAGCTAATCCCCAGAATTGCCAGAAGGAGGTGCTACCTAGCAGGGAGTACAACACCCCAGGAGAGTCCCCCTTTTTTTATCACTGCCCTCCCTCTCAGGCCATGTCTACACTACAGTGGCACAGCTATGGCATCATAGCTATGCTGTCATGACTCTGTAATGTGGATGCACCCTATAGCAATAGAAGGGGGTCTTCTACTGTTGTAGGAACAACACCTCCCCAAGCAATAATGCCTAGGTAAACAGAAGCATTCTTCCATTGACCTAGCTGCACCTACAACAGGGGTTAGGTCAGCTTAACTACAGCACTAAATGGTATGGATTTTTCACACCTGTGAATACCATAGCTATGTCAACCTAAATGTTAAGTGTAGACCAGCCCTAAGGCTCCAACCGATAGCAATCTTTCCTCTGGTGAGAAGGGTTGTGCATAGGTCCTTCTTAGTCCCTATCACAATCACTGCATGTGTCCAACCAAACAGGGATGGCAGTTGCTCCCTCCTCCAGTTGTTGACTGTGCTGTCTCTGTAGTGCTTTCAGCCCCTCCTGGCTGGGGAACAGAGCATCTTCACCACCTGTTTTGGAGATTCCAGATGCCAGAGTGAGAACTCAAGGTTGGGGACCTGGCTGCTGGTATTTAGGAAGTCAGAGTGGGCAAGAGTATAGCTGAACAGACAGCCAAGATGTATCCAAAAAATCACAGGCTGGAGTGCAGTGAGCCACTTAACAGTAAATAAACTAGCACAACTGTGACATTATGGAATATTTGGTGTTTCAGGCATACTAACAACTTCAGATATGCAGAATTATGTAACACGTGCATGTGTCCACTCCCTGCTTTACACCTCTTTATCAAGGTGTCCTTGTCCGTATATTTAATCATATGAACAAGATTTTTCAGCCTCAATGATGCTGAGTAATCCATTATTGGATGAATGGTCATACTGAAATCAATCATGAAGTAACAGACTACTCAGCATGAGTAAGGGAGGAAAATTGGGGCCTATAGGGTTTTCGTCTTTCTCTGTGCTTCTGTTCTGCAAATCAATACAAACTCTTTAGAGTGAAAAAGTTCTTCCCAATAATGTAAAATAAATTATATTATTTCTACATTTTACATCCTTAAATGCCTTGCAGTTAGGCTCTAGGCCAGAATTCCACTTTGCCAAGGAACTATAGAGGCTCATTATTTGTAATACAATTAGGTAAGGAAAGAGTATTTAAGGGTCTTGAGAGTGGGAACAGATACACATGCAAGGACCCTTACACTCACAAAGTCCCACTGGAGTCAGCAAGACTTGGCATAGTATCTGCTGAGTTGTTTGTAGGACTGAGCACTAAGAGACAGCTTTCAATTCTTCAAGCCCCCAGATAAGTCAGGTTTAAACTGATGTTACAGAGTCCATGCAGAAAGCTGCACCAGTTTAACTGAATTACTGCAAAAGCACACCTTTCATTAAACTGCTGCAACTTCTGTGCATAGGCAGATCCTTATTAGGCCTGGTGTATAGTACAAAGTTAGGCTGATGTAAGCCACCTTGTGTCAACTTACCTGTGCATGCATTTACACTTAAATTTGTCTCCCGTTGATTAAATGCCCTGTTATGCTGACATACTAACACCACCTCCCCGAGAGGTGTTTAGCCAGTCTATGTACTGAGGTCAATGCAGCACGAGTGTACACACTGTTACTTACATTGACCCTAACAGTTCTCCAGCACAATGCCAGACACTGAATGTTCTGGTCTCAGTTGTGAGCTCCACTGCCCAAGGGTTACAGAGACCAGAAGGCCGCCCCACACACACACACGCTTTAAAGCCCTGCACATTTTTGAAATGCCTTTTCCTAGTATTTCCAAGCTGGTGCCTTGTCCAGTTTCCAAGCACACCTAGCAGCTCTCCATTGTGTACAACTGCCCAGCTGACCATGCAAGCTACACGCTCCTGATGTGTTCCAGCTTAGAGTAGACAGGTGATATTGGATCTCCTGGGCCTGCAGGGAGAAGAGGCTGTGCAAGCAGAGCTACAGACACACGCTCATCTAGGAACAGGTTGTATGGGAGATGCGAGAGAAGGAGTATGACAAGGACCAGCAGCAACTCCACATGAAAGTGAAGGACTGCGTCAGGCACATCAGAAGGCCAGGGAGACAAACAGTCAATCTGGTGCTCAGCTGCAGACCTGCTGCTTCTAGAAGGAGCTGCATGCCATATGTGATGGAGACCCCTCCGCACACCGCCATGGTTACCTCTGAGGAAATTAAATAACATGCCCCTGATGTGAGCAGAGAGGATGGAGAGGAGGAAAAGTAGAAGAAGGGACCTGAGCCTGGGGTGGTCCAGCTATGCCGCAAACCAGGACCTGTTTGAAACTCCACTGAAATCCGGTCAATCCCAGCAGTCAAGCACAGGTGAGCCTGATGCAGGGAAAGGAATGTTGGCTCAGTATGTAATTATATTTCCCATTAAAATGATGTACTGATAGTGGTCCCTACTTCAGTGAACACAGCTATCGATGTTTTATTACTCATACTAGAAGAGGTAGCGGGAAAACAAAGAGAAGTAGCATTGTTATCTACTTTTCATTCCCCTGTAGAGTTAGGCAAAAAGGGACATGTAGAGCAGTTTGTTTATGCATACAGGGATGTCCCTTGGATCTTCCTGGAAGATCTTGACAAAACTTTCATGGAGGTACTCTGCGATCCTTTCCCAAAAGTCCCTAGGGATGGCAGCCTTATTTCTTCCTTCTTGGTAGGACACTTTCCCATGCCAGTCAGCAATAACTTTAGCAGGCACCATTGCAACACACAGGCTGGCAGCATATGGGTCAAGGGATTCGGGATGACAGCTGCTGAAGGCTTTTCTCTGCCTTTGTTACCTTCCGGAGTGAGCTATTGCAAAAATCTTGTGGAATCGCTTGTGGAAAATGGTGCCAGTATTCAGTGCCATTGCCCTACACTCTTGGTTCATGCAACTTGGCACTTCCCTCCTTATTTCCCTCATCCCAGTGGGCCATACTCACTGTGCACAAGCACTCCGAAGCAGAAGTGTCAATAAGCACATCTTGTTTAAAACTTTAGGGGAACAAAGGAAGTGAGTTCTGACTCTTAACTTTCACTTTCTATTGTGAGTACATGGACAGTGGTACCTCTGTGTATTTTATCTGCAGCTGGTTCCCCCTGTGCACCCCTGGAATGCCTCGGCCAGATAAGGAAGAGAAAGAAGAGGACTTGGGAAGACATGTTCAATGAGATCCTTCAAGCCAGTACTACATCAGACTGTAAGCCAAGGGTCTGGAGGCTGAACATCATAGGCAGCCTGGAGAAGGAAAGAGCAGACAGGAGAAAGGCCCAGCAGGAAAAGATCAGGGAGATGCACAAGTAGTCAACACAGATGCTGCAGAGTTTTGTGCACCTGCAGGTTCAACAGGCAGGGGCTCACCTCTCTTTGCAGTCACAGAGCACTCCATTACAGCACCTCCCTACACTCCCCTCAATATTTCCCTTGGCATTAGGGGCCGCATCCTTACCCCTACCATTCCACCCCAGGGGACATTAAGCACCTGTGAAAGCCACAGTAGTTGTATGTGTAGCTAAAATGGACATAAATGATCTTTCCCCTTAAGTACTGCTCCATTCAATTTTTAATGTATTTTCTTTTAAATTGCACAGATTTTTCTTTGCACTGGTTTAGTTACTGACTAAAATTCTATTATGTAGGAAATAATTCATCTTTATTAGTTCACAACATATGCTGCAGAGTGCTTAGCAGTTCTGAAAGCACACACTTACTTGTTATTGTACAGTGTGACACAACTCATAGGATAAGTGACAAACAGTGTAATAATCAAGCACTGCAAAATTAATGGATTCATTGACAGTGCTGTCAAGGTGGCTAGTGTATGGCTTTATGAGCCCCAGGAGCAAGGGATTGGCTAGGTCCCCCAGGATCACTATTCGCATTTCAACATCTCCAATGGTAATCTGCTGGTCAGGAAGTCCCTGCTTGTAGCTTTCTGAACCATCCTGTGTTCTTAAAGATGTGAGGTCATGCATCTTCCCTGACCAGCCAACGCTGATGTCAGAGACATATCCCACCTATGCTTGCATATCCATAGAAAGGTAGCCTTTTCTGTTGACGTACTCTGTGGCAAGGTGGCCTGGTGCCAAAATAGCGGTATGCATGCCGTCTATTGATCCACCGCAGTTCGTGAACCCCATTGCTGCAAATCTATCCCCTGTGAACTGCACATTGCCAAGAAGAGTCTCAGTCCTGTGTAGCAGGAGATGATTGATGGCCTTGCACACTTGCATAATACTGGCCTCCATGGTGGATTTTCCAACTCCAGAATGATTTCCCACTGACCAATAACAGTCTGGTGTTTCAAGTTTCCACAGTGTGATCACCACGTGCTTTTCGGCTGTCAGTGCAGCTCTCATTCTCGTATCCCTGCACTGGAGGGCTGGATGAGCTCGGCACACAGATCCAAAAATGTGCCCTTGTGTATTTGTAAGTTCTACAGCCACTGCTCATCATCCCAAGCCTACATTATGATGCAATCCCAGAAGTCAGTGCTCATTTCTTGGGCCCAGAAGAGGCCCTCCAGCATCCACAGCTGCTCAGAGAACACCACTAACAACCTTAAATTGGTTCTTGCTATGTACCACAGCAATCTGTCCTCCAAAAAATCATCATGTTCACTGCTGATCTGGTTCTTCTTCCAGCAGTGCAAATACCAGGGGATTGTGTGCCTGGTGCTTTCAACACTTTTGAGAATAATGCAGAGCTGTGCAGGCTCCTTGCCTCTGTCACATAGTGGGTATTGAGGAAGGCCATGCAGGTTCATGAGATTTTTTTAAAAAGGCATGAAGATTATGGGATATAGATGTCATTATGGGATGGAGACAGTTGACGCTAGGAAGTTCACCCCATCTCCAAGTCACCCATGTGTGACTCATTTCTGCCCCACCATGCATTGCCAAAATTTCCCAAAAGACAGTGTGCCGGACAGTGGCAGGTTGCATAATGGGATACTACCCATGGTGCACACTGCGCTGTGCATCAACACAAAAACACTCCTGGTGAGTACATGCAGCTCCGATGCAAGGAGCCAAGGACACGTGTGCACAAGCGATATACTAACTGTGGCAGCTTTATGCCGACGTAACTTGTGTGGACCAAAATTTGTAGCGTAGACGTGGCCTTAGTCTTTCTTCTCTTGACCGCTTTTTATCCTCCTTACTCTTTCACATGCCCTCTGAGATTCCCTGACAAACTGAATGATTGATCCTCCTGTCAGTTAACAAAGAATGTATGCAGGTAACTCTCATTAGCATTAATCAGAGTTGTACATGTAAATCACTTGCCCAGCAATGGGAAAACAGACAGGGAGCATGACACCTGGTTCCAAGGAAGTGTCATCCTAAAGGTCAGTATTAGAATATCAGGCCTTGTCTCTGATGGGGATTAGCCCTGATTCCAACCATTAATGGCCAGCAAGGGGATAGCTGCACTGGTGCAAATCCCCAATGTAGCAAAGAAAGATGTAACTTTCACTGGTGGAGCTTACCCCTGGCTTGAAGTTTAGGTATGCTTCACCAGTGGAAATTGTGACTTTTCTTGTCTACAATAGGATGAAATCCTGGCCTCACTGAAATCAATAGGAGTTTTGCCACTGACTTCAGTAGGGGCAGGAATCAGGATTTTACTCTAGGAAGTTACACTGGTACAATTTCCCCAGCTGCTAAAATCAGGGTTAATCCTCAGTATAGGCAAGACCTACTGAGCTACTTTAAAATAAACACCCTTCCCATCGTGCCTCCAAACAGACAAAGCAGAGTGCTTCGACCTACACAATGACCCTAACAACTCTCTGGACAGAGACATCTTCAGCTCTTTCTATAGGGAATTTCATCCTGGGTGCTTCTATACCAATGACTCCTGATGTGTAAGCCATTAGCACCTTTTTGCCATAACAATAGTATAGCCCCAGTTATACACAACAATAGTACAGAAAGAATTTTGAAAAAAAATTATGCTTATTTGTTTGAAAAATTTCAGAGTAGCAGCTGTGTTAGTCTGTATCCGCAAAAAGAACAGGAGTACTTGTGGCACCTTAGAGACTAACAAATTTATTTGAGCATAAGCTTTCGTGGGCTACAGTTGCATTTGAAGAAGTGGGCTGTAGCCCATGAAAGCTTATGCTGAAATAAATTTGTTAGTCTCTAAGGTGCCACAAGTACTCCTGTTCTTTTTGTTTGAAAAAGACATTCAAACCAAATTACTTTTCAGAAAGAGAAAGGGCAGGGGGTGGGGAGGGTAGTATATACTGCTGTTTCACCATCATATATCCAATTCCCATTTTTAAGTGATTTGGGGGGGGGAAGGAAATTGAAATAAATCTAATATATTGTGTTGCACAGATTCAATCCTTGTGTTATGCATTGACTGTAATAATATGCATTATCATTAACAGTTTTCACATTGCAATACAAAGTCAGATTTGTTGTCAACCCAGTTCTCTTAATTCCTTGACTTTTACTGTCAGCACTGTTCACATGAAAGTATTAGTCTGCTGTCACACTACAAGAAACCGTATAATAAGGTCAACTATGCATCACTCCATCTAAGGCTATACTAGTGGATTTGGTTTATGAGGAATGTATAAGATCACTATAATTATCCACATTGATATTTAGCCCTTATGCTATATTCAATTCAAACTTCAATTATTTTAGGAAATGTTATTGTCAAAGGAGAAGGAAACATTCTATTTCAGTGAATTCAAAATCTGTATAACTGCGAAGCAGCAAAAAGATATTTTTGAATTCTGAAATGAGCAGCTACATTCTGGAGAAACGTACAAATGTGCATCCCTCCTCCTGAAATAGCTAAACTGTCTGTATTTCACTCTTGATGTGCATTAGGATTTGGAGAGGGAGAGGGAAGATTTGTCATAAATATATAGAATTGAGAAAACAGTTTGAGTGCTGAAAATTGAAATCCCTCCATGTTGGCAGAAAGGGAGTTGGGAGATAATGAAGATTTCCTTAATATACTGCAGTAAGAATGTATTGCTTCTTGTATTAAGTGATCTAGCAGAACAGGAAAAATTGCACTTTTCAGCAATCATCATAAAGTGATGTAAAGAGATTACTTTACCTAAAGGAATCTCAATTTGCAGTCACAGAAGAACAACTAGAATGAGGAGTACTTGCGGCACCTTAGAGTCTAACAAATTTATTTGAGCACAAGGTTTCATGGGCTAAAACCCACTTCATTGGATGCATGCAGTGGAAAATACAGTAGGAAGATATATATACACAAAGGACATGAAAAAATGGGTGTTGCCATACTAACTATAATGAGAGTAATCAGTTAAGGTGATAATAGCCCACTTTAACTGATTACTCTCATTATAGTTAGTATGGCAACTCCCATTTTTTCATGTCCTCTGTGTGTATAAATATATATTCCTACGGTATTTTCCACTGCATGCATCCGATGAAGTGGGTTTTAGCCCACGAAAGCTTATGCTCAAATAAATGTGTTAGTCTCTAAGGTGCCACAAGTACTCCTCGTTCTTTTTGCTGATACAGACTAACACGGCTACCACTCTGAAAGAAGAACAACTGTCTTTTCCATCTGTAATACATAACAGGTCCTCATCCAGCACACATCCAGTCTTCCTGGGCTTTGGAACTACAGGGCCATTCCTTATGCTGATGATAAAGTATTCCTTATTCTGCAGCTCCCTTGGACCTTGTCACATCCCCATTGACTGTAGTCAGAGGAAAAGAAGAGAAGCTTGCAGCTGACAAGATTAAAAGGCCAGAGGAGAAGCCCTCTAGTAGCAATGCAGCTGAGCTGATGCCTAGACTGACTACCTCTACCCTCCTGTGCAATCCAGCCACCAGCATCACCAATAGTTCAGAGTAAAGAGTTCAGAGTAAGGAAAAGGAATTGAAAATTCTGATCAGGCCCTTATATGCATAGTGACAAGCTGCTAATTTTTTGGCTTCAGATCTGAACTTCTTTTGGGATTGTCTGGATGCAAGAATTTGGTCAAGGACCATCTCTACTGGAAATTTAAACCCTTTTCTTATCAATAGACTAGGTACAAAAAGGGCATCAAAAGTGCATGTTTCTCCATGTTGTCACAACAATGTGCCTCAGCTCTGACTGGGGCCATTTCAAGAAACAAATTCAATCTCTTATTGTACAGTAATCTTTGGCCTCTCTGCCAACATGATTGTACCTGGTAACCATGTTGGCAGAAAGGCCAAAGATAGTACTGGGTACAGTCATGTTTTTTGTAATATGGACAACTACCAGCTGAGCAGTAAACAGAAGTAAGCAATTATTTTCACTTTGGCCACTGTACACCTGTCAGATGGTAATGACTTCCAGTCACTACTAAATTGGATTTGATTTGAACAACAGACCAGGAGATTAGTGGATCCATCTTACATTACCAACCCCCTGAATAATCCAACTCTTCTGTTTACCCCTGTTTTTAGACATTGAGCACATTGTGGTTTCTATTGGAACACTATTTAACATCAGCAACATAAACAAGGGTCAGGAACATAGACTCCTGAATGAACGGTTTGTTGAAATATTTGCCTGTTTAAATATACTAAAGTTGTACATTTTGTTTTCCAGCATTGATCTAAAATAACAGCTAAGGTTAAACACTGTTAAATTATAAAAGAATTGCTTAGTGAATTATATTTATGCAGCAGTTTGAAGCCATAAACCACTAGATATGGTATTTTTATTATTATCTAAGTATGAAGGTATTTACAGAAGCAGAGAAAGCTTAGCAGTCCTAATCTATATAGTTCTGGTGTGTAGCCACCACAAAAACCATGTTCAGTTCCAGGCACTATATTGTGACAAAGCAGAGAGTGTTTAGAGAAGAGCAAAAAAATTATTAGAGGATTAGGGTGTTAGTTTATAAGGAAAGATTAAAAGAGTTTAGCTTGGCTAAATCATTTTAGTGGGGATATACTACCTGTCTATGTGTAGTCAAAGAGAAAGAAATTATTTAGAAGAAGCATGGGCGGGATGAATGGACTATAAGGTGGATAGAAAGCTGGCTAGATCATCGGGCTCAATGGGTAGTGATCAATGGCTCCGTGTTTAGTTGGCAGCCAGTATCAAGCAGAGCGCCCCAAGGATCAGTCCCGGGGCTGGTTTTGTTCAATATCTTCATTAATGATCTGGAGGATGGCATGGACTGCACTCTCAGCAAGTTTGCAGATGACACTAAACTGTGAGGAGTGGTAGATACACTGCAGGGTAGGGATAGGATACAGAGAGACCTAGACAAATTAGAGGATTGGGTCAAAAGAAATCTGATGAGGTTCAACAAGGACAAGTGCAAAGTCCTGCACTTAGGATGGAAGAATCCCATTCACTGCTACAGACCAGGAACTGAGTGGCTAGGCAGCAGTTCTGCAGAAAAGGACCTAGGGGTTACAGTGGACAAGAAGCTGGATATGAGTCAACAGTGTGCCCTTGTTATCAAGAAGGCTAACGGCATTTTGGGCTGTATAAGTAGGAGCATTGCCAGCAGATTGAGAGACGTGATCATTCCCCTCTATTTGGCATTGATGAGGCCTCATCTAGAGTACTGTGTCCAGTTTTGGGCCCCACGCTACAAGAAGGATGTGGAAAAATTGGAAAGAGTCCAGTGGAGGGCAACAAAAATGATTAGGTGTCTGGAGCACATGACTTATGAGGAAAGGCTGAGGGAACTGGGATTATTTAGTCTACGAAGAGAAGTATGAGTGGGGATTTGATAGCTGCTTTCAACTACCTGAAAAGGGATTCCAAAGAGGATGGATCGAGACTGTTCTCAGTGATAGCAGATGACAGAACAAGGAGTAATGGTCTCAAGTTGCAGTGGGAGAGGTATAAATTGGATATTAGGAAAAACTTTTTCACTAGGAGGGTGGCGAAGCACTGGAATGGGTTACCTAGAGAGGTGGTGGAATCTCCTTCCTTAGAGGTTTTAAAGGTCAGGCTTGACAAAACCCTGGCTGGAATGATTTAGTTGGGGATTGGACCTGCTTTGAGCACGGGGTTGGACTAGATGACCTCCTGAGGTCCCTTCCAACCTGATATTCTATGATTTAGCAAGTTACAGGATAAAATTAACAAAGGGAACAATACTTAGAAAACACTTCCTGATATTCAGTCTTATAGAAGGATATTTTTGGATTTAGAAGGAAGGGAAGGGTGGAAGACTCATCACTTAGGATGTTTTAGAGCCAGATTCACCATGGCATTACTCTAGTTTTATGCCAGTATCACTCATTAGAGAAACACAATTCTGAATCAAGCCCTTAAGCTTAGGCTGGGAAGAAAGCACAAGACAGTGTACTATAGGGAACAGTCTGGTAAGGCCCAGTGGGATGGCCTAGTGGGCCTATAGAACAGTAATAGTGTTTTCCATCTCTAATTTCTATGGATCTATGATTCTGCTACTTCAAAAAATATTTGTAACAGATTTTTTTTTTTTTTTTTTTGTATAAAACATATATTCCTGTAACGAAGATCAAGGCTTTCTAAAAAAACAGAAGAGGCAATTATATACTAGCATGGAAATAATTAAACAAAACTTTCCAGAATGAAACATTTTCAGAGCATGTAAGAGACACATGACTCATTTGTAAGTAGGATTTAATCCATATTCTGAAACCAGCTATCCACTGCTGCTTCATAATTACATTAGCAAATGAGTTATGTGTACTAGTGTCTCCTTTTATAAAGAAACCCAAATGCTTAAGTGCCTTTATATCTGTACATATATCACTTTGTTTACTCATTGCAAGGTGAAAATATATTTATGCTTATATTTAAAAACTAGCCATTAAATTTGTACAGTGACTGTAAGTTCCCTATGTAGAAGAGGGGAGCTATTATACATTTTATCAGTGTTTATGTATGTCATTGTCAGTCTCTTTTTTGTTTGTTTGTTTTCATAAAGGCCCCTTATTTTAAGAGGGGAGACTGTTTCCTCTTCTGTTTCATGCGTTATTTGTGCACACTACTTGGGCTCCCTCTGATAAATTGTTATGAGAAGAAAATGCTTCTACAAATGTTTTATTATCTTTGCTCACCTCTCTCCCTTGTCCCCACAGGTTTCGTGCCATCATTTTTCCCTTCCTGTTCAAAGGAGACTTTCTTGTAGCTAATACAAGAGTTATTAATCTTGGAACTGTAGACTTTTCCCATCATGTCTTTCTTGTCCATACATCCACACTGACCACTAGTCACTATTGTGCTTGGAATGGAAAGAGAATGTTGGTAGGCAATTATTTATTATTGTATTACATTAACACTGAGAGGCCCCAGCAAGACCAGAGCCCCAGTATGTTAGAAACTGTACATGTCCATAGCAAGAGACAGTCTCTACCGTGAAGGGCTTTCAGTTTGAATAAATGATACAGATAATGGTGGGGGCAGAAACAGAGGCACAGAGAGATTAGGTGACTTGCCCAAGCTCACACAGCAGGTCAGTGGCAGACCCAGGAATAGACTCCAAGTCTACTAACTGCCTGTCCAAGTCTCTAGCTTCAGGACCATGCAGCTGTGATAGCAATTGTCACTGTTTGTCACATTCAAAGGAACTCACTGCCTTTATCAACTTCATAGATTCCATGGCCAGAAAGGATCATTGTGATCAACGAGTTTGATCTCACTGTGGTCATCTAGTCTGCCATCCTGCATAACACAGGCCATCGAACTTCCACAAAATAATTCCCAGAGCACAGCTTTTAGAAAAACATCCAATCTTGATTTTAAAAATTCACCATGGCCCTGGGTAAATTTTTCCAATGGTCAAGTACTCTTACCCTTAAAAATTTATGCCTTGTTTCCATTCTGAATTTGTTTAGCTTTAACTTCTATCCATTGTACCATGTTATACCTTTATTGGCTAGATTGAAGAATCCTTTATTAAATATGTATTCCCCATGTAGATCTGTATAAACTGTAATCAATTCATCACTTAACCTTCTCTTTGTTAAGCTAAATAGATTGAGCTTTTTCATATTTCATTATAAGTCGTGGTTTATAATCCTTTAATCATTCTCACAGCTCTTCTCTGAACTCTTTCCAATTTTTCAACATCCTTCTTGAACTGTGGGCACCAGAACGGGTCACAGTATTCCAGCAGCTGTCACACCAGCGCTGAATAAAGAAGTAAAATAACTCCTCTAGTCCTACTCGAGATTCCCCTTTTTATGACCATAGCACCATATTGGAGTTATACCTACACTGCAAAAAAATCCACCCACAACAGTGAGTCTCAGAGCTCACTTCTATAGACTCAGGTTTGCTAGGCTTATGCTACCATGCTAAAAATAGCCGTGTAGACATTCCTGCTTGGGCTAGTGCTCAGGCTCTGAAACCTGGGGGTAGGGATGAGTTTCTGAACCTGAGCTGCAGGCAGAATGGGAATGTCTACATGGCTATGTTTAGCATGGTAATGCAAGCCCCGCAAGCCTGAGTCTGTGTAGCGCAGGTTTGTGGTTTTGTTTTGTGCAGTGCAGACATATCCTGAAGAGCTTATGTTGAGCTTATTATTCACTATGACCTCCAAAACTTTTTCAGAATCACTGCTTCCCAGGATAGTCCCCCATCCTGTACCAAATAAGCCAGATCGCTTGGAATCAGTGACTCATCTTCTTCATTATTTACCAGTCCCCCAATTCTTGTGTTATCTGAAAACTTTATCAGTGATGATTTTATGTTTTCTTCCAAGTCATTGATAAAAATGTTAAATAGCATAAAACCAAGAACTGATGGCTGCAGGTACAAACACACCCACTCAACGGTGATTCCCCATTTACAATTAAATGTTGAAACCTAGCCATTAGGCAATTTTTAATCCATTAATGTATGCCACGTTCATTTTATATCATTCTTGTTTTTTAATCAAAATATCTTGCATTCCCAAGTCAAACCCTTACAGAAGTCTAAGTATATTATGTCAACACTATTACCTTTATCATCCAAACTTGTAATTTCATTAAAAAAAATCAGATTAGTCTGATAAGATCTATTTTCCATAAATACATGTTGATTTGCATTAATTATGTTACCCTTCTTTAATTTTAGTTCCTCCATAACCTTTCATGTTTACATAGTCAGCTAGGTAAACATAGCTTTAGGAATATTTAAGTATCCAGCTCACAGATGAATGTATAACCCAAGGGTAGGCAACCTATGGCACGTGTGCCAAAGACAGCACACGAGCTGATTTTCAGTGGCACTCACACTGCCTGGGACCTGGTCACTGGTCCAGGGGGCTCTGCATTTTAATTTAATTTTAAATGAAACTTCTTAAACATTTTAAAAACTTTATTTACTTTACATACAACAATAGTTTAGTTATATATTAGAGACTTATAGAAAGAGACCTTCTAAAAACCTTAAAATGTATTACTGGTACACAAAACCTTAAATTAGAGTGAATAAATGAAAACTCGGCACACCACCTCTGAAAGGTTGCCGACCCCTGGTATAATCAGTGTACTGTGGCATAAATCCTACAAAGCTCCAATCCTATAAGCATGCATACATTAACCTTAAGCACAGGAGTAGGTCTACTGTCTTAAATGGGACAACTCACAAGCTTAAAGTTAAGCACACACAAATCTTCACAGGATCAGGACTTTGGATTATAAAATCTTTGGAGCAGGGACTTCATCTTCCTATGTGTTTGCATAACGCCTAGCTCCAATCCTGACCAGTGTCTTTGGGCGCTAGCACAATACAAATTCATTAAATTATAAGACAAAAGATGCACATGGAACTTTAGTCAAAACCACATGAGGCATTATTCTGTAGTCGGTGCCATCAAAACACACTCTTCCTTCACCCTGTTTTTGGAAGTAGGGCACAATATTGCATTCTGTAGGCCAATTCATCCCTACTGTAAATCCACTACAGTTGAAAAGCAACATACAATACTGCATTTATTTCAGCTGAAATGATTCAAGTGGGTTAACTACAATATACAACTAACAACTTGAAAGCTTTGACCTCAGTCAGGCAGAAATTGTATGCAGACTTCTAGGCCACCTAAGCACCAGTAGGCAGCATTTGCTGGTCCTATAGCAGGTCAACCTCCCCAGAGGAAGGTCTTTTAGCCATAGATGATTTTTAAGAAACCTTTCTTATTAGGAGAAATTGTCCCAGGACATTTGTCCCAAATTGCCCCAGAAACTATGCCAATGGATCTACTGCTCCTCTGCTTTTTGGTCCCATGCAGGAGTCTTTGGTCTTTTACAACCCTGGTCCCATCCTTAAGCCTCATCTGAACAGACTGAGCTAAAAAC
Source organism: Mauremys mutica (assembly GCF_020497125.1). Classification (NCBI taxonomy): domain Eukaryota; kingdom Metazoa; phylum Chordata; order Testudines; family Geoemydidae; genus Mauremys; species Mauremys mutica. The sequence continues at coordinate 37,718,695 of NC_059072.1, read as the reverse complement.
ATTTCAAATTTTACCTAAAAGGTTGAGGAGCTTTCTGCCACCCACAGTGCTCAGTGAGGAAGTGCCTTGATCACTACTCTGCAGGCATCAGCTGGGTTCCTCATTCTCCACAATAATCTTTTTGGAGGCATGGCCTAAACTTGGAGTCTCCTGGCCCCTCTCATCTTGGCTCTCTATAAAGGAAGACGGCTGCTCTACTGTCAACAGGACGTGGTCTCTTTAAGACACTTTTCGAGGTAATGTTCTATTACTCAAGGTACATATACAAGTGCCTGATCTTTGGCGACTGATCTGGGTAGAATCACAGAGCCTTGTCTCCTGTGCAATGCCAAATGCAGAGTTTTATGGCTGCTACTCAAAACGGCATTTATTTCTCCCTTGGGAATGAGAACAGCCTCCTGGACTGCACAGTCTAGGAAGCTTGTGGAACTTCCCAGGCCTTGCTGCCATAAGGTTCATTTGAGTTGGATATGATCAGAACAAAGTACAATCTATGTAATAAAAATTAATATACAGTACATTGGAAATAACATTAACTCCTGACACTCCTAGCTGTGCTGTCCTGACGCTGCCATTTCCCTTAACTCTAGCACTGAGAGCGCCTCTGACTTCCCTAACTGCCAGCTTTTCTCTGCTGGTTGCCTGCTTTCCCATCTCCTGACTGCTGGCTCTGGCTCTTCTTACCTTTGCTTTCCTCCATCTATGTTCTAATTACACTCCAGGGCTGCCAAGTTTTACCCAGCAGCTGTGTGGAGGCATTGGAAGTCTTTTTAAATCTTCAAATTGTGTAGGTAATTATGACCACTTGTTTTCTGTGCTCTGGTGTTACTGTGATGATGACTAGAGTGGAACATAAAATTGCAACTAATGATTTATTGGAAATATTTGGTTGCTTTTTCTGCATAGAATGTCTGAGAGTGGGTCATGATTTTGTCAGAGGTGTGTATTATTCAAATATCTTAAATTTATTTTAGTCTATGGATTGACTGAAAATATTCTAAATTTTAGGAGTGCTGCTTAGTTAAATTAGTCAAAAAAGTCACCTGATATTGTTTCTGCTCCTTGATTGGACAGGTAAGTAATCTGTTCCCTGATTGGATGAGCATGCCAGCAGTTGCAGCATGAATACTTGCACATGCAAATTTAAAATTCAGTCTCCAAGAATAGGCAGGCAATTTGGAAGAGGGCTTTCTGCTAACTTCGGCCAGCAAAATTTGATCACTCAAATAACCTAAAAAATCGAACACAGAGAGGGTGTGAATGTGATCAAAGCAAATTCATTTAAAAGTTTTAAAGTTTGTAGAAAGCCTGTAATGTTATTTTCCACTTCTAATGAGGACTGTCACAATAATTGCTGATATAATTACTTATTGGACATCTGCATGTAAAACATCACAGGCTTAATTTTTCAAAGAGTTCTATTCTCCCTGCAGAGAAATTGTCCGTTATATCAGCATAGCTAACTTCTGCAAAAAAAGGGGAGGATGCCAAGTTGGTTTCATAGCACAAATGAAATCATGGGAGCATTATAGATGGGTAGGTCCATGCTAGTGGTATTGTAAGCCAACATCAAGTATGTGCTGTAGATAGTCCTGAATTCTCCCTCTCCACTCCAAGTGCAGTAGTAACTCATGTGTAAGTATGCTGCCATTTTTGAGACAGCTATATTTGTCTGTAGTGCCAGAACTAATTAATACTCTGATATCACTTATATCATACAGTCTTTATACCAGGCCTAGGACCAGATTGATAGGGATGAAGGAAATTAGAAGCTGCTAAATGACTCTTCGAGAATTACACATTATGAAAAATAGTTGAAATGTGCTATTAGGCCAAAATCAACTGCATGCTCTTTGGATATATTCATAGAACTCAGAATAGCAGAAGTGTATTTGTTTTATGATACATATCCAGGTAGCTTTAGCTCTGATTCTGCCCACTGAGCAAGTCCCACTGAAGTTCTCAGCTCCTCACTCAAGACAAAATTGCCATTGCCTTGAATGAAGAGCTTAGGATCAGCATCCAAAAGGGGGCACACTGGACCATTAGTGTTTATCATCCATAATTACACCATTAATTTTGATAACTTTTATATATTTCCAGAGAGCCATGAGCAGCAGAGAAAAAGTATTATCAACACTGATCTGTTTTTAGTTAGACAGTTTCTAGTACAAAAATTGTGTAAGTTAACCAGTATTAAACTGCAATAAGTTCTTTTAACAGTAACAACAGCACTAGGAATTAACTGCCAAAAAAGGGGCATAGACTGGACTATTTTCTTGCAGTTCTAGCTTGAGCTAGTGGAACAATGTTTGGCATAGACCATAATGTCCTCATAATAAAATGTCTCTGCACAAGCATTGCTTGTTTCAAATTAAAAACAGTAATGGAAAAAGTTACAAATATAAAGAAAGAGGACAAAGAGAATTCTATTTGGTCTGAATAGAGTAATAGAGAAGAAAGTAAAAAGTATTTTTTAAACAAATTCCAAATGGATTCTCTTACTTGTTACTAATATCTCAGTTAATCCACAGGAAAATATTACAATGAACTCAGATGCAGCCAGCAATAATAAAAATCCTTGTGTTAGATTATGCTCTCAAAACAATATAAATAAGGAGTAACTCCAATCAGCAACTGTTGTCAATGAAAATATGCTTCAACATGTATCTCTAAATAATAAAGTTTCTTTATAAAAATCATAACAAACTGTGCAATCATGTTTTTTAAAAATTCTTAACAGGTTTGTTACATGTGAATTTCACTCATACAGAAAGCAAGAAATTATTTTTTTAAATATTTCACTACGTTCAATGGGCTTAATGTTTTTTAAAGTTATTTGTTAATAAAAGCACCAAGTTTGGATCCCTGTGAATGTTGGATCATACTTGTTGTTCACAAATATTCAGACAACCTCTAAGTATTTCTAAGAAAGATTTCATGTTCCAGATATTTCACAAATCTTAACACAAATGGTTATTCACTTGAAAAAACAATGTTATTTTTTAAAACAGGAAAATTACAAGTTTAGGACACCCAATGAAGGAGCAGAAAGATCACTGAACAATAAACACTGCCCCTTCTCTTACCTCTCAGTTCCATCGTTCTCATCATGACATCATCTCCTTCAGCATCACCCATTTGCCCCAAACCACATGCCACTTACCAAACTTTGTTGTGAGTGCCAATTCGTCAACACCTATGACTTCTCTACCAATTTCAAGACTTTATGTCTCAGGCCCTTAGTCTACTGTTCTCAGCCCTCTTCAACTGTACCACTCTTCTGTTGACTCCATTGTTAATTCCCTTCATTCTACTCTGCACCCGTTTCCCTCACTGGAGTGTCCATCTTGCCAAACTCCAGCACACACTTCCTCCAGTCCCGCTCCCGAAGCCACTGAATTGCTCTGGAGAAAGTCCCATGACCTTGCAGATGTCATACATTATTATTTGCTCTTTTCTTCACAGTGGTTAATTTGTAATGAAAGAGGTGCCAAGGCTCAAGCAATTTTTTTACTTTCATAACTGATATGGCAAGCCTGGAGGTGCTGGGGATATGAACTGTCAAGCCTAGAGGTGCTGGGTCTCAGTCCTGCTAAGCCCTGGCACAAATTAAGCACCGTTTCTTTACTTCTGCCGTATCTGCCAAAATAGTGCTATTTCTCCAGACTCAGTGGTTCACATGCCCCAAACCCCACTGCTCGTTTGCTTCCTCTGATTCTCCCTAAAAGCATTCCTCCTTCCTTCACGGCTGTTCAAAACCTCACCTATCTTTTCAAGGAGAGACCACTCCCCACTACCGCAAGATCCATCACAGTTCCTATCCCCTTCTGCTCCTCCTGTCCCATCACTGATGTCAGGTTTCTCATCTGTTTTTCAACCCCTCCACATGCTTCCCTGACATCATCCTCTCCTCCCTGCTAACCTCCTGCCCACACTGCCCTCTCCCTCCTTCACTTTTTGATTTCTTTGGGCCTGTTCCTCTCAAAATACAAGCAAGCTTCAAAATTCCACCTGCCTCTTCAACTGCTGTCTTCTTCCCAGCCCTTTAAGCCTATCAAGTGTGCTGTTTACAACCACTGCTTTGAGTTCCTCTCCTCTAACTCTCTTTTGGACTCTCTAGTGTCTGGACTCCACCTTCTCCAAACCACTGAAACTGCTCTCACTGGAAGTTCTAATTCTTTTTTTTTTTGGGCAAATCCCAGGGCATGTATGCTATCCTTCTCCTCTGCTCATTTGGACTCCCATCATAAGCATTTTTGGTGGTAAAAAGTAGGATGGTTTCTGCCTACATTGGAGGTGGGATAGAAGAGTGGCTGTCAGAGCAAGAGAGGTGAGTAAGGCACCCAAGGTGAGGATTGAATACTTGGGGAACAGACAGAGGGAGGAGTAATCTGCATTGGGGAGAAAGCAGATTATGGATATGGATAGGTGAGGAGTGTGTAGGGAAGAATCTGCATATTTGCTGTGATCTGTGTTTTTCTGACTAGCACCTTAGCCTTTGGCCCATGCTATCCTTCTAAAAATGTAGCTAGCAGAGGATATAGATAGCTGGTATTTATGTCTGTGGAAGTATAAAAGGTTGAGTAGCCAGGTTAGATTTTATTTAAAAGCTGAAGTAAAAAGAAAATAAAACGTATTCACACTTGAAGGGTGAAAAGAACCAAAATCCAAGTAACAACTAAAATTATCATGAACAGTGTTTTTCCCAAAAGTGATGTAAGACTTTACTGGCCAGCTCTGAACCTGGCTCCTGGTCCTCCTTTCAGAGTTTCCTAGCTAGATGGACTCTCTCCACCAAGTTCCTGATTATACCTCTGCAGTTTCCTGCTGACTTGCATTTGATTGCATTTGCTTACAGTTTGCTGCACTGTGACTTCCTAATCCCAGCTGGGCTCACCTAGCTCGTCCGGCCTTCAGTAGCCAGGCAACAAGCAGCGCTGACAAAACTAGCAAAGATATTATGTACATTCATTCTTTTCCTAGTCCTGGGGAGCAGGGGCAGCTCTACAAATTTGGCCACCCCAAGCAGGCGCCCCCGAGCCGCGGGAGCAGCGGACCTCCCGCGGGCATGACTGCGGAGGGTCCACTGGTCGCGCGGCTCGGCTGGACCTCCTGCAGCTGCGGGCGGTTCGCTGGTCCGGCGGCTCCGGTTGAGCTGCCGCAGGCATGCCTGCGGGAGGTCCAGCTGAGCCGCGGGACCAGCGAACCGTCCGCAGTCATGCCTGTGGGAGGTCCACTGGAGCCGCCGGCCGAGCGTCCCCTCCGCAGTCATGCCTGCGGCAGGTCCGCTGCTCCCGGGGCTCCGGTGGACCTCCCGCAGGCATGACTGCGGCAGGTCCGCCGGCCCAGCCCGCCGCCCCCCTCGGGAAAGGGCCGCCCCAGGCGGGTGCTTGCCCCGCTGGGCTCTGGAGCCGGCCCTGCTGGGGAGGGTGAGAGAGAGACAAAAAGATGCAGAGTCTAATGCCCTCATCCTCCAATGAGCTCTGCACTGACAGACTCCTGCGCTACCTAAAGCTCCACTAAAGTCAGTGGGGCTAAATACGGACACAGGAGTTTGCTCACATGGAGCTCATTGTCAGTTCAGGGCCTTTCAAAGATATTAAAGGAAGAGTTCGCTACTTTTCATGCATCATTTCTATCACATTAACTCACACAAACATGCCACAAGATAGAATACCTAGAACGGGAGTAAAAATTGATCTTCAAAGGGACGAGAACCCAAAAACTCTCTTAAAATGACAAAGCACCTTATCAAAGGAATCCAGGGGTGCAATGGCCAAGAAGCATAACCTAGAAAACTTGTAATATACAGTTATAGAGTGAAAATAATATGTATTAATTATGCAGTTATAAATATGACATTCCATTTTAGGGAAACACCTTTTCAAAGTAATTGGCTTCTAGTGAGGGAAAACGTTTACCCTTTCTTCACACCAGCATTGATCAAAATTAATAAAGGAAGGAGGAACGCTTGTCTTACAGCACATAACACCATAGTCATGCAGAAGACAATTGATAGATTTTAACAGAAGATCACAGTCAAATAAATTTGTCTGACCACTATGTACATCAAATATGAAACCATGGCTATTAAAAAACAAAAACAAAGCAACAAAAAGGCTTATTTTTCAATCATGTCTAGACCAGGAGTTCTCAAACTTCATTGCACTGCAACCCCGCTTCTGACAACAAAAATTATTACATGACCCCAGACGGGGAGACCGAAGCTTCAGCCCACCTGAGCCCCACTGCTTCAGGTGAGAACGGGAGGCAAAGCCCAAGCCCCACCACCCTGGGCAGGGGGACCCAAGCCCAAGGGCTTCAGTGTCTGACAGGGGTCCTGTAACCTGAGCCTTGCTGCCCAGGGCTGAAATCCTCGGGCTTCAGCTTTGGCCCTGGGAGGTGGAGCTCAGGCTTCAGGCCCCAGCAAGTCTAAGCCAGCCCTGGTAACCCCTTAAAACAGGGTCGTGACCCACTTTGGGGTCTGGACTCACAGTTTGAGAACCACTGAGTAAGGAGTTAAGACAATTCTTAGCCAAAATATTAGACTAGGAGGCAAACTAATAGAACATGGTCATTTCTAGGCACTGGATGTGGGATTCCAACCCTGACTCTGCTGGTATATGGGAGTCAAAAGGAAATTGCAATGGGGGTCTGAATGAAAGTTCCCCCAGTTCAGCACCGTGTTGAGCTTCCATAGGCACCCTATACTGCCCCCTCATACTCACACATTCCACCAGTCCCGGTGTAGGGAGCATGCCAGAATTGGAGTCAAGAGCTCTTTCTGCAGGGCTCTGCATTATGTGCTCAGAATACCGAAGTACTTGCTTAGCTATAACCCTTCATTATGAAACAACAATCAGCCTTTCTGCTTGAAAAATGTTTAGGATTTACTCTAGATGTGTTTAGCATGTTTGAAACACGTCTTCAGCTTCTCTGTCTTCAAGAAGCATAATCTAAACATTTATTGTGGATGTTTGATTATAGGGGTATATCTCAGACATCCAAAGTATGACATTTTAAATAATATCTTTACATCTTTTCATATTTAGGGAAAGAAATGACTGTCATATTCTGACACATTTAGCTTTGTGAGGCTGAGCTAGTTAGTTATATGTGCTTATAACACCTAGAACTCATGGAGTATCATCACATCTTATACAAATCATGCATGTCTTGCTATTGCTGTTATAAATCATGAGGGAAACAAATAGGACCTGTCTCCCTTTATAATAATATCTCTTAGCTGGGCTCTGGTTCACAGCCTAGTTGCTGTAAATGTTGACATTTTTTGCCATGACTGAGAATGTACAGATCATGCACATAAAGTCATAGGCAAAAATCTCCAGTCTACATGTTCATCTGCTATATTCAATACAGATTAACATGAAGACTTTTAGCTTCACCCATCATATCATTTTTGGTTGTTTTACTAATCCTACACTCACCTATCTATACCCTTTTTGAAAATGCCTTCCATGACATCTAGAAAATGTATATATGAACCTATGACTTTCCATGAATACAATGCTTTTAAAATCTAATCCAAAGTGTCTTTTTATTAGAATAAACAATCAGATTAGAGCTAGTCAGAAAATTTCCAGTGAAAACCAGGCTCAATGAATTTCTAATGGAAACCACGCAGGTTTCCTGCCAGTTCACCTGCTTGGCTCATTGGCAGCTGACCTGGCAGGCTGCTGGGGAGGCCTGGCTTCTGGACTCTCAGCTCCTTGGCAGCCAAGTTGGCCGCCATGGCTTCCAGGATCCCCAGCTGAGATATCTGAGGGCTTTTTTGGTGGTTGTTTAGTTTTGCTTTCATTCCACTATGGAATAAAATGTTTTTCAAAACCTCTGAATTTTTTGCAGAAGGGAAAATCCCACGGCAGTGTCCATCCTTTTATATTTACCATAAGACCGTGACTCTGGGTAACGTGCGTGACACTGTGGATGGTTTTGCACAAATGTGCTTCCCTAACTGCTGAGGGGGGATAGATGGCACGCATATTCCAATTCTGGCACCAGACCACCTAGCCACTGAGTACATTAATTGGAAGGGGTATTTCTCTATGGTTCTCCAGGCGCTTGTGGATCACCATGGGCATTTCATGGACATTAACTCAGGCTGATCCAGAAAGGTGCATGATGCACACATCTTTTGGAACATTGGCCTGTTCAGGAAGCTACAAGCAGAGACTTTCTTCCTGGACCAGAAGATCACCGCAGGGGAAGTCGAAATGCCCATTGTGATCCTGGGAGCCCCTACCTACCCCTTAATGCCGTGGCTTATGAAGCCATACATGGGGCACCTTGACAGCAGCAAGGAGCAGTTCAACAACAGGCTGAGCAAGTGCAGAATGACTGTTGAGTGTGCGTTTAGCCATTTAAAGGCTCGCTGGCACTGCCTATATGGGAAGCTGGATCTGGCCGATGACAATATTCCTATGCTTATAGCCGCGTGCTGTATGCTCCATAATATTTGTGAAGGGAAGGGTGAAATTTTCACTCAGGGCTGGACCACTGAGGCCCAGCGCCTGGAGGCTGAATTTGAACAGCCAGAGACCAGGGCTATTAAAGGGGCGCAGCATGGGGCCATAAGCATCAGGAATGCCTTGAGGCAGAAATTTGAAGCTGAAAGCCACTAATATTTGTTGCTATGCTCAGAAGTGCAGGTGACTGTGATTGGTGCAGACCATGCAATATGAAAGTTTAAGATAATTGTCTGTTGCTTTGGAGGGCTCTGTTTGCTTTCAATTAACAGAATAAAGATTGCTCTCAAACTAACACATTTCCTTTATTAAAAAAACAACAACCAGAGGAGAGAGACAAACAAAAACACACATCAGCACTGAGGGGGGTGGGGGAAGGGAAGCTCCCTGTAGGAGGTGGGGTCCTGGGATGGTTAAAGATTTGTGTATGTCCAGGGATCATATCCAACCTTGTCCTTTGGGGTACAGTGCAGTGGGTACTGTACTTCAACAGGGCTAAACTGCAGAGGGCTGGGTGTTGAGTGCCGGGGGTAGTGGAAGTCCACAATGCTGGACTGTGAAGGGGAGGAGTGGAATGCCACAGGTACAGACTGGAGCCAGGGGGTTGATAGGAGTGTGTTGGCAGTGTCTGGGGCACACATGGGAAAGAGTTTTGTGATAGCAGCTGCAGGGGAGGGCAGGCACAGAGCTGCTCGGTTTGTAGTGCTAGTATCGCGTGGAGCATGTCCGCTTGGCGCTCTGTAACGTTTAAGAGCTGCCCCGTGGCTTCATTCTGGCACGCCACATTCTCCTTTCAATCCCTCTTCTCGCTGTCCCGCCACTCCTTCAATTCCTGTTTTTCGGCCTCAGAGTGCATCGTAACCTCACACAGAAAGTCCTCCTTAGTTCTTCGTGGCCACTTTCTAATTCTGCGCAGTTGTTCAGCCAGTGATAACAAAGGGGGAGGCTGAGCTCCCAAGGTCACCTCTATGAAGCCAAAACGCAACGTCTTACAGAAGCAGTATTGTTTGCAATACACAGACCACTGATTCAGTGATTTAAAACACTGACACTAACTGGCTGACCCCAGGCAAGCACACATGAGCCACAAGACCCTCAAAATGGTAAGTAGCCACAGGGGCAGGGTAAATCAGTGTTCCCGGACCCTACTGTACACTGGGCACATGGCTCTTGGGGGAGCCAGCACTGCAGGGGAGGGGGGGGCTGATAATCATTCCTGTCCCCACATTTCCACAGGCTGTGTTCATTATGGAAGATATATCGCTGCTGAGGGTGAGCAGGAAATCAGGGGATGGTGTTCTCCAATGAAGTGGGTATTCACCCATGAAAGCTCATGCTCCAATACGTCTGTTAGTCTATAAGGTGCACAGGACTCTTTGCTGCTCCAAGTCTATGGCTTCCACTCTGGCCCTTATGCGGCTCACGTGTGCAGCTATGGTCCTCCCGCCACTTCCCCCTCCCCCAGTGATGGCAGAGTGGCGCGGGAAAGTTACCATTAATGGGGCAAGAAACAAAGCAGCTCTGCCAAAGAACCTGCGTTAGCGGATTGCTCAGTATCTCCATGTGAGTTTCGTGGAGATCTCTGAGGCAGATTCCCGTGAAGTGAGGGAGTCAATCAACAGCCTGTTCTGCTGCTCACACTAGGCATGTGGTGGTACGCTCATACAGACACAAGCCTGCTTTCTGCAACCCTCCTGCCCCCAACAACTCGCTTCAGCAATTCCCAAAATCAAATCCACTTACTAGGGGCCTCCTCTCCTGTTTGTGCTCTGCCAAGCTCTGACAGCTGTGACTGGCTAGCCTCCTCCAGGGTAGAAAAGAGCTCTTGTCTGCATACATCTCTGACCTCTGAGTAGTCCTCTGCCTCTGGGTCCCCCTCCACATCCCCTCATCCGAGATTTCCTCCTCCTGGCTCGGTCCACTCTCGACTGGCACATGAACCACCAAAGTATCCACAGTGGCCTTCACAGTGGAGGTGGGTTTGCCACCGAGTATTGCGTCCAGCTCTTTGTACAACTGGGAGCTCAGAGGCGCAGCACCGGAGCAGCGGTTTGCGTCCCACACCTTGTGGTAGGTGTTCCGCAGCTCCTTCACTTTTACCCTGCAATGCAGTGTGTCCCAGTCATGGCCCCTTTCTGTCATGCACCATGAAATTGGTTCATAGGTATCATAACTCCTATGGCTGGAGCACAGCTGGGACTGGACAGCCTCCTCTCCCCAAATGCTGATGAGTCCAGCAGCTCGGTATTGCTCCAAGTAGGGGATTGCCTGGTGCGTGGAGCAGACCTGGACACCTGGAAAGATACGCTGAGACCACTGCACACATCACCAAGCAAATAGGAAGGGGAATTTCAAAATTCCAAAGGAATTTACGGGGTGAGGATGACGGTTGGTCACCTGAGGGCAGGTCGGTAGAGTTCAAACCAATGACCAGAGAGGCAAGAACAGGCACTGTGGGACACCTCCAGGAGGCCAATCACAGTGCTGTAATTGACCAGGGTGTCTACACTGGCACCACGGTGCTGTACCCCCAACACTTTGAGGGACGGATAGCTCAGTGGTTTGTGCATTGGCCTGCTAAAGTCAGGGTTGTGAGTTCAGTCCTTAAGGGGGGCCATTTAGGGATCTGGGGCAAAAATATGTCTGGGGATTGGTCCTGCTTTAAGCAGAGGGTTGGACTAGATGACCTCCTGAGGTCCCTTCCAACCCTGACATTCTATGAACAGAAAGCTTTACGCCTCTTGTTTGGGGTGGTTATTTAACAGTGTTGCAACTGCGCAGTTTCTGCACACTAAGTGGCTTGGCAGTGTGTACACCTCAGGAGTTACAATGCAGAAAGCTGCTTTACTGTGCAGAAACTTGCCAGTGTAGACAAGGCCTAAAATAAACAGAATATACAATTCTGTTGTGCAAAGGATGGAAACAGAATCTCTGGTGGACAGGAGACCTGACTCGGAGTGAAAAGAACTGGGTTCTATTTCTAACTCTCCCAATGAGCCTGCTATGTAACCTTCAGCAACTCTCTTCACCATCTGGGGCCTATGTTTTCCCTCCCACCTATTACCCATCTCTCTGTTTAGAATGCAAGCTGTGAGGGGCAAGAGCTGTCTCTCACTATGCGTTTGTACCGTGCCCCGCACAATAGGGCCCCAATCTCAGTTGGAGCTTCTTTGTGCAGCTACGATACAGACAGTATATATTGCCTTATTGCCATGAGTTTGGTTTCATCACATTAATCATGAGTGGAAAAGCTCAGCGTGATAACAGCTGGCAAACCTTAACTTTTTAGCCATGGCCACAGCAGCACCTAATACTAGCATATATGTTGTAACATCTGTCAGCAAAGCACTGTTAACAAATAAATAAGTGAATTTGGAATTCGTGAAATTTATCAAATAGACAATTTTGGGGGTAGAAGTCTTCTGTAGAAAATCTTTACATCAGATAAAGCCCAGTATACTGCAGTACAAGCTGTAGCAAGCTGCCCCACAAATAGTCCCCAGCGCTCACCTCTGTGGAGCCACAGTGATTATTGCCAGGTTCATCCTGTCCTTGCACTCCCTGCTGAGACTGCCAGCAAGGGGGCCAATTAGTGCAAGATGTTATGGTGATTTCTGAGATGCAGAGACTTACCTACTAGAAACAGCAGTGCACTATTGACATGGAGGGAAATACCAAATGGCCTCAAATTGCCTGATACAGCCACACCTTTGTGTAAGCAACTATTCATATTCACAACCTCTCAGATGAAGTGTAGTGCTGCTTGTTCGAAAGGTAGTCTACGTTCAGTTCCTTAGCCTTTAATAACGGTCTAGTACAGACTAAAAGTTTCCTCTTGCATGATAAGAAGAAAAGAGAAAAGAGAAGTAATTTAAAGACATGTAAAAGGAATATTTTTCATAGGCATATATAACTAGTGTTTATAGAGAAGCTTCTAATTAATATTCAGCTGCTGCCTCAGCTCCTCACCCAAGTTTTTGGGACTGTTGTTAACATACTCTATAATTTGCTTCTTTGTTCACTCAGCTCAGTCATTGAGTTTACAGTCTTATGGAATTAGAAGGCTTTTTACTACAAAATTTTCCTGGAAAATTAAATGCAGGAATTTAAAAACCAACAACAAGGCTCCTGTGCCAGGAGTAAATAAAAGAGAAACTTGGCTCTTATTACCAGTTAATCAATTTAAATGAAGTAGTCTATTGCTGTTGTGTCACATCTAGGATTCAGCATGGACAAGTGAGGGAAGTTTATAAAAAAAAATGACAGGAATTGATCATTCTGAAGATATGAATCTAGTGCAGTGTTTCCCAAACTTGGGACGCTGCTTGTTTAGGGAAAGCCCCTGGTGGGCCGGACCGGTTTGTTTACCTGACGCATCCGCAGGTCGGGCCAATCACGGCTCCCACTGGCTGCGGTTCGCTGCTCCAGGCCAATGGGAGCTGCAGGAAGCAGCAGCCAGCACGTCCCTCGGCCCGCACCGCTTCCCACGCCAGGGGCTTTCCCTAAACAAGCAGCGTCCCAAGTTTGGGAAACACTGATCTAGTGGAAGAACAATATAATGTAGCTGATTTGCTCACTAGGAGTGAAATCCTGCTATTCTTAGTCCTCTTTTCTCAGGCAAAATTCCTCATTATGTTTTTAAAACAATTATATACACTGTTAGAAACACTAGCAATGATGGCTCCAATTTGGAGAACTGATGTTATTGAATAATAAGCAATTATCTTCAATATTCTTACATGCAGCTGAAGGGCCAGATTGTTGTCTCTCACAAGTTTTACACCTGTTTAATTGCATGGAGTAGCTCCTGATTAACACCAGTGTAGTATAGCCATAATCAGGCACAGAGTTAGGGATCAAACTGTTGATGTGATGCAGTTAAAATGGTCTCACTCTCAATCTGTCAAATTTTATCCAAGATAGTCCATGGCACCCATTAAATATTTGTGAGAATGGTACTGGAGAAAATGTACATTTTTAAAGTGTGCATGCACAAGAACATATGTTTTAATGCACCCCTGCACCCCTCAGCCTAACAGTACAAGTTGGCAGAAGAAAACTGGGTTGGGGCCGGGGAGCCTGTCACTTGAACTCCTTGCTCAACTGACCTCAATTTTTTGTTTTAAATGGATGCAAGGCCTACTGGTGAAAGACCAAAACTTTATCAGCTTTATCCAGAAAATCACAAACTCTTCATATCACAGCAATCCCATAATAAATAAACAATAACACCTTTCACCTAAGAGTACATCTATTTCTGTAGTTGTCGCTGTAATTTCAGACTGCTGATATAGGCTGCCCATACTCCCACTACAGACACAGAATCAGCACAAAGTCTAATAGACACAGAGTGCAGCAAAATAAGTAAAAATATTCAAAGAATAATGTGAGGGAAATAAAAGGATCCTTGGAGCTTATTTTATGTATTCTGAATAATTAAAAAAAATATTGCAAATGCAGATATTCAGAATTTATGTACTTCATTGTACATACTTTATAGAATTTATATACATCTCTGCCCACCATCTGATGCCATTTATAGTTTGTTATGCCAGTAAAGTCTCATTGAATTGAACTGATAGTTCAGAGTCCCATTGTCTTCTACTTAGAAATAACATACACAGAAGAGAGGAAATTCCTAGAATTCCTATTCTTTTTCCTCCCCCAGGCCCAGGCCTCTTTTGAGAGGCAGTATCTAGCAGCTTCACAACCCTAAGAAGACTACACCAGCCTCAACGCCAGTAGCTTCAGCAGAAGCTAGGGAAGTGAACCAAGCACCCCAGGAAATTTTCCTAACTCTCATTGGACTGCAGCTAGCTGCTTCAGGGCCGTGAGGCTCAGAGGACCTTCCTTATCCCACTTGAGCTGTCCTCCATCAATTCCTTATAGGAGGCCACATGTAGCGGACCCAAACTTATATCCTGTTCTGCACCTGAAGTAACTACCAACCAGAGCTTCAAGAGCTCCAGCATGAGCCGGGTGGGGGGGTGAACTGGGAACTAATTCCCATACTCCCTGGCTCTCACCAGACCCACCTTCAAGTCAGGCAGACCTTTGTATCAGAAGTAAATTATTCAAACTTGATCTATTGCTGCCATTCACCTCTGTTCCCATGGCTTCTCTCACATTGGTTCCTCTCAGTCTCCTGGTCTCAATTAGCTAATTAGCATAATATACAATATGTGTAAAATATTGCACATATTGTTTCATTGAGTTTGCATAGGCACACTTTGTTCAGGTAAATATCAACAGTTCCATTGCTATACGAGAGATGTTTGCCTGTGCACTGCTAAAAGGTACTTCTGGATAATAAAATATTTCTTCTAACTGTGTTGATCTTCCTCCATCTCATCAATGATTGACTATAGCTTGGAAACAGATTATGTGTCTTTTTTTTCAAGTGAATGTAATGCTTATGAAAGGTGTATAAGATAGTCACAAAGAACCAAATCCTCTCTCCTCTGGTCTACTTGCACAGGTATACTACAGGGAGCAGTTCTGCAAGTTACCCACACACAGGTTGCATCGCACCTGAACTGGCATAGCTCCTAAACAGAAGAGAGCAGCTCACCCTCAAAACCATTTTGTATCAGATCCTGAAAAGTACTAAGCATCTCCTGGGAAAATGCAAAGAGGGAGGCAGAATCTTGGAAGATTTGACCATACGCCTTTGTATTCCTGCTGAGACTGGCATCAAGGTTTGAAAACCAATGGCAACTGAGTAAGATTTTCTTTAATTATTGTTATTGTCTGATCATGGATGTCATTGTGATCAGAATCTGGCCATATGTCAGCATTTTTCCACAAGGAACTCTACTTGGACCACCAACTCATATCAGATGACCACTGAACATTCTTCAGATGGCAACATTTCTGGGGTAATGGACTAGAAGTGAATGTCACTGTGGCCCGTTATTGATACCCTAAGCTATTCCATATCATTGTCTTTTATATTCATACTTTTGTTTATGCCTTAGTCAATCATTTAAGTTAATCAGTGGAAGCAACACTCATCCTGCGAAAAGGCAGGGTTTGCACTTCAACAGAAAGGTACATGGAATTCATCCCCAAGCACCAGCTCTGGACTCCTGCCATACAAGCGCTTCGCAATGCCAAACGAGCAATGATGCCAGGGCCACCCCATTCCTATGCTCTTAGAAGAAATAATTCCACAGGGAAGAGTATTATCTTTCCCCCACACAATTTCTGGAGGACAGGATGAGAAATTATATGCGTCTCCTTTCCCAGGCTGCAACCACTCCTCTCCTCTAGCCTGCCCAGTCTCATCTCACAGTATGGACCCGGATTGCACAAAGAAGCCTGTGCAGGGTCTGGGAAGCCAAGAGGTGCTGTGAAGGCAGCTGAACTCCTTTCTGCCCTGAGGAAGGTGGGAAATCTGTGTGGATCTAGGGGACACAAACAACCTGCGGAGTAGCACTAACTTTCTAACATTGAAAATAACTTCTTTGTTGATGTAAGCTTTTTAAAGCATGTTTTCAAGCTGAGCTGAATCAAGTGGGCTGCTGAATAGATATGGGAAAAAAGAAACATTCTAGGAAATCTCCACCACCCCTTTCATGTCTACAGAACAGTACAAAATAAATTTCTATGGCCCAAGTGATTTTTTTTCCTGCTCAGGAAGGAGAACTCTGCAAGTTGTGAGAAATTTTTTCAGAGCTCTTCCTAGGCTTCCGTAAAATTCTGGGCATGGAAGATTTAGTAGTAATGAACAGCTAGTGAGTGTTACATGTTGTTTCTGCCTCAGGAGCTTTACTCTTTTTGTCTATAATGTATAAGCAATTGAAGGACCAAAACCATGGAATATTATTATTGCTTTTTACTTAAGGCCTGATCCTGCAGCTATTGAAAGTCTATAGCAAAGCTCTCATTGATTTCACTGGGGGAAGGATTGGGTCTTAAAGGATTTACACTAGCACTACATCAGCAGAAAGGAGTTTGATTCCTTTCAGTAATTAGTTCCACTCAGACAGAAGATGTGAAAGGATGATTGGAGGAATTATACAAAGACAAGGTGCCTTCGTATTAATTAGGTAGAGCAAATATTAGCACAGGGTGACCAAAAATCCCATAACCCAAGAAAGGATCTGAACAGTTATCCTACAAGCCAATAATTATGTAAAGTTCAGAAAGTCAATGATGCACAGTGTCTAAAGAATTGCCAGATTATGGAAAACATTTATGCTCAGACAGTATTCTAATATTTAAGGATCTGTTTATAATCACATCATAGTCATATACTCTACTTTGCTCATTAGTACCAGTTGTGCATGTGGGCAGTCAGCTTGGAAACAATAATTGTTATCTACAGGCTATTCCAGATACATGTATTCAAATAAGGAGTGTGTATACCAGAGAAAGAGTGTTTGAGCAAGTAGAGATTGTCTTCTGATTGGCATTAGACTGCAGTAATGCAAGGGGCTCCACTGAAGGGATTCCTGGGTATATTTTTACACCGCACAGAGCCCCTGTAATGGTGCAGGACTCACTCCTGCAGTGCCTCTTGCTGGCTGTCTGGGAACTGGCTCGCTTTCCAGCTCCAGAGCACCCTTGGCAGGCTGGTGTCATTGCCGCTCGCTTGGCCCCCCATATCCCTCCCTGACCCAGTGCCCCATTATCTGGGGTGCTGCCCCATGGCCATACACCCTTCAGTCTCAGGGTCTCCCCTCTCCAGGGAACCCCCGCCCCCTATCCCCACCTCTGTCGTAGGCTACTGCCAGTCACCAACTCGCCCCCGCGCTCTGGGGCAGACTGCAGTGTCAGCCACTCATCATAGGCAAGGTTGGGTCTGGACCTGCTGCCTCTCTCTGCAACCTAGTGTCTCTATGGGGCCTTGGACAAGGCCCTGCAGCCTGGGGAGTTGCCAGCCGGGAGCACCCCAGCCCCTCTGGCCTTTCCCCAGCCCTGCCTCATCCAGCAGCCAGGTTGGTCAGTCGATCAGTCGGTCGGTCGGTCGGTGTTGGTGTTGCTCTCGCTCTCTCTCTCGGCAGAGAGAGACTAACTGCTCCCTAGTCCACTTCCCTCTTATAAGGGCCAGCTGCAGCCTGATTGGAGCGTGGCCCAGCTGTATCTACTTCCCCAATCAGCCCAGGTTTTAAGCCCTTACACGCAGGAGCAGGTGACCACCCCGCTACAGCCCCACAGAAGTCAATTGGGCTCTGTGCAGGTACAGGGGGTTTGCTGAACAACTTGCAGGACCAGACCCATAGTGCTCTATAAATGTTAATGAATTCTCCCATTACCACTGTGAAGTAGGTATTCATTTTTCCACTTTGCAGATGCGAAGCTGAGACTCAAGAGCTTATTTCTACCCTAGTGACCCTGTGTAGGGACCAAGCAGAATCTTTCCCTATCACACTCTGAGCACAAGGATCCTGAGCACTGCCAGCAGTACTAGCAACCCCCAACAGGGTTCAGATATGGTAGGATCATGGCACCAACTAGAGCCTTGAGCAGGACTAGTGTACAGCCATTCAGCAGGACTGGGATCATGCAGGTCGCGCAGAACCCGCTATGGAATAGCAGGAGCAGGTGGGAGCAGGATTTTAAAAAGTCCCACACCGGACTCTAGCATTAACCCCCATCCCCACCCCCAGCTAGCAGAGTGGTCTGATTTGGGAAGAACCACATGCTGTCCCCTTTCAATAGGCACACCAGGGGTCATGTTCCCCAAGGCTTGCCTCAGGAACAATGCTTCTTAGAGCTCTCTCTGAGGGAGTCCATCACTGTACGACCCCTCTACTATAGGCTGTGGCTTAGAGCCACAATTTAGCTTTAAAATATTTGTCCAGAGCCATACAACAAGTGTGAGACAGAGCCAAAATTAATAGTACTTCAGGATTCCTAGCTCACCGTCCCATGCCCATAGAATAGGCCATGCTGCTAAATGACATATGTATTTGAAATGTTATACCTGATAATGCAAGCTAGCCGGCCCTTTCAAACAATGTACTAACTAATTTTGATGTAAATTTCCATCAAAATTAAACTTTGAAATACAAATTACAAATTTTGGCAGTCCATAGTATTGCCTATTTATATCCTAAGAAAGTGGTAGAGTAAACTTCTCTATCACTGAAGAATGGCTGGCTATATCGTTTAATTTAATGGGTATGTATTACTTTGAACTAAGTCTTTGCCATCTGTTCTGCTCCACAATTATGAATGTAAAAAGGACATATTTCACAATTACATCACTAAAACATACAACATAAATTACTTAAATGCATATGTATGTTCTCTGAACAATGCAGCATGCATCTGTGATGTTTTTCTCATGTTTCAGGATTAATTAGGATAGATGGAAATTACTTACTCATTATACAGTAATTTTCCTGATATTATCAACTTTGTTCATAGAATTCAGGATTTCATAATATGAAGATTTCAGTGTATTATGAATGTTTACTTAGCCCAAAAGGCACATGTATAAAATAGGAATGTTTGAGATAACAATCATTTTAGATTTCAGGTCTTTAAGATATAGACTTATCAAAACATGTTCACATTTCCTTAGCCATATGTTTCCTGTTGTTTAATGGACAGCAGCGAGATTTTTTTCTAATCCACTGGGATTTATCTGAATGGAGAGATTGAACTAATGACTTCTGTAGTGTTAGTCATACATTACACTCTAGAATAATGCAAATAACATCCAGGAGGGTGTGTGTGGGTGGGGGGAGGAATGATGTTGTGCTTGACTTAGTAGCACATTTTTTCATATAATATTTACATGGATTCATAACCTTGTCCCCAGAAAAATATATATTTTCAATTCTATTTTAGGATGTCAAATGACACTCATTTGATACTAGGATAGGGCATAAAGGAGTATTTAGAGGAATGCTTCCAGACTCTCTAACCGTGTATTTGTATTTGTGACATGCAAGCATTTTATCAAGTCATTTCCTTCATGGCCGTTTTATAATGTATTTCTGCACCTGTGTATATTTTAAAGTATTTATGGCCTGAGTCTCCTTTCACTGACATGGGGTTTACATGGGTATAATATCACTGATTTCAATGGATTTACTCCTGATCTACACCAAAGGTGAATCAGGTCTCTAAATTGGAATTTTTGCATTCAGGACATCTGTGGTCACATTCATCCCTTGTAAAATGACCTTAGTGGAGTTATACCAGGGAAGCACTTGGCTCCCACTAAGAGCAGGGAACAGCCAATTATGATGTTTTTTCAACGTGAAAAGACAGCAAAAGCTCATTACAGTTTTAGGCCCTAGTCCTACAAAGAGATATTGACAGGCATCTCCCTTTTCAGTTTTGGCTCTTTAGGTTGCACATGTGGAAGCATGATAAGCGTACTAAGCATAAGCATATTATGACAAGAGTCCCTTTCTGCATGGCTTTGGTGAGATCTGGAGTATTGTGTTCAGTGATGAGTACATTCTTTCCAGAAAGATATTGACAAATGAAGAGAATTCAGAGAAAATTAAAAAAAAAACCTGTTTAAGGGGAAAGATTAATTAAGAAGAAAACAATGGAGCTATCTTTGTATATTTTTGCTAAGGGGTGTGTAGGAGTGTCATATCTCTAGATCCTGAATTCCTGCTTATGGAGCACAGTGTACTCCCAGTAGACTAGAGATGGAGCCCTCTCCACATTCCTCTGAGCATAGAGACTGCAATTCTGTCTTGTCCTTATCTGGGCTGCTTAAGAAGGCAGAAGGTTTATTGCTCCCTCTCCACACATCGCATATCTAAGTATGAGCCATATAAAGAAATGTGTCCCACTGCAAAAATCTGAGCACCCTATGAATGACTGTGCGTGGTTAATGTATCTCAAAATGCAATGCTATGGTAAAGTGTTACTCCATTATACCCCTATCTTATGCTACTCTCTCCCAGAGTGCTCTTCAAAGAGGTGTTTATCTCAATTTTTTTCCCACTGGAAAAATAAATAATCTTATCACTATATATTTAATTTGCTTTGCTGCCAATGTTATAACAAGTGGCTCCCATAACAAGCTTTTGTTTTGCCTGTGATATACCCTGTGTCCTGAAAGAGGGGATGCAGTGAGAGGGCTTCAAGGGTTGCAAAGAGGAGCGCTAAAATAGTTTATTCATTTGTTTTCCACATTAAACAAAAATGCTTTATCATAAGCAAGGAGGGAGGCAGCACCACTTGGCAAACAAACTCAAACTAAGCTGCACTTTGCTGAAAAGGTCCATACTTCTTCCTGGAAAAAAAGTGACTCTAGTATCATTCCAGCACTGTCTTCAACTGGTATAAACTGAAGTGAGTGGAACGCTGAAGGTGTCTGAGGGGTGTTCCAAGATATTCTCCCACAGGAAACTGGTAAAAATAATTGTCATTCAGTGAAATCAGTGTTTTTCCAAAGCGGGGAAAAAACATGTGTTCTTCAGAAGTACTCATGCAAGCTCCTGGAATAAAAACAAATCAGTCAGGAGTGATTTAGTAGTGCCCAGAGGTGTGGTAAAATCCATCAAAGGCAGGGAACAGGGACATAGTCCTAGTCTTTCCTTCAAGTTTGTAGAAGAATTTTAACATGTGGCTATCAGTAACCCCAGAGACCCACACCAACACATCGTTGTTTCTAAACCCTTGGATGATCCAATGAAGCTCATGAGGAGACTCCTGTGGGCTAGTGCTATCTCATTCCATGTTTGCCACACACAAAAAAATCCTCCATGAGGCACTGCCACTGAGGAGGAGGAAGCTCTCTTGGGAAATGGTTAGGGTTTATATAAAGACACCTGTGCTTCTGTTCCGCCTCCCCCCACTTGAGGGCCTGAAGCCAGTCAATATGTAGGGTTGACTGGAGCTCTACTTCCTGCTCAGTGGTGAGGGACAAGTCTTTATTTTGGTAGTCCGCAGCCACCCTTGCTCAATCCAGTAGAGCAGAACTAGCTGGGAAATGGAGTGAATCATGGCAACCATATTCTTGTTAAAGTTACTCAGACAAGGGGAATTTCCAGCACTTACTCTTTTGTTGAGTGGACTGCAACATATCCCATCTACTCTGCAGAGGAAGGGGACCTACTTAGGGCCCACCAAAAATATATGTGCTTTTCCCTTTCTTCACCTTAGGATCCATAAAAGCCTCTCTACTGGTACTCAGAATGTGTGGATTTGGGATGTGAGGAACAGAAGGAGACACATTCTGTAGCATCCTCCCTGATGAGCTGATACCTGCATCTACCTTGAAGGAGCATTAACTGAGTCTCCATATTCCCAACCCTCTCATATAGGGGAATTTTGGATTCCCCTCCAAAGATAGACATTAGAGTGCTGTAGAAGCCAGGCTGCCAAGTAACAGAGACTGGTGGAGCTGCACAAAACCATAAAACCTGTAGATCCCCCACCCAGCATATGCAGTATTGGAAGACCAAATGCCTGCTCCCCTCCTCTATGGATTCCCAAATCCCTCTGCTCTCGCCAACCAAGGAAACTCCATGAGATGAGTCTCCACAGAGCTTTCTCCTGCCCTCTCTATTTCCCTTACCTCCGTGCATACTTCTGCAGGAGGAGGTGCCCCCAAGTGTTTAGAATATTTGCAATAGCGGCCTCATACAGAATAGCATACCACAAATAAAGTAAAGCATAATGTGTAGGTATTGCAACAAGTTATGGACATATGCCAATATTCTGCCTTTAAACCTTAAAATTGTAGCAAAACTATGGGCTGAGTCATGCCTCCCTCTCCAGCCAGATATACCATATCTGTGAACTGAAGAGCACCATACTCAGAGTGGAGCAGAGACTCACTATGTCGGGAGCTCCAGAAGGAATTCTGCCTTATTCCCTCACCCTGCATGCCCAGCCAACTCCATCTCTTTTGGGGTGCCTTGGGCCCCATGGGGCATGATGTGTGGGCACTCTCTCTGCTCTGGGAACCACGGGGACTATGGTTATATCCATAACTATGAAGGTGGGTTGAGGGGGAGAGGATAGTTTACCTGCCCCCTCCCTCTATGCACCCCAGGAGCAGATAGCTCTATAAGATTTACTGTTTTGAATCAGAGTACTAGCGCGGTCCCAGGACGATCAAGTCAATATAGCTATTGAGCAGTAAATCTCTCAGAACCCAGATTCCAGATCTCAATTTCCAGTCAGTGAGAGAGAGGAAAAGGGAAAACCAACCAACCACCCGGGTTTACTTGTCCATAAATCCCTTAGCATCTGAAAGTCAGAAACATCTGCTGCTGTTGTAAGTGGCATATTGGATATGTTGATCATTTGTGATTTCAGCAATCATTGTCAGTACACCCATGAGAATTATCATCAAGTTCAGGGACATATGGATAATTTGGCTATTTAAAACAGCATGTGAGGGGGAGGCAAGAAAGAATTTTCATGAGTGCCAGAAAACTAGCCTGAAGGCCTCAGATTAATCTCTGGGTAGGTCATTTTTCAGCTTTTTTTGCTACAGTGCAGGTGTGACACTTGTTATCTCTCCAGGTGCTGTGCTCTTGACATTTTATAATCAGACCAATTGCTTTGGTACTGAACTCTAGTATTTTTCTCTGTCACCAAAATTATAACGACAATCAATATTACAGTGTCTGAAAGGAGACCCATCATTAGCAAATTACTTATTGCACTGCAGAAACTGTAAGTGGTCAGCATTTCTCTTCAGAAACAACTAAGACCAAGAGAAAGTGGGAAGGCAGCATTGTACAATGAATAAGGCGCCAGACTAGAGGTCAAGAGACCTGGCTAGTACTGGCCCCACCATTGGCTTGCTGCGTGATCTTGGCCAAATCACTTAACGCCTCTCTACCTCAGTTTCCCCATTTGTAAAATGAAGACAACAAAGCTTACCCACCTTTTTAAAGTGCTTTGAGACCTACCGCTGGAAAGTGTTAAGGATTATTACTACATGTCTTCTGGTTATGCCCTGTGTGTGAAGATTCCACTTCTGGAGATGAATGGCCCTGAGGGTAAATGGCTGCTGCTGAGAGAAGAGGTCAGCTTGGTGCATGGAGCCAAGGAAAGCCTGGTCCCTAATTCCCTTCTGTTAAGCATATCTCCAAAGAGGCTCTACCCTCCCCATGAACACCTGTAGGAAATACACAGTGCTGCCCTACTCTTTCACAGGGATTTAATCTAGTCAGACAGGAGAGCGAAGGCCATTATGGCGTGGGGACAATGTCAGTTTTTCCAGTGGCTCTGCTGCAAGAGTTGCTGAAGCCAAGAAGTGAGTGCAATAGCCAGAAGGATGCATGCTGAGTGGCTTCTGGGGATTACAGCCAACAGGAGCAGAAACTTGAGGCAGGAGCTCAGGTAGCTAGCAGCTTTGAAGGGACAGGGATGGGTCAGAGCAGTAAGCACACATATATGCAGTACAGACTAACTGGTACAGACTTTTTCACACAGTCAATCATTCTTTAGCTCACAAAGTGTGATGCACTTGTGTAACAGTGGTATATTTATTTAGGTTATTTTCTCCACTAGCTTTTAAAAAACATTTAGGCACATGTATAAGTGAAAGCAGTAAAACAAGGGTCACAAACTCAATTTACCTAGGACCAGTGCCAGTCAAATCCTCCCAGCGGGCCAATAATGTCACTGAAGATGGTGTTTAGAAAAGAAAATGCTTATATTGTATTTTTTATTTCACATTTTTTAGAAGTAATAAAACTGTTATACAACTTTATACAATTCTTCACCTGCCAGAGAATTTTTAGTGTTTGCCAGACACCTGGCAACACTTCAGTTCTGTCAGTTTGTTGATGTTTGGCCGCAGTGACTGAGCAGTTGAAACCTTCAGGATTGTAGCAAGGTGTGCATCAGATAGTTGTGTTCGGTATTTTGACTTATTTATATTCATTGTGGAAAAAAATGATGCTGCCTCCATGGCTGACTCTGCCCAGCAACTAATGACGCAGTCTCCATGACTGACTCTGCCCGGCAACTAGTGATGGTATCTCTGTCCCTCTCCCCTAGCCAATGGGGCAGCGTGTCTGCATGCATCTCTTCTCCGCGAGCCGCAGTAGGGAGGTTCTCAGGCCGCAGATGGCCTGCGGGCCGGGACTTTGAGACACCTGCATTAAAAGCTAAGGAGAACTAATCCCGCTGCTAGATTAGCTGCCACAATTTATAGCACACAAGCTAGTGGACCAGATTCTCAAGAGTGGTTACAGCCCCTTTGCACCAGTCACATGACCAGTCACATGTAATCCAGTTGCAAATGCTCAGTATAAATATATTCCACAAGCTTTATATTGCAGCATTTGACTTTATTCGACACCCTCCCATCCCACTAATAGAAAGGCTAACACGCGTTCATGCACTCAGGCAGCTCCAGTTAGGTGCACCTACGGTGCATACTCCACCTGCAGAGGGGACAGCTTAAAAAGGTGAAGACTGTCACTGAAGGGGAGGGTAGAAGGTAGAGGGTGGAGTTTGCCTGGGAGGATAGACTGCTAGGAACTGCCAGTGAGCTCCAGTAGCAATGGGAGCCCAGTCAGGGGTAGTGGCTACCCTTCCCTTCCTGCCACCCCCTCAAGCCTGACACAGGTGAGAGGTCATGTATGGCTGTTCCCAGCCAACAGCCTGTGGCAGGACCTGGGCAGCACCGCCATGGACTAGAGGCGATTGGACTCAAAAGAACCCCAGGAGTGAGCTGAACTCCTGCCAGGAACAGCGAGATTGCCAAGAGACCCGGGGGCAAGAGACTGAGAGACTGTGGCAGAGCCCAGGTTGAATGTCCGTCAACTACAAGTGTTGGAGAACGTGGGCCTTGAAGTCCTAAACCTGATACAAGGCCCCAAAGCAGAAAAATGTTCCACATCAGTCCACTGACAGGGGGCTTCCACCCAGATGGACCATGAGCACTGGTGTAACTGGAGGAAGAGTGGCAACAAAAGCAGGCCAACAGCAACAGCAAGTCCAGCACCAAATATTGCAGCAGTGGATGGCCCAACAGTGCGCCCAAGCAGTGCTGCAGCAGCAGCTGAAGGAGATTGTGTTCCAATAGCAAGAACTCCAGAGACTTTCTGCAACACCAGCCCCTGCCCAGGGAGGCCCTGCAGGGCCCAATACCCCTGGGGGAGCTCTGCCATTTGTGCCATTGAAGTTAACTAAGATGGACCCAGATGATGATCGGGAGGCATTCCTCACCACCTTCAAGAAGGTGGCACTGGCCTCTCAATGGCCTTTGGAGCACTGGGTGTTAGTTTTAGCAGATAGGACAGGCACAGCTGACCTACTGTAACCTTGATCAAGAGCAGGTGCGAGACTACAGTCAAGTGATGGCGTCTATTTTAGATTGCCTGGATTATAAGCGAGGAGACACACTGGCAGCACTTTAGAGCAGAGACACACCACAAGGGGGCCCACCCTTAGATGGTAGCACAACCATTAAAAGAGCATTGCTGGGGATGGCTTTGCCCAGAGGAGTGCTCCAGGGCTCAAGATGCAGAGTTGGTCCTAATGGAGCAGTTTGTATCCATACTTCCAGTAAGGGACCAGGAGTGGATATTCCAGCATTGCCCTGAGTCATTGTCAGACATGGTGAAGCTGATGAAGAATTTTCTTGCAGCCAACAGGTTGCTAGAAATGACTCATGAGCTGGCTCTGCTCACACACCAAACAGCCTTGGGCTGCACCCTGGGCACAATGAAAAATATCACCAACAAATCCCATCCCAGCGACCTGAGCTACCTACAAGCAGAGGGGAAGACCTCAGTGAGACACAGGGCTGAGCTCAGATGTAGGATCACCCAGACAGCTGCCCGGTGATGCAAACAACTAGTCTGGAGCCCTTGAGCTTAAGCATAGATTCTAGTCATAGTTTAAACCTGCTTCTCTCTATGAATGAGCCGGCAGAGACAACCTTGGTAACCTGCTACTCCTGTGGGAGCATAGAAGTGCACAGGGACATAAGAAGAAAGAGTGTCCATCAATGGAGTGTGAATACACAGAGGGCTGCAAGGCAGAAGAGACCTCCCCACACACCCAAGTTGACGGTCCCACTATGCATCCATGCTTGTAGACTTGGGGGGTAGCCAAATGTGATGCAAGCTGAACTAGCAGGAGAGACGATTGACCTGGGGAGGTGCAGGGGGTGATTTGCTTGCAACGTATACATGGAGGTGTGAAGCCTTTTCCCAGTATACAACCAGAACTGTTGGTGGGGACCCACCGAATCAATTACAGTAGCACTAGTTGATAAATTAGCATACCCTGTGATAACTGGACCTATTTTTAGCAACTTGTAAACAAACTGACTAATGCTGCAGCTGAGCTCCTAAAATCCCTGGCCTGCGGACACCACAGACCTAGCAGGCCTGGGGGGACTCTGAAGAACCCAAAGAAGGGACGTCCTGGGGACTAAATGGCCAGCATCTGCCATGGACCTCAAGGCTCTACCAGAAGGGGGAAGCTTTGTCCCAGAACAGCGTGATGACACAACACTTAGCTTATGAACAAGTGTTATTCTTGAATAGGGAGGCAGTGGACTTCCAGCGCCTGAGACAGTTCCCCCACTCTGTGCTGGAGAAAGAATGGCCATACAGAGCAGAGCAGAACCCGCAGTCAGGGGCAATAAGAACTCAGCTACTGATACCCCACAAGTACTGTCAAGCCAAAATGTAGCTAGCTCATGATATTCCCTTCGGGGGCATATAGGACAGGAGGAGACCCTGGAGCAGTTACTGACCTGCTTTTTCTAGTGGAGGGTGTATCATGAGGTTAGGGAGCTGCTGTTCCTGCCCTGTATAATGGCATTCTGCAGCTAAAAATGTCCTGAAGGCCCCCTTGGTCCCAATGCCATTAATGGAAACCCCATTTGAGAGAATAGAGATGGACATGGTCGGGCCTTTTAGAAAAGAGCTCCTTGGGAAATCAATATATACTCACAGTGATGGATGCCACTCACTACCTGGGACCCATACCCTTGTGTTTGGCTAAGGCAATAATGATCACTCCTGAGCTTATGAGGGCCCAGGTTGGTTTCCAGTGGGAAGTATTGACTGACCAGGATGCCAACATCACTTCTCTGGATTATGCACTGGTATCTAGTGCTCCAGCCCTACAGCTTTTGGGTGCAGCACCAACCAGGGAAATAGCATGTAAATGCAGGTTTTTTCCCCAGGGAGATTGGGACTCAGTTGACTCTTGAGCAAGAAATCATTGTGCTCTTGAGGAGTCGGTATGTGATGGGACACACCCACATCTCATTAATAGAAAGACTAACAAGCATTCATACACTCAGGCAGCACCGATTAGGAGCACCTGTAGAACATGTTCCACCTGCAGCAGGGGATCTTAAAAAGATGAAGCTCTCCACACAGGGCTGCCCAGAGGGGGGGGGCAAAGGGGGCAATTTGCCCCGGGCCCCACAGGGGCCCCCAAGAGAAGAGCAGAGACTCCCGCCTCCGCCCCTTTCCTGGAGCCTCGGCGCGTCAAGCGCCGAGACTCCGGCCGAGCCCCTGAGACCCGCCCCGAGCCGCGTGGTGAGGGGGCGGGGCTGGGAGCCCCAACGGGGCCTGAGCCCCGTCCCGCTCAGAGCGCCGTGGGGAGGGGGCGGGGCAGCTGCCTCCGCTCGGCGTGGAGCTCACAGCCCCGCCCCCTCAGCATGCGGCTCTGAGCGGGACGGAGCTCAGGCCCTGCCGGCGACGCGCTCGGTAAGAGGCCGAGGCCGGGGCTGGGGAGAAGCCGGGGCCGGGGCCGGGGGGGGGGGCGGAGAAGCGGGGGCCGAGGGGGGGGAAGAAGCCGGGGCCGGGTGGGGGGGGAGAAGCGGGGGCTGGGGCCGGGGCCAGGCGGGGGGGGGGCGGGGAGAGAAGGGGCGGCCGGGGCCAGGCGGTGGGGGGGGGAGAGAAGGGGCGGCCGGGGCTGGGGGGGGGGAGGGGAGAGACGGGGCGGCCGGGGCCGGGGGGGGAGAGAAGGGGCGGCCGGGGCCGGGGGGGGGGGAGAGAGAGAAGGGGCGGCCGGGGCCAGGGGGGGAGGAGAGAGAAGGGGCGGCCGGGGCCAGGGGGGGAGGAGAGAGAAGGGGCGGCCGGGGCCGGGGGGGGGAGAGAGAAGGGGCGGCCGGGGCCGGGGGGGGGGGGCGGAAGCGGGACCCGCTGTCGTCGAAGCGCAGCCCGGTCTTCGGCGGCGGGGGGCCCTTCCGTTCCGGGACCCGCCGCCAAAGTGCCCCGAAGGCCCGCGGCGGGGACCCCCCCGCCACCGAATTACCACCGAAGACCGGGCGGCGGGTCCCGCTTCGGCGGTAATTCGGCGGCGGGGGGCTCCCGCCGCGGGTCTTCGGGGCACTTTGGCGGCGGGTCCCGGAACGGAAGGGCCCCCCGCCGCCGAAGACCGCGGGCCCCCGGAATCCTCTGGGCAGCCCTGTCTCCACAGAATGGCGGGGAGAGAGAAGCTTGTCCAGGAGAAGAGGCTGCTAAGGACTGCTAGTGTGCTCCAGTAGCAAAGACAGCTCAGCCTGGGGTAGTGGCTATCCTTCACATTACCCTCTTCACACACCCCTTGTCTGGGGGGCCGACTGACACTGCAAGCCTGCTATGGGCGAGAGACCATGTAAGGCTGTTCCCTTCCCAGCCAACAACCTGTGACAGGATCTGGGGACCGCCACCAGGGACTATATGTAGTTGGACTCAGAAGGTCCCCAGGGGGGAGCTGAACTCCTGCTGAGAACTATGAGATTGCCACAGAGTGGGAGCTCCCATAGGATGTAGCTGCTATGAGGGCTGGGTCCCAATCCCTGTAGTACTTTGGATACAGGTCAGTGCTATTCCAGCTTTACTTACCAGAGAAGCCCTCCACTAGAGTAGTCTTTGTTCCACTGTGGTGTGTATTATGGACAATGGGAAAGCTAGGAGGGGAGCTTACCTCTTAGAGCATTGGTGGGCCACCTGTGGCTGACGCTGCTTCCCGCAGCTTCCATTGGCTGGGAACGGTGAACCATGGCCACTCGGAGCTGCAGACGGCTGTGCCTGCAGATGGTCAGTGTAAATAAACTGTCTGCAGGTTACGCTGACGGGCTGCAGGTTGTACAACACTGTCTTAGAGGCTACAGAGACTGTGGAACTTACATTAAGCTATCAGCTAACTGCTTGAAACTGGGATTCTACCTCAGTTAAAGAAAGAGAATGGGGCAGCACATAGTGAGGTGAGGTTTGTAAATTCTTGCCTGACTTAGCTGAACTTATAGGGAGGCCCTAGTGCCCTGAAGAGTGAGAGCCTTACAGAGATCCAGGGAATGGATATTTTATATGTTGATCCCAGCAATTATGTTGTACCACTTTGGATACAGGCTGCAGATTTCTGTTTCACCAGCAACTGAGAGGACCAGTCAGCTATTAACTAAGGCTGGAATGCTGCTAGCTGTGGAGATTCCCAGACTGTTTGTTTGCTGATAAGGTTTTGAAGTGTTTGAAAGGACTGAGACATTGCCATTTCTCTAGCTCTAAAAAGTCCAGGTCACACACCTGCATACCATCACCACACTATAAAGACTGAGAAATCATCTCTGAGAGATGATGTGAAGGAAATGTGGTTTTCTGTGTGTGTTCTGAAGTATAAGAAATGTTATGCTGAAACCTTTGTACTGTGGTTTGTAATCTATCATTTAAATCAGCTGCAGTACCAAATGACTGGAGGATAGCAAATGTGACGCCAATTTTTAAAAAGGGCTCCAGAGGTGATCCCACCATTTACAGGCCAGTAAGCCTGACTTCAGTACCGGGCAAACTGGTTGAAACCATAGCAAAGAACGAAATTGTCAGACACATAGATGAACATAGGTTGTTGGGGAAGAGTCAACATGGTTTTTGTAAAGGGAAATCATGCCTCAGCAATCTACTAGAATTCTCTGAGGGGATCAACAAGCATGTGGACAAGCAGTGGATATAGTGTACTTAGGTTTCCAGAAAGCCTTTGACAAACAATGATTCCAAGATCTCTTTTCTGAGTGGTAACAGCTAATTTAGACCTCATCATTTTATATGTATAGTTGGGATTATGTTTTCCAATGTGCATTACTTTGCATTTATCAACATTGAATTTCATCTGCCATTTTGTTGCCCAGTCACCCAGTTTTGTGAGATCCTTTTGTAGCTCTTCACAGTCTGCTTGGGACTTCAGAACATACACATAAAAACACATTCCCTCTGCCCCTCCACCACCACAGCATATGGAGAGAGAGGAGGCAGGAAGATGCAGTGCTCTACCATGCCCATGCTCTGCCATGTCCACTGGCATGGGATCCATCAAGGATCCTCAGAAAGTAGTAGAACTTAGAGTGGCCCAAACGCAGCTGTTGACATCTCTGGGGCTGACCTCAAAAAAATCAGGGAGCCATAGCTGGCTTCTTGTCACTCTGCCCTTTCCCCTTCCTCTTCCTTCCCACAAGGCTTCTCTAGTTTGCTCCAGTTGTGAGAGCCTTTGAGAGCTGTTCTGAAAGCCGAGGAGAGCCAGAGCAAAGTAGTAATCCAGCCATGTTCCTTTTCCCTGGACACATCCCCAGCATACCACTCATGCTACAAACTGTGAAGGGGATGGTTTAGGATTGGCTACAGTGGCACTACACCCTCTGGAGAGTCCCCTCTACTAAAGAAATCACTAGGAAGCCAATTTTACCAATCTTCCTGCTATCAAAACCAGTAGGGAGAAGGCCAAGGACCTATATTGTTTAGTGATATCCATTACAAGCCACATTTTCAAATCTAAATACCTAAAGTCTTATTCAGGCATCTACAGACTTGCTGGAGATACCTACTGCAATTGCTGATTTGGGTGTCTAAATCACACCTATATTGGCATTTTGGTGTTGCAAGGGTTAATAGAATCTATTTAGAAAAGATGTAATACCTAGTACATTTTACTTCTTTTGCCTCAAAAATGTTTTAAATTTGCTTTGGGTTGAATCTTTTTATTCGGTTTTTCAAGACTGTGGTTCTGCTTCTTACTGAGGTGTTTTCTACAGAGTCAATGGGGTATAATTTTTAAGCAGAGCACATATGCAGCTATTTATCAGTTCAGAAAAATTTTGTAGCCAAGAGCTTATTGTGTGCCACAGGCACTTTGTGTACTTCTCAGAAGGTAGCTCTGACAAGGTTTCAGGGCTGCGGCTGAAATGAAGGATTCCCATTAAGACAATGCTCAAGCTCTGAATTTACTACAGGTATTTTTGTTTGCTTTAAAACCATCCTCTTACATTATACATTTAACTAATACAACAAAATAGCTAATCAAATGGGGAAGCTTTAATTTCAGGATTAACTAGAAAATTCGGTTCCAAGAGTTCAGAATGCTAGTCATTTTGAACCCTAAGCAACACCCATTGAAATCTATGGAAAGACTCCCATATTAACTTCAATGGGCTTTGGATCAGTCTCTTTATGTTTTCAGTCAATGCTAATTTTGAAACAACTATTTGAAAGTTTTGGAAACATATTCTGCAAAGTTGGGTGTCTCAAAATAGGCATCTAAATAAGTGTCCTGTGCATAACAACTCACACTAAAAGCCCCCTGAGCTGGCCCAAAAGGCCACAACCCTCCTCTCATTTAAATCCTTCCTAAAGTTTCACTTCAAAAAAATCAAATATCATATTTATTTTTCTATTAAAAAATATGCTAAAGCTCAAACAGACGATATGAGCTTGATGTAGAAATTATTGCGTGAAGACCTGAGGCCTGTGTGACACATGAGGCCAGGCTATATGATAATAATGGTCTTTTCTGCCCTTAATATCTATGAATTTATAAGATGATATTAGAAAGAATTGCCTTACCAAGATGAGCATATGACTTTGATAAACAACCATGTAATCTGGCTGCTAACCTTGTCCTTCCTGCTCCCTCACCCCTGGCAATGTTCTGTGGCTTCCCCAGCCCTTTTGTTGTATCATATTTGAGACTGGATTGTCAGATCATCAGGACATGAATCTTGTTATCATATCTGCACTGGAAGACTTCCAACAAACATTTTGGACATTATGAAATAAAATAAATACTAATAGCTGAAAAATCAGGCCTCTAATTTCTGTGCCCAGAATCAGGCACCAAGCTTGAAAACATTGTCTATGTTTTTAATCTATTTTTAAAATTGGAGACTAGAATCGATTTAGGGAATATCTGTCACATAACTCGAATTATGCCATAGCATAAGAAAGAGACAAGAGAGGCTGCCTTCTTCCCCAGTTATACCTGAGCAACCTCACAGAGTGGAAGAGCTAAAAGGAATTTGTTGCTTCTGTGAACTCCATGGGCTGACTTCATCCTCAGCTAGTATAGACTGATGAAAGCCCATGGCAGCACAAGGTCCACCAGATGAAAGTTTTGATGGTGCAAAGAGGCCCCCAAGAAGTCAGTGCAACTCAAGAAGTTGGCAGCAAAGGGTGGGGAGCGGTCACATAACAGGGTACCCTGAACAGTTTTTAAAACTGCCTTCCCTTTGTGAAATCTTGCAATACCACTTGGCCTGTCTCCTGGTGAACTGCAGCCCCAGAGCACAGGAGGACCATGGAACTGCAGTTTACCCCACTGTGCTAGGAAGAGTGAGTCTGTGCTTTTATATAAGAAACTCTGACTGAAATTGAGGTATCTACTGAAAAACCTTTGTCCTCTGGGTTGACAGTATGACCTAAAGTAGGGCAGATTCTTGGAATTAATCCATATTGAAAGTCACTTTTCAGTCTAACAAACAGTAGATTTTTTTTATCTTTTAATTCTAAGCCTGAAGTCTAAAGCCATAATATAAATTAACTGCAAAGTCAGCAGGAAATAATGATCATTATTTTGGAGCAATAACAATATTCCTCCACGAACAATACTGTTATAATTCCACAGTAACCCAAGTGTAGTGGGGCAGCTTCCCCACTCCAATAAGCAGGTGTTAAAAGCAGCCAAGCTAGGCTGATTGGGGAAGCAGCCACAGCTGTGGCCAGCTCAATTAGGGCCTAGCTGGTCCTGATAAGAGAGCTGGGGGTCAGGAACTGAAAGAGTCTCACTCTAGCCCTGGAGTGGGAAGGGCTAGCTGCCTGGGAGCATGGAACCTGAGGCTGAGCAGTGCTGGGGAAGGGCAAAGGGAGCTAGGGAGCTCCAGCCTGGAAAACATCTAGGCTGCAGGCCTTGGTGAAGGCCTACATAGATACTGGGGTTACAAAGGTGTATCCTGGGGTTAGGCAGAGGCAGCTGGTCCAGCCTCCTTGCCAACGATGAGCGGCCACGACAGACTGCAGTTTGCCCCAGTGAGTGGGGGCTAGATGATGACTGGCAGTAGCCACTGAAGCAGGGTGGGTTTAGAGGGTTGGGAGGTTCCCCTGGGAGAGGAGACCTAGAGTGGGGGGGTACTGCTGGGGCAGAACCCTGAGGAAAAGGGCACCAGGGTCTGGGAGGGACATGGGGCCAGTGGCAGGTAAGACACTGGCCTGCAGAGGGTGCTCCATAAGCTGGAGATTAGCTAATTCACAGGATGACCAGCAGGAGGCACCGCACCAGTGAGACTCACTTTGCTACACCAAGCTAATGTGACCGGGTTCTATCCTGACATCTGTGCCACGAATCTGTCACCTCTGTATATCGACGGGGTCAGATTCTGCCCTTATTTACATATGTGCAAACCCACTGATTTCAGAGATGTAAATGAAGGCATGATTTGGCCCAGTATTTTTATTATATTCACTTTCTTGCATATTAAGATGCCATCTCTATTTGTCATTTCTCCTATTATGCTCTGAATTCCTGTTAGAAGTGACCAGTGATTTTGAGTGCCTCCAATTTTGAATGTCCAAACTGAAATGTCTTAAAGTGGCCTGATTTTCAGAGAGCAGGTGCTTAGCACTTTCACAAATCAGGACCTTTAAAATTGGGCATCCAAAAACGGAGGCACTCCAAAATCACTAGACACTTTTGAAAATATTGGTCTCAGAGTTTGAAACACCTAGTGCTAATGTAAGTGCAATTCAAATCAAGATGGAAGAAAAACATTCCATAGCATCAATAGACTCAAATGAAAGCCACCAGTTGCATGGCTGTTATCCCATCTAACCCTCCAATCTCATGTCCAATATAGAAAAGTCTGAACAGTGTGTCCTTCAAAAAAAGAAAAAACGTGACAAATAGGAAGATTTAAAGTTTACGATGCAGCCAAAATTCCACACTAATACCATGTCTCGTCATAAAACCTTTGAGATTTAGCAGGCAAACATCAAAAGGTTACAGTGTTTTCTTCTGTAGCACTGTGAAGAGTGTAGCACTTCACCATTTAGTTTGTGTAACAAAAAGTGGAAGTTAAAAGTTGTCAGCGCTGGCTAGCAATTAACAGTTATCAACTATTATTAAGTTGCTCTGTTGTGCCTCGACATTGCAGCCTGCCATTGTGCACGATCTTCGAGCAGGGAGACTTAAAATAGTGATTAATCCTGTGCCTGTGAAAAGCTGAAAGAATAATTTGCAAGGAAAAGTCTACTCAATTATTTCAGCCAGTTTTCTGCTTTCAAGAAAAACCACAAGTAGATCATAACTTCATTAAATGTATTCTCTGTTCAAATTTATTCTACAAATACCTTTTAAAATATCTTGTTATAGAATATTCCCAAATATTCAAAATTTGAGTTATGTTGCTTAGTTGTGATTGGTCAAATAAATCTCATGATATTGTTTTGGCTTACTGTTTGGAGGCACATGCAAGTAATTTTGATGCATGGGGATTTAAAGTTTAATTTCTGAAAATATTCACACGTAGATCTTTGCAAGTCCCTTCCCATGAACATTTTTGCCAGTAAAGCTCAATCACTCAAATGCTGCTAAACTGAACATGGCCTAAGCAGATTCATTTAAAAAGTCTAAAGAATATTCACAAGAAACTTTTTTGCATTATTCATGAAACTCAGATTTGGTTGATGTCATGACAGCACCAATGTACCAGCTGCTGATCCTGCATTACTGAGACACTGTTCAAAGTGAAGTACAAATCATGGCAGCTACAATTGTGTTTGAAGAGGATGCTGCAGTGTGGTCAGGAATATTTTTCCTTCTACTGAACTAGCTCAGCTTACCTAGGGGCTGCATCGTGCAAATAGAGTGACTGTCTCTGCCTCCCAGAGTTTACAGTCTAAAAGTTGAACTATAGATTGTCTCTTGTAGCAGGGTACTAGTGCAGTTTCTTATTGTGGTAGTAACATGATGTATAACTCTCCAGCATGAATACAAACTGTGATACAATGGTAACTGTGGATGGAAACCATTTTCAAACATGCTGATCAGGTCTAGTACAGAAAGGGCCTCTGATCTGCAGTACCCAAGCCTGTCCCAAGCTTACTTATGTAAATGTGCTTTGAATTGGACCATTTATGAACCACAGAGTTTGTTAAGGACAAGTTTTCTCTGAATGTCCTTGCACTTGTGGCTTTATGTCACACCTTTACATTTAACTGATAGGGCTTTGGTATATAAATGTGTGTCCAAATACATGTTCTTTTCCATTTGAGAACATTACAGCAATCTTTCTATTTAATTATAGGTTAAAGTCTAACATATTGCACCAAATTCTGCCTTGAGCTACATCATGATTTCAAATTACCTCCTGGTCTCAAAACTCTTTTTTCTAGGCAAAATCATTTGGAAAGAGTGCTGTCTCTCAAATGTCAACATCACCCCCCCACCACTTGTACACAGGACCCTTCACAATTAGTAGGGCCTTACCAAATTCACAGTCCATTTTGGTCAATTTAATGGTCATACGATTTTTAAAATTGTAAATTTCATGATTTCAGCTATTTAAATCTGAAATTTCATGGTGTTTTAATTGTAGGGGGTCCTAACCCAAAAAAGAATGAGGGGAGAGAGTTGCAAGGTTACTATAACGGGGGGTTGTGATACAGCTGCCCTTACTTCTGGGCCCTCAGTCAGCAGCTGCCACTGTCCTCCACCTAGCTCTGAAGGCAGCAGTGCAAAAGTAAGGGTGGCAATACTATACCATGCCATCCTTACTTCTGCATTGCTGCTGGCGGTGGCTCTGCCTTCAGAGCTGGGCTCCCAGCTCACAGTCACCGCTCTCCGGCTGCCCAGCTCTGAAGTCAGCGCAGAAGTAAGGGTGGCAATATCGCACCCCCCTAAAATAACCTTGTGACCCTCCTGCAACTCCCTTTTGGGTCAGGACCCCCAATTTGAGAAACGCTGGTCTCCACTATGAAATCCCTATAGAATAGGGTAAAAGCACACAAGACCAGATTAAATGGTGGGAGAACATTTCACGGTCTGTTATGTGTTTTTTCATGGCCATGAATTTGGTAGGGCCCTAACAATTAGGCTTCAGGACAATAGCACAGCAAGAAGGTCTGACCTGAATGTTCAAACATGAAGAATCCCCTGCTTGATTTTAATGTGAAAATGTTAATAGGGATATTTGCAGGGTTAGACGACACAGTGGTAAAGACACGTGTGCTTGATGTACACCAGAGTTTATATCATTGACAGTATGGGTGCAGTTGAATCAGTGCTGAAAAAACAGATAGCTCTATTTCCTAGTGTAGATAAAGTTTTAGTATCTCTGCCTCTTGTTTGTTTTCACCATCAGGCCACAAAATATTCCCTCTTCAGATTCCCCACGCATAGAATCGTAAAATAATTCTGAGGGTTTTCCAATAGTTTTCAGTGTTTTTATCATACAATTAAGCTACGGAAATACAGTCTCAGTATCTTAGATTTTAATAGCATATATATTAATGACTTCGCTCATCTCTGGAATAAAAAACAGTTCAACAATGCAAAACATTATACAGTAGTGTAGGATAAGAAAAGCTGTATAATGTTCATTTAAATTACAGGGCAAATTTAAACAGAATATATTTATTTTAGCTGGAATATGGCTAAAACACTGGGGTTAGCCCCACTATGCTTTCAAAACAGACATCTGTTTAACAAGTGTTTAGGACCACTCATTTTACATCAGTAGTGCCACAATACTATAATGGGACACTGATTCACTCCTGAAATAACTAATTACACTGTTTGTGAATTGTAGTTCTTGATTAGGCAGTAGTAAGACTCCTCTAAAGTCTTCTCTCCACTACATATTTTTCTGCGCTGATGCAACTCCAGCACTGCTACCAGTGGTGGAGGCTCCAGCATAGATAGAGTGTAGGGGTTTTTTTTGGAGGTTTTTTAAAAAGTGTTTTCTTGCACCTTGTTAATGTAACCCACACACCACCTGGGAGTGGTGTTCTGTCCCATCTAGTGGCACCAAGACCACTTAGAAAAAGAGAGTTAAATGAGTCTGCTCTACAGCCTTAGCTAACAACAAATTGGCTTTTAGCTCATGCGGTAGAGGCTCTTGCACTAAACTCAGAAGTCCCTGGTTCGATCCTGCCCGCTGACTAGTAGAGTCTGTCTGAGTTACACTAACACTGCAACTTCCACCATTAACAGCATTGGTGGAGCTTGCATCCAAGCAGAAAAATATTTTCAAGCCTTCCCAGCATAGATGAGCTCTACATTTATATAAGCTTCTGTAATTTAGGAGGGATGCTCTTTGATAGAAATCTAGGCTATAATAGCAGCATGAGGTGTCTTTACATGTAGCTGCACCTAATGTACTTTTCCTTTCCAGCTGATTGGCCTAGCATTGTCTTCTCTTTATAACCAGTTTCTATACTGGATAGGAAACTGCACCAGATTCTGATCGAAATAACACTGTGGTGTCAATTAGGAAAAACTTTGGTAGAATCAATGGAGATGCACCAGAATAAATCCAGAGTAACTCAGATCATAATCTGGCCCAAATTGTTGAGTAACACCCATATTTTCAATATGAAATAATTTGCAAACCACTGAAACTGCGAGCCAAAACTTGCCATACTGGCTCATCAGCAGAAGAGCTGTTGTGGGAAACTGCTTGGGGAACTGAAAACTGTTAATCCATCCTTTTACCTGTAGTAAACAACATCTCTGCCAGTAGCCCAAATATTAAATTTTGATGCAATAATGCAAATAAAAAGAGTATTATTGCATAAAAGGACTGAATTAATATAAAAATGAATGTCCTCCCAAACAACATACTCAGAGGCACATGTTTCTATTACAAATCTCAATGTCTTGTAAAAGTCATTCATTCCATTGAGAAATCCTTTCATGGCAGAATAGTAAACAGAGCAGAAATTCCACATAGCATATTTTACATACTT
The DNA here is from genome assembly GCF_020497125.1 of Mauremys mutica. Classification (NCBI taxonomy): domain Eukaryota; kingdom Metazoa; phylum Chordata; order Testudines; family Geoemydidae; genus Mauremys; species Mauremys mutica. The sequence goes on along the minus strand of NC_059072.1, from coordinate 37,680,078 downwards.
AATTTATTATAATTGCACCAAGGGTTTTTAGAGAATTCTTCTACATCTTGGCAGTGTACAAGCTGTGCTCTATTGCTTTAACATTCTAGTTTACTAAAATTCCACTTTGATTTGGTTTATACCCCAGAGTCAGCTTAAAACTGTAAAGAAGCTTTCATCAAAGTTGGCTTCAATGGTGTTTTAAGTTCTATTTTAAAGAAGAGCTTCACTCCCACCCATATTATTTTTATATTTTACTTACACACACACCTATATCTATGCCTGAGGGAATTCTTTGTAAGAACTGATGTTAATGATTAATTTGAATAATTAAAAATATGCCTTCATCTTTGAAAATTTTCATAATTACCTACTATTCCTACTCCTTTAAAAGACTGACTGTTTTGAAATTAAATTATAGTATTTACTAGGGCAATTAAACTGCATATGGAAATCCCAAATAGTGTATTTTAAAATAAAAAATAGCTGTTATTTTCTTATTGGTTGCCCACCTACATTTATTTAACACAACTGACATAAGCTAAAGGCAAAATTCAGAACACAGCAATGATCTGTTTAAGCATTATCTAAAAACCAAAAGAAAACTTTTTGGTTCCATTTCTAAGACAAAGATATTCCGATGATGGTTCATTAAACAATGTTCCTTAATTATAGACTAGAGCCCTGAAGGTAATCACCATGCAATGTGTAAAGATTTTCATGTAACTACAATTCATCATTACATTTTAAATATAAACGCAATACAGTAGTATCATGTAGGATAAATTAACCTGTTTTAAATGTGGAAGAGTCATGCATTCTACAAAAGTATTTTATAATGTGAAAACAGTAACATAAAATAGCTTTTTTCTTTTGGAACGGTTTCATGCAAGCCTTTTATTCAGACACATACTACATTAGTAGTAGTGATTGAGGGAAACATTTTGCCTAATTTCAAACCTGCTTGAATGCCATGGGTTCCAAAGTACACTGCTAAGCACAATGGGATTCTGATTCTGATTTGCACCTTTATCTACCTAAAGATTGTGAAAAAAGGAGAAGGGGGGAGACCCCAAAATACCATAGCTATGTTGAATACTGAAAAGAACAGTCAAATACGGACATACTGAGAACAAAAAAGTTAACAGGGAGAGAAGTTGTATACAAGCAACCAACTTGTGCCAGACTAACTTTTGGAGATTGTTCTGTTAACCTTAATACATAGAAAAGCAGGGACTTCTCTTTAGCTGGAAAAAGAATAATCTATGAAAATAATATTACAGAGGGGGAAAAAAAAGAGCAAAGCTAGTCTGTATCTGCAGAACCCTGTGAACCTGAAACTACAGTTCACACGGTTCACAAAACCTCAAACAGCACAAGGTTTGCCCATCCCTAACCATATTAGTCATCTAAAATAAATGTTCCTCCCTGACCTTTCTGGGAAATCCTTTCTCCTTTGTAATTGTACCTTTTGCTTTCAGATTATATTGTGCTGCACAAACTTATTTTGAGGTATCTTGGTTCTGTGTTCTATTAAGTAAAACTGGAAATAATAGTTTGTTGAAGGGACCCTGGAAAACTGTCATCAGAAAACAGAAAGATGGCTGGAGCTCTCAACCAGCTGACAAAGGATGATGGTTATATTTAGAGGAACTGAAAATTCCTAATAGAGCCCATAAAAAGTAGCTTAAATGTATCAAGGTACAGTATCACAGCCAGTTTCCTTCCTGGACTCCAGCTATGATAGCTCCATGGAACAAATCCTGATCTGTTACTCTCAAGCAGCCCTGCTGAAATAGGAATTAGCCAAGTATTTTAAAAACTCTTTTCCATTGAGTTTTGATGTCTATAAAAGTGAGAAACAAATTACCGCTGGCTTGAGGCAGACATTTGAGCAGATGCTGTGCAAGCTTGCCCACAGTGTTCTGCCAATTTACCTCAGTCCTACTCAGCAACACCCATGCTATTCTATCGCTAAGCCCCTTGAGAAGAAACTGCCAAGAAGTGCCTCCCAGGGACCTGAATGACAACATCAAATTCATCGGAACTTGTGGCCCAGCAATTTCATATGAAAACATTTTAACAGATTTTTTTTTAACGAAAAGCTACTCAACGGGAATGACATTAATTTTTCACATGCAATATAAGAAAATTGCCAAGGGCTACACCATGGCTTTTAGCAGGGCCGCCCAGAGGATTCAGGGGGCCTGGGACAAAGCAATTTCGAGGGCCCTTTCCATAAAAAAAATTGCAATACTATATTCTCCTGGGGGCCCCTGCGGGGCCCGGGCAAATTGCACCACTTGCTCCCCACTATGGGCGGCTCTGGGAAAAATAAACCTTCCACATCTCGGCACAAACCCAGTTTTGAGAAAACTTCTTTACAAGGTATCACTGGTTCTCAGAATCAGCTAGTGCTAAAAGGCACTAAAGCTCATTAAAAGGGTTGGACAAATATTTTCCATCAAAACTTTTTTTGGATTGAAAACTAGGGGTTTTTAAAAAGCAGAAAAAAATCACGGACAATGTCTGCTTTCCTTCAAAATTTGTTGTGGTTTTTTTAATTGAAAAGCTGAAATTAGTCTGCCAAAACCTGAACATGGTTTGGGGTTTCAGAAGTGTGTGGCCAAATATTTGCTGCTTGCTGTGTTTGATTGTTTAAAGAAACAATAAAAAATTCTGCTTAAAAAAATCCAAAACTTTTGAACCACCTCAGCTTGTGACCAAACGCCTGAGCCCATCCAGTCAGAGATTTTTCCAGGTTTCTGATACGCTGCTGGCTTCCTTGACTCATATCTGTCTCCATAACTTTGGGTTCATTTAGGTTAGAACATAAGAATGGCCATACTGGGTCAAACCAAAGGTCCATCCAGCCCAGTATCCTGTCTACCGACAATGGCCAATGCCAAGTGCCCCAGAGGGAGTGAACCTAATAGGTAATGACCAAGTGATCTCTCTCCTGCCATCCATCTCCACCCTCTGACAAACAGAGGCTAGGGACACCATTCCTTACCCATCCTGGCTAATAGCCATTAATGGACTTAACCTCCATGCATTTATCTGTTTCCTAGAGACTGGCTCCATGGGGTCCCTCACAAACTGGAGACGGTTACTGTGGGTTTGTCTTATGTACATACTCCACAAACTCAGCATTTGAGCTTGTTCCAGAATCTGGAATGAGCCTATGTTGTGAAAACTGACATGCTCAAAATAGCACATGCATGTGAATGGACACAGGGTGCTAAAATTAAATTAACCCAGGGGTTCTCAAACTGGAGGTCAGGACCCCTCAGGGGGTCACGAGGTTATTACTTGGGGTCGCGAGCTGTCAGCCTCCACCTCAAACCCCGCTTTGCCTCCAGCATTTATAATAGTGTTAAATATATTAAAAAGTGTTTTAAATTTATAAGAGGAGGGGTTGCACTCAGAGGTTTGCTATGTGAAAGGGGTCACCAGGACAAAAGTTTGAGAACCACTGAATTAACCCTTCTGAAGCCTCAGGGAATGCAGGGGAGCGGGGGGAATCTCCCTTATTGCTCTTCTCATGTGATCCCTCTCCAAGTGGTTAATTTTAAATGAAGCTACCCTCCCCTGACATGAATCTCCCTATGACACTGAAATTAAATATAGACTATAATTTGGCATTTGAGAAGTGAAAGGGATGGTAGCCCTAATGGAAAAGCTAACAGTTTGGCTCTTCTGCAAGCCTCAAACTGCTGAATGAGCTTTAGGGTAGGGAAGGCTGTGCCTCCCAAACAGCCTGGCCCTGCCCCCTATCTGCCCCCCCCACACTTCCTGCCCCCCCTCAGAATCCCTGACCCATCCTGCTTCTTGCCCCCTCACCGTCCCCCAGAGACCCCCTACCACCATCCCAGGACCCCACCCCTGCTCCCTGTCCCCTGACTGCCCCAACCCCTATCCACCCCAGGACCCCACCCTGCTCCCTGTCCCCTGACTGCCCCAACCCCTATCCACGCCCCCCCCCAAGTCCTGACAGACTCCCGGAACGCCCACGATCCAACCCCCCCGTTCCCTGTCCCCTGACCGCCCCCCCAACCTCTGCCCCCTCCCTGTCCCCTGACTGTCCCCGGGACTCCCTGCCCCTTATCCAACCCCCCTGGCCCCGGCCCCTTACCCCCAGCTCCCCCCTCACCCGGAGCCTCAGCGCATCGTATCCAGGAGTGTCCCTGAACAGCACTGCAGCATGGCTCCGGTAGGGCCTGAGCCCCTCCCCGCTCAGAGCCGCGTGGTAAGGGGGCGGGGCTGCAAGCTACAGCGGGGCTTGAGCTCCCAGCCCCACCCCCTTACCACGCGGCTCTAAGCAGGGCGGAGCTCAGGGCCCGCCGGAGCCACGCTGCACCGCTGTTCAGGGACGCTCCTGGATGCGCTGAGGCTCCGGGAGAAGGGCGGAGGCCTCACCCGTTCTCTTGGGGGCCCCTGTGGAGCCCGGGGCCTGGGGCAAATTGCCCCACTTGCCCCTGCCTCTGGGCAGCCCTGGCTTTTAGCCACAGCCCTGCATTAGAGGCAGCATGGAGCTGCCTCAAGGAAGATTATGCCTCAAGGAAGAGCAATGCCTCCTGGAACTTCTCATTTGAACCAGAGGGTGGGTTCAGTTCGTAACACCCCTTTATGGGATGCAATGTCCTCCCTCCCATATGGTCAGCAAGCTCTGCTAGCCAGTACATGAAGGAGGCAGAGCCATTGTTGTGCATACTCCCCCCCTTTCCATGAAATAATCCCAGGAGATAGGGTTACCAGATATCAACTGTGAAAAAACGAGACAGGAGATGCGGGGAGGGGGATAATAGGCGCCTATATAAGAAAAAGTCCCAAAAAATGGGACTGTCCCTTTAAAAACAGGTCGGATGGTCACCCTACCGGAAGATCATCTCGGTAGCAAAACCCTGAGCTCTGTCAAACACAGGGACTACAGTTCTGGGCTCCCCTTATGCAGACCACACAAAAAGGTGGAATAAGCATCTTGCTCCCTCTTTCATGAGACAGGGGCACTATCTAGCCCCAATAAATAATGGACACTTCAGTGTCCAAATTTCCTTAAGCTTTGTGGACTTCTTTTTTTTTTTTTGCAACCTCAGATATAGCTACATTCTAACACTCCTCTACAAAGCTTTGATCATAAAAGCATTGTGAAATGATCTGATACCTGTCTTCAACAGCCCTACCTTAGAAACTCTTTTAAACAGCTTTATGCCCTTTCTTAGTAATAAATGAAAGAGGGTGGAGTCATACATTATTTGAACAACAAAGCAAACTGTACACCATGATAAATAGATGCCTGGAAGAAAACACCCTGACTCCACCTTTACCTGGTTCAAGTGAAAAAAATGCCAGTTTCAACCAAACTATGAGAGAGTTTACACCCACACTCACGGGTTTTATTTAACTTAGCAAAGAGCAACGTAAAGCATTTATACACCATCTGACTTGATGAGTGGAGCATCTTGAACAGGAAAATTAAATGCATTAACAAAAACTGTCCATGCCTAATAAAAAATTCCAGATTATACTGTCCAGCCATTCATTCACTAATACAGTGACCATATTTCTAGTCCTCAAAATCAGGACACCCTGCTGTTTCCTCCTGTCACCATGTCCTCTACAACCCACCTTTTATTTAGTGTTTGTCTCTTTCAGCCATTATAATTTCCCTGCAACCCAGACTATTTTGTGTATTTTTACCATAACCCTATACTCCTCTGCTTGATGTACATAATATTCCTCAACCCAATGAGCAATGTGTCTTTCTTTATTTATGGCTCCTTTCCTCCTCCTATGTTTTCATTCTCATGTTTTCTCTTTCACCATCAAGATCTACTCTTCCTCCACCCTTCTTCATGGCCTACTCTGCCTTTATTCCCCTTCTCCACTATTTTGTAATGTGGAGTTCCATATATATGTTTATTCGTGCTTACTTATGCTTGTTTCACTGTTCACATTTGAATTTATTGTATTTGCATTAAAATAATTGGTTATAAGACATTTTGGACAACGGAATCCATCTTTTAAAATGGAGTCCAGTTTTGGTTGTTTACAACTCACTTTCGCACCTTTTTGTTTGGCGTGAAACAGGATTTGGCAGAGACACTGCCTCAGAGGAGACTGGATCAAATCAGTATGGACTAGAACTTTCACGACATAGAAGGCATAAAAGGGCTGCACACCCTGTCAGTGTGGCTGCCCATCTGAGAGGCAGCCAGTGACTGTCATGTTTGCGCAGGCATCGAGGACTTCCTGCACCATCTTACCTGATCTATCCCACTGATCCGGGTATCTTCCACCTGAATCCACTTACCTTGTTCCTGGTTCCAGTGATTGCCAACACCAGCGGTCTCCTGGTTCCAATGCACCGAAGGTCCTGAGCTCCTCCTTTCCCCGGTAACCACTGGTTGTATAGTTGCAGGTCCAGGTCCCTATGAACCCAACCAATGGAGAGACTGTCACTTAACAGCCACAGCTGATCCCACTCAAGATCCATCCTTCGAGATACAGTACAGTTCTGGGGTACTTTGGTTTGGTTTAGTTTTGTTTTGTTCGAAGTGTAAATTGCCAAGGGTTGCATTGGAGACTGGGCTTCAGGCCTATATTTGGACAACCACATTACTGTTTTATGGTTTTAATCTGCTTTATTCTCCCTTAACATACCCCCCCACACACACACATATGTCTCCCTGACATTGTTAGTAATTTAATAAATTTCCTGTTTGTTTTCGACTAATTTCCCTCTCTAGTCTTCTGTTACCTACCTGGTGGGAGGTGGGAAGATTTTAGTTAACTTACTCCCCAGGTGATTAGATACTGGTTTTGCCAGTCAAAGAACCTGGCCCTGTTACCTGAGACCATGTAACAATTTTGCAGGTCTTCTCTCTCCTGTCCTCTTCATTTTTCCACACTTCCATGTCTCTGATGTTCTCTTCCCCCTCCCTCCCCCCACGCAATAAAAGTGAGAAGTGACCTGTTCACCCTTCACAATCCCCTTGAAAGTTCCCTGTCTTCTTCTTTTCTCCTTTCACCCAGGCATGAGCAGAAGTTTGAAAAGCCTGTTTACTGAACCTTGGCCTGGAAACCACTGCAGCAGGTCAAATCCTTCCTGGGGATAGCAGCATATTATCTATGCTAATTAATATCTTATCTTTTGCGCAGTAAAACACCCTGGAAGGTACATTAGTTCTCCACTTGTGTAGAAGCTTTTTGGAAAAGCATGCAGCTCCTCTGCAGCAAACTAGTGCTGCATAGTGTGGACTACATGAAGGAGTTCATCTTGCAGACAGATGCCATTCTCTAGCAGGATCTAAAGGATGGGGAGCACACAACATTAGGTGAGATGTGGGTGGTCACTTGCCAGGATTATCTGGGTATATTTCACTTCATTGCCATTGTGGGGGCCTTGGGCACTGGGTGGAACCTCAAGAGACTGACCTGTAGAAGTCACAGTAGAGAAGCAAGTAGCAGCAGAAGGTGACAGTGTGCAGCACATTGGCTGGCCAGGTGGAGAACAGAGCAGTAGCTGGCCTGAAGGGTGGCGACACCAGAGCAAATGCTTGGATGATAGAGTAAGCAAGGTGCCTTCTCCCCCTCCTACCGGGTGGGAGGTGAACTCACACAGATGCACCCCTGAACTCTGGGTCTTTCACTGACCAAGGACAACCTGAGGTATGGTGAAAGAGCAGAGGGGGGCACGTTAAAGGAACTTTTGGTTGTAGAATTCAAAAACCTGCATGAAAAGACACTGCACAAAGTACTCTGGGGTAGGTGTTTTGCTCATGGTTGAATCCTGCTTGCAGTGTTTTCTCTAATTAATGCGGGGTGACTTCCCTCCTTTCATGAAACGTTTCTTTTTTACACTCAAAGCTAGTGAGTTGGAAAGCATTGCCTGTTAGAGGAGCCCAGGGGTGGTGTGCAATTTTCCCAGGTTACTAGGTGGGGTCTCAAGCCGGTTCTGTGTTGTATTGTTGAACAGGAACCCCTAGATATTGAACCCGGCCCTGGTTGCTGCCGGCTCCACCTAGCAGAAGGGTTACAGGCGTAATACTAACCAAAAAAAAATTTTTTTTAAAAGAACAACTAAAGACCTAGAGCCTGATTGTCTGAGCTGCTGAACATCTGCAACTCCCATTGATTTCAAGTAGTTGTGGGGGGTCTAAAAATCAGGTCCCTATTTATTTTGTGTGGAATAACAAGGAGGAATAACACGAAGGAATAACAGGGGCTCTCAGCTGGCTAGCCCTCCTCTCAGCCGTGTTACAACTTCTGATGTTTCATTTGAATGCAGAATGGTATAGTACATGTATCATCTGTGCTGGAACATCACTGAAAAGAGTCAAAACCTAAAATGCAGGATTAGTGGATAGATTGCTGTCCTTGAGATGCGTGCGTCATTTCTGTTTGTGTTAACAGAACATGCATGTTGAGAGGGGAATATATCCCTTCAGTCTTTGTGTGAAACACAGAACAATATGTACTTTGCTTTCAAAGGGACACTGACAAGGCTGGCAAACCTAAAATTAGATCTACCAGCTGTGTTTTGGTTTGCAGGCACACAAGTGGATTCTTGTACATTTTAGTAATTTTCCTGCTTCAAAGAACAGAACTGAGTAGATAGGAAGTGTAGGGGAAATTATATGGCACATTAAGTATAGGTGCTTACACATGTCCTACTTGTGCAAGGTGCTGTGGATCTACTGTGATCTAGTCAGTGTCTGCAACTCCCTATGCAATCAATGGGAAATTCATATTTCTTAACTGTCATAGGGCATCCATTTCACACATGGTGTGTCTAAACAGCAGCTGGGAGATGTAATTTCCAACACATTTAGATATACTAGCTCTGCTTGAGCTAGTGCCTAAAAACGGCAGTGTGGCCATGGTGGCATGGACAGTGGCTCAGGCTAGCCTCCCAAGAATGGGATCGGGAAGGATTATACTCAGGCCCATGGTGTTCAGGCTGTATAGACTTCCAAGCTTGGGCTGGAGTCTTAGCTCTGGGACTCTCCCACACAGCAGGGTCCTAGAGCCTGGGCTCCAGCCTGAGCCCAGAAGTCTACAGAGCAATGAAACAGCCCTTTAGGCTGAGCACTGTGAGTCTGAGATGGCTGGCACAGGCCAGACATGGGTTTTTCTTTGTGTAGACATACCCTGTGTGGCCACATAGCTATTTTTTTGGCACTAGCTTGAGCAGAGCTACTGTGCATATGTCTACCCAAGCTAGGATTTATATCTCCCAGCCTCTGTGTAGGTGCACCCTTGGTTAGGTAAACTACGTAGTGCTAAGTAAATAGGTCTTTTGGTGTGGAAGATGCTGAGTCCATGAAAGAGATATATCCAAGTGAGTCTTAACCCTATCACTGCCAACGGAAGGGAGAAAGGAAGCCAGGAATACATTTCCTCCCCATCTCATTCACCATTTTAGAGAAAAACTATGTTATTGTTTTCTTCTCTAAGAAAAAAATGAAAGAAATTTGGGAAGAAAAACAAATTCAAAAACCCTAACCCCACCGTCTTAGCTGTCAAACCCTTGGGTTCTCTGTCTAGCTGTGTATATGTTCCTCATAGAATCATAGAAGTGTGGGACTGAAAGGGACCCCGAGAGATCGCTAGTCCAGTCCCCTGCACTCAAGGCAGGGCTACATAATAACTAGACCATTCCTGACAGGTGTTTGTCTAATCTATTCTTAGAAACCTCATCATAGGTTCTGAGTAGTTCTCATTCACAACCAAAGTTCTTCACCCAGGTGAGGTGTTTGCTGTTAAAAATTGAATTGTCTTATGAATTTATATGAATACAGTTCATGACAAGAGAAACTGTTTTCTGCCCACAGCAAAAAGGTGTCCCATGTTTTGGATATTTTCTTATGCATTCTCACACTGCCTAGCAAAGATCTGGGACCTGAGTCTGATCTTGCATGCACTGGTGTAAATCCATTGAATTCAAATCAACTTATTCCTGATCTACACTGTTGTAAGGGGAATTAAAGACAGGCCATTTGAGACTTACGTATGCTAGATCCATGTGCACCCATTCATCCATTATCATTGAGAGAATCAGAGCCTGTGAACTGACATTATAGAACTGCTCTACAGAGTAAGTGTAACTAAGTTCCAAAAAACTAAGCAATGAGGTAGTCATGTAAATATAAAAATGATGTTTGGTTATGTTAAATAAAAATGTAATAGAAATGTCCTGAAATGTAAGTAGAAAACATATTTTTGGGCCTAAATTTAGGCTTGATGATAACGAAGTCTGGTACACTGTGGATGAAATAAAATGAGACCGATCAGAGGCAAGTTAAAGATAAGTGAGGACATAACCCCAGGTCATGTTGTAGACATGTTTGGTTCTACCTGATTTTAACAAGAGTTTTGGATGTAATGTGAATGTTTTGGAAGAATCCTACTGTGACAGATCCAAACCAGTGGGGTACAGGAGTCTGGTAGAGGGCAAATATACTGGTAGAGGGCAAATATACTGGATGAGTAGTTTTCTGTTCCCTGAGTGACCAGAGCAGGGGCTGCACTAGAGTAATCAGGAACCTGCTAGAACCAATTAAGGCAGACAAGCTGATTCGAACACCTGCAGCCAATCAAGGCAGGCTAATCAGGGCACCTGGGTTTAAAAAGGAGCTCACTCCAGTTAGGCAGGGGGGAGCCAGAGAAGAGGAAGTGTGTGTGAGGAGCTGGGAGCAAGAGGCACAAGGAGCTGGGAGTGACAGGGTGTGCTGCTGGAGGCCTAAGGAGTACAAGCATTATCAGACACCAGGAGGAAGGACCTGTGGTGAGGATAAAGAAGGTGTTTGGAGGAGGCCATGGGGAAGTAGCCCAGGGAGTAACAGCTGCATGACAGCTACAACAGGAGGCACTATAGACAGCTGCAATCCACAGGGCCCTGGGCTGGAATCCGGAGTAGAGGGCGGGCCCGGGTTCCCCCCAAACCTCCCAACTTCTGATCAGACACAGGAGGAGTTGACTCAGACTGTGGGGAAGATCACTGAGGTGAGCAAATCTGCCAATAAGCGCAGGACCCACCAAGGTAGAGGAGGAACTTTGTCACAACTGGTGTCAGGGGTGGGATTTGGTGTGCACAGCGTGGCAGAAGGAGGGTGATTTAAAAAAAAAAAAGGTAGAGGGTTTTTTTTTTTTCACCACAATGGATGACTTAGTACGGGCATTGATACAAGCTATGGCGGCCCAGCAGGAGGCTACCCGTGTCCAGGCAGCCGCCCAACAGGAGGCAGTGCAGCTGCAGCAAGAGACTAATCACCTGCTGATGGACCAGGCTTCTCAAGACCGAGCTAGGTTGCAGGAACTGGTAAACTAGGTAAAGATCCTTACAGAGCTGAACCGCGGCCATGATGGGATGCAGATCATACGGGCCAGCCATTGTCTGCAGAAAATGACGTGGGAGGATGATGTAGAGGCATACCTTCTCAGGGCCTCCCGGGGGGGGGGGCAAAGGGGGCAATTTGCCCCGGGCTCCGCAGGGGCCCCCAAGAGAACAGCGGAGGCTCCCGCCTCCGCCCCTCTCCTGGAGCCTCAGCGCTTGATGTCTCCGGCGGAGCCCCTGAGCCCTGCCCTGCTCAGAGCCGTGTGGTGAGGGGGCGGGGCTGGGAGCTCCGCTCCCTCCGCTCAGCCTGGAGCTCCCAGCCCCGCCCCCTCACCACGCGGCTCTGAGCGGGACGGAGCTCAGGCCCCGCCGGCCACACGCTGCAGCTGTTCCGGCGAGGCGCTGAGACTCCGGGCGAGGAGGGAGCCGGGGGTAAGAGGCTGGGGCCGGGGCGGGGGGGAAGCGGGACCCGCCGCCGAAGCGCAGCCCGGTCTTCGGCAGCGGGGGGCCCCTTCCATTCCGGGACCCGCTGCCGAAGTGCCCCAAAGACCCGCGGCGGGGACCCCCCCCGCCGCACTTCGGTGGCGGGTCCCGCTTCGGCGGTAATTCGGCGGCGGGGGGCCCCCGCCGCGGGTCTTTGGGGCACTTTGGCGGCGGGTCCGGGAACGGAAGGGCCCCCCGCCGCCGAAGACCCCGGGCCCCCGGAATCCTCTGGGCGGCCCTGTACCTTCTGGCCTTTGAGAGGACAGCCCTACGGGAGGCCTGGCCTCGAGATCAGTGGTCTGGCATCCTTTCCCCATTCCTGTGTGGGGAGGCCCAGAAGGCTTACTATGATCTGCCTGAAGAGGCTGCAGCAGACTACCCGCAGCTGAAAGCAGAGATCCTGGCCAGATCTGGGGTAACGACCGCAGTGCGGGCCCAGCAGTATCACGAGTGGAGGTACCAGGAAAACAAAACCCCGCAGTCCCAATTGTATGACCTCATCCATCTCGCACGCAAGTGGTTGCGAATGGAGTCCCGGAATCCGAAAGAGATACTAGAGGTTCTGGTCATCGACCGATACATGAGGGGACTACCGCCAGACCTTCGTGCCTGGGTAAGCCAGAACGAACCCTCCACCTATGATGAGGTTGTTGCACTGGTAGAGAGGCGAAGGATGGCGAGGGAGTTGACCCGACCAGTTAAGGAAGAGGCACCCCGGATTAAACTAGCAGCACCAAGCCCTAGAGCTCGGGTGACTGGGCCACCAGGAGGGCCCAGGTGGAAAAAGAGAGGGGTTGAAGGCTCACCAGAAGCCACAAAGAGTCGGAGCACTGAGGGAGAAGAGGATCATGATGTTAGATTGCCCAAACCAAGAGACCAGGGAATGCCTAGGGCTCCATACAGATGTTATGCCTGCGGGGAGTGGGGACATATAGCTGCACAGTGTCCCAATGCTGAGGAGCCGATGCAGTGTAACCTGGGGAACTGGGCAGACCCATGCTCCCTAATCCACCTTGTGGGAGTCTCACTAACCCCACATATGTACACTAAACCATGTGACACTACCTATACTGATAGTTACTGGAATGGCATTTACACAGATATTAAAGGTGATGTTTTATATTAAATAGCCAATGAGGGAGTAGAAAGTATTTTAATTATGGTAGCGGAAATATAGATACAGTAAAAGGCAGGCTTAATGCTGATTACTTAAGGGGTGGTATTGTAAATGATTATAAAAATCATTTACAATATAATTTACATATAAAAATTTTAGATTGGCACACTCATCCACCATCAAGGTACCATTAGAGGAAGGATTATATACTCACTCTGTTCATCCAGGGACTGATTGCCCCTGGATTCAACTTTCATAGATGCTAAGGTCAGAAGGATCACTACTATGATCATCTAGCCTGACCTCCTGTATAACACAGGCCATAGACTGTCCCCAAAATAATTTCTAGGGCATATCTTTTAGAAAAACTTCCAATCATAATTTTAAAATAGTCAATGATGGAGAATCCACTATGACCCTTTGTAAGTTGTTCCACTAATTAATTACTCTCACTGTTAAAAATGTAGGCCTTATTCCCAGTCAGAAGTTAAAATACAGTGTATGGTAATATTGTAATGCCTGTTTGCTTTAACTAATTATTTTATTTTAAATAAAGACTAAATCTATCATTCACAATCCTCCACCAAATTAAATTTATCTGTAACCAGCCTGGTGACTCGAACCTAGAGGCTTTAAGTTGATCACTAGTATTAGTATTTAAAATACCAAGTGAAAATATTTAAATCAAAGGTTACAGACAACACAACAACTTCTTAGTATCTGGTAGATGTCTTCCCCTCCCACCCCCCAATGAAATATATGCTTTGCTTCATTTTTAATTGCATTCTTTGAATTATATTGAACTTCTCATACACACTTTTTTACACTGGTTCATGATTATTCACATTTCTGCATTTTGAACTAGTACATAATGAACTAGTGAAAGAGTTAATTTAGGAATAAAATCTTGGATGAATGAACTTTGGTTGTCTGTTCTGATTTTAGAATTACATGTTATAGACAACAGTGTATCAACACAGTGTGGTCTGCTGCAGAACATTATATAAACAGGCATAATATGATTTAAGAGTGTGATAAGAAATCACTGAATTCACTCGAAGTGAATGGAAAAGCTTTTTTCTTTGATTAGTTGTCAATGTAATGAACAAATGTCCAATTTTAATTTCAACCTACTAAATGTCATAACGGTAATTTCACTAACAATGGATACAGACCCAAGTGCAAGAGCAAAACAGCTTTGATCACAGACACCATGAAGGAGGACAAATGGAATCCTCACTTGAGAAGAAATGTCTCTAGTGCACTTGTGTAGTGAATATTGAGTATAGGAAACAGGAAGTAAAACGTGCCTGCCTACTACCCTTTTATCCAGATTCGTGTCCATGTGGATCTGTTCTGCACCCATGTTCTTCACATGTTCACATTCACCCATATCACAAACAGTGAGGTACCATGAACAATAGCATTCTCTGATATACATAGGTTTGCAGAGTCCTCCTGCATGTGGCATTCAATACTATTAGCCCCTTGTGCAGGACTCGTGCAGCTCTCAAACAACATTTGACACCTATGTATCAGAATAAGGGTGAGATTCTGTTCTGCACCTTTAAGAGGTACAGCACAAACTCACAGCATAGGGGGAGAGGGACTAAGGTGACTTTAAACCACCTGCTTTCCCAATTCTGGCCTGTTCCAGGGCCAGAGCAGCATCCAGAATACCTTAAACAGCCCCCTGGAGTATGCCAACCTTATGGAAGTCTGGACCTAGCTGCTTATGGGCAGCCAGCACAGCCTAGAATATCTGCAGCAGAACGTGTTGACCCACCCTTGACATGTCCCTCCTGCCCCGGCAGGACCCTCTATGCCAGGATTTGCAAGGAAGCCCTCTGAAGACAACCCTATGGCTGTCTTCCTCAGTTTTTGCAATAAGGAAGTTCTCCCTGGCCAGATTCAGTGCTTTTAGAGCCTCTTTATGGTGTTTTGGCTCTTTAATCCATACAGGGGCCAAAGCAACAGTCAGAATTTCATTCAATGTACTGGAGAATTGTGCCCAAATATCTGGATAGTGACCAAGAGATTTATTCTTCTATGAACATAGATTCAGGGTCAGACTTTTAAAATGGGCATTTTAAAGAAACATACAGATTCCAGAGTTAAACATTCAAACACTTAAAACTGGCATTTTGGTACCTAAATGCCAATTTGACCATCCACATGTAGGATCTAGATATCCTATTTACATGCTCACACTTAAAAATTGTGTTCACAAATGTATTTAATATAGCACTGACCCTGCCTCTACAGTTTTGACTCCAGGTCAGATTAAATCCAATTCCTTGCCATTTCTAAAGTACAAGATAGAGATAAGAATTCCATCTTTACCTCATCTATTCCCCACATTTCTCAAATGTTGGAATTTGCTACTAAGGTTCACATTCATTTTTCTGAAATACTAATAACATTAATTATGAATATGTCCAACTTCCCTTTAGGCAGATGGCAAGGAGGAAAATTGAATTAAGGAATATAATTAGGTGATAAATGCAGAGAATTAATAAGACATACTAAGTGTATCAATGAAAAAATTGTGGTCAACTGGGCTAAGGCGATAAATAGGTTTTATAATATATCAAAAACAAAAAAATCCTAAAACTGTTATACGTTACTGGATGGAGATGGTAAAATTGTCAATTATGCAGAAAAGACAAAAGTATTCAATAAGTATTTATGTTCAGAATTTGGAACAAAGCTAGATGATGTAGCCACACCATGATGAAATACTTTTTCCAACGATAAGGATTCTAAACAACATCAGTTAAAGTTAAACATTTTTAAATCAGCAGGTTTGAATAACTTGCACCCAAAGGTTTATAAAGAGTTGCCAAAGAGATACCTAGCCCACTGATGTTAGTTTTAATAAAATCTTACTAACTGAGGAAGATCCAAAGAGCTGGAAGAAAAGCCAATGCTGCGCTAATGTTTAACAAGGAAAAATGGGATGACTTAAGTAATCTAGTCTGGCAGCAACCCAAGTACCAAGGAAGGTATCAGATGACAGGTCAATGCCTAGGACTGTGTCCTATGGACCCAAAAACAGTGACTAGACTCTATCCAGATCCAGTTAACTTGGAAGCACACAGGACCAAATGACTGGATCCACTCATAACAAACTGGTGACTGTGAAGAGTGGTACTGGGCCAGGCTGTAAGACCTATCAATACTGGTTTGCTTATAGAGTCAGTGAGAGTTGAGAGTGCTTAGTACATCTCCAAAAGTGCTCAGCCCTACACAGAATAATATCCTAGCTGCTGGGAGACTGGAGTCATACAGGGAGCAAAGGGGGATTCCCCATTAGCTCTGGCTTTCTTTCAACATGTCAGTTCATGTGTTATGGTCCACCTCCAAGGGAATTAGCAAAGTGACTCCAACACCTGTCTCCATTAAAGAGGAGGTGGTAGGGGCAGGGTTTGGGTAAATATGATCCCAAATTTTAACCTTTTATTTAAACTTTAAAAGAAAACAGGCACAAAGTGAAAACCTATCCAAGGAAATGTGAGTACTTAGTACTACTGTCTAGATTAGAAAGACTGAAAGACAAGATGGGTAAGGTAATATCTTTTATTGGACTAACTTCTGTTGGTGAGAGAGACAAGCTTTCAAGCTTGCACAGAAGAGCTTTGTGTTAGCTCAAAAGCTTGTCTCTCTCTGACCAACAGAAGTTGGTCCAATAAAAGATATTACCTCACCCGCTTTGTCTCTAATATCCTGCAACCAACATGGCTACAGCAACTTTGTATAGAAAGACCAAAGTTTAGAAAGCTGTTTAATATCTTTGCTGACCAGTCATAAGTACAGTGGGGTACTTTAATGCCCCTCGGGGTTCCTCAAAAATGTAGAAAAGAAAGTACTGAATATACCTACCTTCACTCAATAAAGGGATGTCAACAGGGAGAGGCATTAAGCTGCTTCCTACTCCGTTCTAAAGGACTCTTTTAGGAATGATTTGTCTGCTGGGAAAGAATTCCCTTCTAGTGCCCATTGAAGACCCAGGAGGGCAGAAGAATAGGGGAAAAGGGATAGGCCACTGAGTCCTATGAAGACATAGATAAGGAGAAGAGAAGTTGTTTGCACTTGTTGGAGGGAGAGTGCCATGGCTAGACTAAGGAAAAGAAGCTGGTTGTCTGAAGCGGGAAACTATGCACAATTAAACATGTGCTTTGGCTTAACATATTTAAGTGTGGTCCACAGAACACTGAACCACCTTTCCCCCCTTCTGAAAATCAGGCCCTTTTGAAGTGTTTCAAATTGGGCCTTGAAACCTGAGGTACACAAAATGACTAGTCCCTTTTGAATAGCTGGTCACATTGTCTTATTAATTTGCTGGGTATACTAGTTTGTGGGATGGGAGAGTGAGACTTATTAGCTCTGAATATAAACATAAACAAAGTCATCTAGTTAACACAAAGAATGCAACAGAAAGCTTAGTTAGGGAGAATATAGCCTAGAACATTTGTTGTTGGCTTTTAATATTTAGGAAATCATTTAAAAAGCCCTATAGATAGATACATTAATATAATATAGACAAGGACAATACTAACAAAGTTTGTGAAAAAAATGCAGAAGTTATGATCATAAAGTTAATAAAGCTCCAAGAAACTTTTGATTAGATAGACAAGAACATTTTCCTTTGATTGTATAGTCACGTGGTGTTTAGAACACATACCTTCGCTATCTGTGAATGAAACATTGAGCAAGGACAGTTACATATTCATACTTTCTAATTGTAGCTTAAGGTTGCAGTACAATTGGCTGAACCTTGATCAAAGATTAGTAAGCAATATTAAGCAATTCTTACCCATGATTTTTAAATTTTGCAAATACATTAAACAAACAAGCTCTCAGCTCTCCTTATACAAAATGGAACTGTTTTTAAAACAGACTTGATCTTTAATTTAATATCCATCTAAAAAAATAGACCACAAAAAGAGCTAAATAAAATGTTTGCCCTCATGCCAGCCTTACAGAATAGCATACATAGCCAGAAACTCTCTGCCTTTGGAGAAATATGAAACTTCTGTTGTAGGTTATATACTTTAGTATAGTTTGGAGGGCCTTTTATCTGATAAGATGATATTAAAATGTATAGCACACATGACAATCTAGTTAGCTTGTGACATGGACTAAGGCCCAAACTTGCAATTGTCTCCATGCAAGCGGCAGTCTCCTGCGGGTTTGGGGCCCTAACCAGTTAATAATTATATTCCAACGTTTTCAAGGATTGACGCAGATAATTATAGGCTGGCAGCATCCCAAATCAGACAAGAGGTCTATGTGCAGGCATGTGCCCTTTAGACCTAAAGCATTGGGCCCATTAGTAGTCTATCATGGGAACCCTGGGTCACAGTTCAAAGTCTTTTGGTGGCTTCTTCCTCTATTTGGCTCAAAGGGATACATTTTATTCAGGCAGTTACTGGAAATCTGAAGTGTGAAACTGTAACTTAATTCTCATTATGTGAATGCATGTAGAGGGATTGACCTGTGGTTCAGAAATGGAATTGGAGTCTGGCACATATAAAAGGAGATGGTGTTGTAAATGGATGATGGGGAAATATGAACCCTCTTATGTCAATCATTTGGATTGTTTCACCCAGTCCTACTTATGAGCACCTCTACCGGTAAAGGTGCTTATAAAATCCTAACCACCATTCTGAAAATGTATCCTTCTATCACACCTACAATTGTGAATTATTTCATCATGTCTGCATGACAACAAATGCATCATTTTAACAGTTCTTGCTAAAAATAGTTCTCATCCTACTTAAGGTGATCCACTGTGCCTTTAAATTTGGAAACATAGCCCTATGCAGGCCAAAATGGAAAGTAATAACATAGTAATAAGGTACCAGCTGGTGCTGTATTCTGCAAGTGGAATATTGTGGGGTTGACCAAACTGCAATCTCAAGGTTCAATCTGGAGCAGGCACAGATCTTTGTATGGTAGACCATCATCTGTGGAACTCTCTCTTGATTTCTATGAGAGCCTTCATTGTTTGTTTTGTACAGCCTATTAATTTCTATTTCCATCTATCCTTTGCTGAAAGTAGAGGTGATGAGGGTCTGTAGCAGGGCTTTTGGAACCAGCTTATGATTAGCAAGTTATTGAATTACTTAATGGAGAGCATATCCAAATACTTTTGGCTATTGGTAATCAATAAATTATATAAATAAACTGGAATGATTTAAGTAATATGGGAATAATGTCCACAGTTCAGGTAAAATTTGACTTTCATAGTTCACAGTGTTCTAATGTTTGAAAATGTACAAAATGAAGGTGGAACAGAATCAGATTTTGAGCCTTATATTAGCATCTTTGGATCAGCTCTGGACGCAAAGACAGTCTTTTACTCCTTGTACCCAGTATGTTAGACACAATCTCTTTGGACTAAAGATTCTGAGTTGAGTCTTCATTGCATTACACCACTTTTGGTATAACTCCATTGAAGTCAAGAGAGTTACAGGAACCTAGGAACTTCCATACTGGATCAGACCTGAGCTCTATCTAAGTATTCTGTCTCTGACAGTGGCCAGTAGCAGATGCTTCAGAGAAATGTATAAGAAACCCACAGTAGACAGATATGGGATAATCTGCTGCCACTTTTGGTCTCAACTTGTTTTCTAATAGTTAGAGATTGGCTTAAACCCTGAAGAGTGAGGTTTAATAGACCTTGCAAAAATTGCCATTAATTATGACAACTCTGGATATTCTATGAATCTTGTTAAGTTCTTAGCCTCAATGACTTCCAATGGCAATGAGCTCCATAGTCTTATTCAGTGGTGAGCAACCTACGGCCCATGGGCCACATGCAGCCCATCAGGGTAATCCGCTGGTGGGCCACCAGGCAGTTTGTTTACATTTGCACGGCCGTCCACAGCTCCCAGTGCCTGCAGTTCGCCGTTCCTGGCCAATGGGAGCTGCAGGAAGCAGCGGCCAGCACGTTCCTGCAGCCTGCACTGCTTCCCGCAGCTCCCAGTGGCTGGAAATGGCAAACCACAGCCACTGGGAACTGTGAGCAGCTGGGCAAATGTAAACAAACTGTCTGGCGGCCCGCCAGCAGATTACCCTGATGGGCTGCGTGTGGCCCGCGGGCTGCAGGTTGCCCACCACTGGTCTAATTCGTCGTCCTCGGTGCTCCCTCAATTCAAGGATGATTTCCACCACAGATTTTCATATGGGTCCTGAAATGACTCCGGAGTCTGATTCTGGAACCACAGATCCGCCCACAGTAGGTACAGACATTTCCTGGCAGGTCAGCTGCCTGCTGGGAGAAAGTTCTAGTCTAATTACATGTTGTGTGAAAAAATTATATCACTTTATTAGTTTCAAATCTGCCAGCTTCACTCAATGTCTCCTTGCTCATGTGTTATGGGACAAAGAACAGAATTTCCTGATCTACCTTCTTTAGAACATTGATTATTTTATTTATATTTTTCCCATTTCCCCTCTTGTTATTCTTCTTTTTAAGGTAAAGCAATCTCTTTTTATATGTGAGATTTTTCCATGTCTCTAATCATTCTCATCACCCTTTTCTGAGCCCCCTATAGTTCTGCAATAATCTTTTTGGATGGGGTGATGAATACTGCACACATTATTCCAACACTGGTATTACACTAACACAGATGTAAAACAATGGAGAATTAGGCCATTGGACTTGATCAGTTTTATAAACGGACATGTCACTGACATTAATACCAAAAGGGACCATTGGGTTCATCCAACCTGACCTCTTGCATATGATATGCCATTGAACCTCACCCGTTACATTTCTGCATCACACCCATAACTTCTGTTTGAGCTGTATCTTTGGGTATGTCCACACTACCCTCCGGATCGGCGGGTAGCAATCTATCTATCGGGGATCGATTTATCGCGTCTCGTCTAGATGCGATAAATTGATCCCCAAACACGCTCCCGTCGACTCCAGAACTCCACCAGGGCAAGAGGCAGAAGCGGAGATGACGGGGGATCCGCAGCTGTCGATCCCGCGCCATGAGGATGGGAGGTAAGTCGAACTAAGATACATCGACTTCAGCTACGCTATTCCCGTAGCTGAAGTTGTGTATCTTACATCGACACCATCACCCCCAGTGTAGACCAGGCCTTTGAGTGTACCTTTTAGAAAGATATCCACTCTTGATTTAAGACTTCAAATGATAGAGAATTCACCCATCCCTAGGTAAATTGTTCCAATGGTTAATTACTCTCTCCATTAACAAACAAACAAACAAACAAACAAAATCGCCTTATTTCTAGTGTGAGTTTGGCTTCAGCTTCCAACCACTGAATCTTGATGCACTTTATTCTGCACGATTAAAGTGCTCCCTAATATCAGAAAACTCTTCCCCATACAGATATTTATAGCTATTAGTTGTCACTGCTTAACCTTTGCTTGGATAAACTAAATAATCTTAAGACTGTCACCATAAGGTATGATTTCCAGACTTCTGAATCATTCTTGTATCTCTTTTTTGAATATTTTCCAATTTTTCAACATTGGTTTTGGACACATTATTCCAGCAATGGTCTCACTAATGCTGTATACAGGGGTAATACCACTTCCCTACTCCTACTTGATATCCTCCTGCTTGTACATCCAAGGATCATGTTCTCCCTCTTAGCTATATAATCTCATTGGGAGCTTATGTTCAGTTGGTTATATACCATGACCCCCAAGTCCTTTGCATTATCACTGTATTTCAGGACACCAACTCCCATATTTTAAGACTAATCTACATTCTTTGTTCTTAGATATATGATTTTGCATTTGGCAGTGTTAAAGTGTATGTTGTTCAAATAAGACCAGCTTACCAAGAGATCCTGAGAGGTCCATATAACTCACCCAAACCCCATCATTATTTACCACTCCATTGATATTTGTGTCACCTGCAAATTTTACTAGCAAGCAAGGATGTTATATTCTCTTCCATATCATTGGTGAAGGTATTGAATATCACTGGACCAAGAACAGAACCCCATCCTCACAGGATAATATTCCTTATTTACTTTAATCATCTGTGACTATGCAAGTGACAATTAGTAACAATTGTGTGACCATAAAGAATATCATCTTAAAAAGTCTGATTCTTGACTTTACATGCTCCTTCCTAGGATTTAATTCTTGAAGGGACAGAGGCTGGGTGTGATGAAGGTAATGCATTGGCATGGGTGGCAAGTTTGTAGAAATTTTGGTGGTGCCCAGAACCCGCCCCCCCCCAACTCCACACCCCCCCCAAACTCTGCCCCCACCTGCCTAAGGCTCTGGGAGGGGTTGGGGGGGTCTGGGGTGCAGGTGCTGGGCTGGGGATTAGGGTGCAGGAGGGGTGCAGGGTGCAGGCTCCGGGCTAGGGCAGGGGGTGAGGGGTGCAGGCTCTAGGAGAGAGTTTGGGGATAGGAGGGAGTACAGGGGTGAGGGCTGTGGGGCTGGGGATGAGGGGTTCATGATGCAGGGGGGGCTCAGGACTGGGGCAGAGGATTAGGGTGCGGGGGGATGAGGGCTCTAGCTGGGGCTGAGGGGTTTGGGGTGTTGGAGAGGCTCAGGCCTAGGGCAGGGTAAGGGCAGCCAGTAGGGGATGGCGGGCGCTAGGACCCTGGGGCAGCAGACAGCCATTCTGCCGGGAGCCGTTCTACTCTGGCAGCAGAAGCAGGCCAGGGGAGAGGCGCCGCGCTGCTTTCTGTCAGGCAGGGACGCGGCGGGGCGGGGGGAGAAGACCCGCGAGGGCCGGGGCCCGATCCAGGCAGGGCCGGGGGAGAGACCCAGCTCCAAATATTGCTGGAGCAAAGCCCCCAGCCCTGAATATTCCTGGTGCTCGAGCACCGCAAACATATATAACCTGCCGCCGCAGCATTGGGGTTATCTGTCACCTCTGCCCACCCCTCTCTGGTCATGCACTGAACATAACTCTGTCTCCATGTAAAAGTGTATTTGTGCTCCCCACTACCCACACTGTAAATGATGACATTTGTATATATCAGCTTGTTTTGTAGAATCATTGATTGGTGTACTAAGATAACTCCCAAAGATCCAACTTAGCTAAAACATATATCTTTTGCAATCAGGTCATATAATTCTGGAAATTTTATTTGCTTATTCGGCATATTACTAATTCTTGTCAGTCTCAGAGGAGAGTTGCTTCTATAGCATTCAAATTATGATTGTATTCATGAAGCCCTTGTCTCAAACAGCTAATTAGATTACTGACATTAACATTTCTCTGGTTTCAGAGTGGTAGCTGTGTTAGTCTGTATCAGCAAAACCAACTAGGAGTCCTTGTGGCACCTTAGAGACTAACAAATTTATTTGGGCATAAGCTTTCGCAGGCTAAAACCCACTTCATCAGATGCATGGAGTGAAAAACACAGTAGAGGGGCTGTATATTGTGTACATAACAACATCTGAAAAGCAGCAGTTGGAATTATATCAGATAAAGCAAATTAAACATTTAGTCAGATTTCTAATTGCATATGGTGAATCCAATAACACGCATGTATGCACGAATGTGGATATACTGTCAATGATATATAAATATAACTATCACAAGTTTGGTTTTGCTTTGTATTGTTTTGTTTTCCAAGCAGGAATATTCCACTTGGTTAAATATGCACCAGGAAAATAGTGTTCATCAATGTGAAATGTGATCCAAAGAAGAGACTGAGACTCATGTTATGGAGGAGGTGCCATCTTCACTAGTAGTTTCAGCTATTTCATTCACAGAGGCTCTGGATGAACAGAGGAAAGAGGGGTACAACCTGCAAGATTCTCTCATAGTTGAGAAAAAACAACTTGGAGGTTTAAGCACCATTGTGAATGGAGTTGTTAATGTCTCCATCTGGACAGACACGATTCCAATAACACTTAAAAAAATTGAACAGGCCCTTTAGACTCACTTCTCAGAAAGGAAATAATGACGTTATTGAAGAACAGCCCATCTACCTCTGCCAGATCTTGCAGGCAGATCAGCTACACCTGTCAACAGTATCAGAGGCTAATAAGGTTAATCAAAGGGACATGGACCTCTGACCTTTGTCCATTGCAAAAAGATAACTTACCAAGGTAGCTAATGCAGTGTCTGTATCCAGGCCTAAAAGTAGACTGATAAGAAACAAGAAGAATCTGGAGCGGCCCTACTACAACCTTCTTAATAACTTCCCAAAAGGTCACAGTTGTTAAAGCCAAATGATGACTTCTTGATCAGTAACTGACAAGGTCATTCAGGTGAAAAAGTTATTTCCTTGTCAATCACTGAGCTTTCTCAAACTTAACATTTTTAGAGATTATTGGGAAGACTGTAGTGTGGCAATTCTGATGTCATCTTCCTTCCCAGATTCCTATAAAAGTATTCACAGTGACTTTCAGTGAATGCTATCAGCTGACCTTGACAAAGTGTTGGTGACCTTCCAGGTCTCACAGACAGAGGTGGAAGGTGTTATTCTTCCGTAAGATCATGTTTTTCCTTTCTGAGAAATCTCAAATGGCAGGTTTGAGAGGTTGTTCATCTACCATAAAGGCTCTATCATGCAGGATTCTGCAAGATTTCATTGACACTTTTCTTGCTAAATGTGTATCTGAGGTCACATGGGGAGATTGTGAGGCATCACTGCCTTGCTGACATCAGTCTACTGCTAATGATACTCAGCTCCATATATCCTTTTCATCTGAAAGGTGGTGGGTTTTATTTTATTTTGCCATGTGCACGATGAGGATAAGGACCTAGACAACAATTAAACGACTGAAGTTCAGTCGAAATAAAATGGAAGCAATGACTGTCAAAAGAAGGAAGAAACGGGAAGAATTATCAGCGGTTATGACTGCGTCATCACTTCATCTAAATACACTATGTAACTGCCAAAAAGGTTTGTAACCCAGAACACTTTGGAAGCCCTACTGCTGTTGGAGTCCAATTGACAGCTATTATGGCATTTGTGATGAAGATTTACTTTGAAGACAAAATCTAAATTGGATTTTCCTTTTCATGGGAAAATTATTACATGGGGTGGGGGTAACCATAAAGAACAAAGTAATCTGCACTAGTCAGCTATAGCAACAACATTGTAGAAATTCAAAGACAACCTTTTTTTGGGAGTGAGCTCAAGCAAAAAGAGGCATAACGAGTGTTTCTGTATTTTTTTCCTGTTACATTCCTATTTTCTGTGTAAGCACTCGTTTTTATGCAGTTGCTTGTCCTTTCTAAAAAACACACAGGAGTTATGTACGGTCTAGCAGCCTGGACCACACAGAGTTGACAGCAAGGGCAGGGGCAGGTAAAGTGCTGGAGAAATTACAATTGCAAAGTCATAAAGATTCTAAGGGATATTGGCGGGAAGCTCACTCTCTAGCACCTGTAAACAAGTACAGCCTGCATTGCCTCTTGCATAGTCCCATAGCCACTGGTTGGCGTGCAAGTGAGAGCACAAGCCAGACATCTCTGGAGAAACTGGGTCCTGTTTTTCAGAGGTACTGAACACGCCTAGCTGTCATCAACTTCAGCTGGAGCTTTACACACTAGAAGCCCATTTTCGCCACCATTCCTTGTATTCAGGCTACGTAACGGAAGGCTATGGAAGGTTTACAGAGCCCTGCGCAATACAAAAATGTGTGTTCTCATCAGACCATGCTCCGCAAAAATTGTCTGCAGATATCCGCATTCACGGATGCAGATATCCGCAGATATCCATGGATTTGCAGGGCTCTACTTACCCAGCCAGGCTTAGGCTCCGAGGCACCCCCCTGCCAGAGCCCGGTCGGGGAGATCTGTGCGGGCAGCTGTGGGGAGCCCGTGCAGCGTCGCAGACCCTCCAGATGCTCTCGGCCGGGCAAGGACCCTGGAGGGTGGGGACATGGACGGGGGCTGCTCTCAGTCCCATCCCCCCACACTGCAGGCAGGTGGAGGGTCCACCACGGCTCCCCACAGCTGCCCACCTGGGTCTTATTGTGGCCGGGCTGTGGCTCCGAGCCACCCCTCCTCCCTACTAACTCCCCACCATCTCTCCAATGCTTCCCGATGGCCGGCAGGCCCCACAGATCAGCGCCTCCCTCTCCCTCCCACCCACCATGATCAGCTGTTTAGCAGCGTGCAGGATGCTGGGAAGGAGAGGGAGGAGAGAGGATGCAGCACGCTCGGGTGAAGGGCTGGAACTGAGTAGGAAGAGGTGGGGTAGGTGTGGGGCCTTGAGTGAAGGGGTGAGGGTAGGGCTGGGGGCAAAGCCAGGGGTTGAGCACCCCCCGGCACTTTGGAAAATTGGTGCCTATGGTCTTTACAACATCCCCGGCAATGAGTTCCACAGGTTGACTGTGCATTGTGTGAAGAAGTGCTTCTTTATGTCTGTTTTAAACCTGCTGCCTATTAATTTCATTGGGTGACCCCCAGTTCCTGTGTTATGTGAAGGGATAAGTAACAGTTCCTTATACACTTTCTCCATACCATTCATGATTATACAGACCTCTAACCAGACATGCCAAACCTGCAAAAAAAAAAATGCAGAAGTTGGGCTTGTTTTTGGCTTAATTGGCTTGTGAGTTGCTTGTTGGCTAATTTTTGGCTTGTAGCTTGTTGCTTCTTTTTTTTTTGTGATTAGCTCCTGGAAAGCAATGGCAAGGTGGGGAAAAGCAGGGAGCAGGGTTAAGCAGGGGCAAGGGGGGGGTCAGGAGTTTACAGCGGGCCCACCACAGTCCCAGACTGCACGCCACAGGGATCTAGTCACATAGAGTTTTGGGTGTCTTAGGGACTGGCTTCTTTTGAAATGGGATTAGCTAGATTTTGGCTTATTGTGAAAGTCAGGGTGCTTATTTAACATGTGAAAGTTGGCAACTGTGCCTCTAACATATCTCCCCTTAGTCATCTCTTTTCTAAAATGAACAGTCCCCATCTTTTTAATCTCTCCTCATATGGAAGCTCTTCCAGACTCCTAATTATTTTTGTTTCTCTTCTCTGTACTTCTTCAGTAGTAGTAGGGAGGACTTGAACCAGGGGACTCCCACATCCCAGTTGAGCTATCCACTAAACTAAAAGTCATAAGGGAGGGCCTTCTCCTCCCTCCCCAGTTGTTTTGATTCAGGCCTCGCACTCAAATTAGGAATTCAGACACTTATTATCTTCCCCAGGTTCATGAACCACAAGCAGCTTCAGTGAAGACACTACCTATGCCGACTGGAGAAGCCCTCCCATCGGCATAGGTAATCCCCCTCTCCAGGGCCGTCCCTAGAGATTGGGGTGCCCTACGCAGCCCCCCTGCAGGAGGGCTGGCCCCGGGCCTCTGAGGGAGGGGGGGGCGCATCTCAGGACTGCAGGGAGGGGAAGGGGACTGTGTCCAAGGGCTTTGGGAGGCAGGAACAGCCAGCGAAGGAAGGCAGCAGAAGTCGCCCCCCAACACACACACACACTCACGGGGTGGCGGGAAGTGGAGCGACCTGGCCCCAGCCTGCACCGCTCTGTTCCCCCGGCTCCCAGGCTTGGAGAAGGGGGAGGAAACAGCCCCCCAGCACTCACCAGCGGTGCAGCTGGGGCCGGGTCACTCCGCTTCCCGATGCCTGCCCAGTGAGTGCAGGGAGGGCCCAACCCTGACCCCTGTTGCAGTCCCCTGGGACGCATAACTCAGGGGATGGGGTTTGGGGGGAAGAGGTAGAGTGGGGGGCAAGGCTGGGGCAGAACACAAGTGGGAAGGGGTGGGAAGGGGAAGGGCAGAGCAGGGGCTGAGGGGAAGGGATGGGGCAGGGGCAGAGGCAGCTTTCCTGGGCCCTGCTGTGCACAGCCCCCGAGGGGCCGGCTCAGCCGTCCGGGGGATTGGGCTGGCTGCTGGAGCTGGATGCAACACGCAGCTGCATAGGGAACCAGGAAATTTGGGGCAATTTGGTGCCCCAAGTTTCCTGGTGCCCTATGCAGCAACGTAGTTTGTGTATGGGTAGGGACAGCCCTGCACCTCTGCAAGACACAGTAGTTACATCAACGGGAGAATTCTCCCATTGACCTAGTGCTGTCTACAGTAGGGTTAAGTTGGCTTAACTGCATTGTTCAGGGGTGTGAATTTTTCTGTCGAGGGTGGGGAACTGGGGTGTTTGACAGTTGAGTGATGCCGATGCTTGAGCTAGGGCTTGTCTACACTTGAAATGCTACAGTGGCACAACTATAGCACTGCATTGTAGCACTTCAGTGTGACACTACTTACACCGCCTGCGTAGTTAGTCCACCTCCCTAAAAAGGGGTAACTAGATCAACAGAAGAATTTGTTTCATCCAATGCTATCTACAACAGGGGTTAGGTCCTATGTTGCTCGGGTGTGGATTTTTCAAACCCCTGAGTGATGGAGCTGGGTCAACCTAACTTTTTAGTATAGACAAGGCCCTAGTAATGCTGAGGGGAAGCAGCAGCTTGGGTTAAAACTGCTCATCAACTAATCCAATCATTCTGGTAATCCAATCACTCTGTGCTGCTAATCAAATCCCTGTGTGTGTAATTCCAGTGTTGTTTTGAAGTGCAGTAACTCAATTGTACTAACTCCAGCTAACTGTTGCAGTGATGTCAACGAAGACAAGCCCTTAGACTAGAGCTGCTGCACCTCTAGCCCCATTACCAGTAACTGGAAAGCTGAGTTTACGTAGTCCCTAAAACTGTTATCCAATTGACTCTACCAAATGCAATAAGGACAGAACAAGCCCTAAGCCAACTTGAGGGTGTACACAGGGCCAGCTCAAGCCCTTCCAGTTTCAGTGGCAGAAACTGACTGAAGTTAGTTCTCATTGAAACAAGTTGTAAATTCCTTCTTCACGAGAGAGGTGTTTCTAAAAACTGCCTTAAAATTAATCCAGACTTGCCTCCCAGCTGAGTGAGACTTGGCAGCAGCTCTGAGCGCCCACCTCGCCTGAGGACGCCATGCGGCTTTCCCTCGGCTGATTTCTTGTTGCCTCAGCGCCCTCTATGGACTCTGATCGGAAAGGAGCTGCCTTTCAATCTCAGCCAGCGCCAGACGTCAAGAGATGCCTCAGACACACGCACGGGAGCCAGCGTGTGACATTGCAGCGTGTGTGCGGATTTCCAGCCCAGCGAACCCAATGGACGGGCTCGCCAGGGGGGAGGAAACACAAGCGCTTCTTGCAGTTCTGAACTGACGCCTAACTACGAAGGGGCTCTTCGCCGCTCAAGGGCAGGCTCGGGTTTAACATACTGACGTCTCCCAGCGTGTATCAGGGAATCCCATTAGCTCCCCCTAACGCACGTGCGCTTTCAGACGGCAGATGCGGCCATACAAAGACCCAGGGGTGCAGGCTGAAGGGCTCGGACCCAGGCTCTGTGGAGCAAACTCCACCGCCAAGCGCGGTACAGCTCAGCCCGCCCGGGAGGGAGCGGAGTAAGAAATCACAGCAGAGAAAGGGCGGGCACAAACAAAGCTATAATAGGCAAGGGAGTAGGATGTGTTATTCCGGTGAACGCTGCGCTATAAATAAGCCGGTTTCTAAACGATGTTTGGGCGGCTTCATCAAAGGCGCAGCGTGGATCCAGCCCTCCCCTTCCCGGTGTCCCCACAAC
The DNA here is from genome assembly GCF_020497125.1 of Mauremys mutica. Taxonomy (NCBI): domain Eukaryota; kingdom Metazoa; phylum Chordata; order Testudines; family Geoemydidae; genus Mauremys; species Mauremys mutica. The sequence goes on along the minus strand of NC_059072.1, from coordinate 37,650,626 downwards.
GGTGATCATGGCGGCAGCTGCTGCTGCTGCTCTTTCCCCTTATCTCCCTCCCACCCCAGCGCCAGACGCAGTGTCTCAGCTCGGCGCAGAATGACCTTTCCCCAACGCAGCCGAGAGAAAGGAGAAATGAGAGGAAAGGCGCGCCTAGGAATTCCCGCCCTGCGCGCCCGGCCCCATTTTAGCATATGCAAACGCACCCTCTTCCTGATTGGCCATCGCTCGATACCCCCCTCTTTGAAAAGGTGGCCCTTCATTGGCTGACTGATAAAGTTAATGCAAATTAGAGACTCTTGCTCGCTCTCTCTCCCTCCTCTTTTAGCTTGTGTGTGATGAAAATTTCAGACAGTGTGTAACTCTGCGCGTCTATTACTACAAATAAATAGTTCCAGCCCCCCCGTCCCTTGTATTTACTGCGGGCTGGGGCTCTGCAGTCCCCGCCGGAGCCGGAGACCGCACGAAGACATCCCAGCGCGGTGTGCTCGACGGGAGGGGAAGTAATCCGGCCGGCACAGCGAGGTGTTTCCCACTCCCCCGCGGAGGGATATTTTGTCTCTTTTTCTCCGCACCAAAACATTGAGAGTTAAGAGGCAGCTCCTGCTGTAATTGAGCTCAGAAGTGAGCAGGCACCGAGGAGGCTGCGCTGCTGCTGCACCGGGGTGACGGCTTCACTGCGGCGCTGGATTGAATTCGCAGTCACCCAGCGGCCCCGAGCAAGCGTCCTTCTAGCCGGGGCGGATTTTACCCACTTTCTCTGCAGCCCTGCTGGCATCTGGGGTTGCGTTCAGCTGCGCTAGGAGAAGCAGAGCATCGCCCCCGTTATTGATTGCTTTTTGTCGAAGGGCTCCACGCCGCTTCAGCTTGGATTCTTTGTGGCTGTTTATTTTTGGAGGCGTCTGCCACCCTCTGCTACAACATCAACTGCTGCTGGTGGACCGGGGAGAGCAGGGCGGGAGCCAGGCAGCCGCTTCGTAGCTCCCCTCCCGGAGCCGGGAAGGAGAGCGCGCCGCTCCTCTCCAGCAGCTCGTTAATTGAATAATTAGCCCGGAGGACACACTCTACGTTTCGCTGCAGGATCTCTTTCCTCCCCCTTCCCCCGGCTCCTCTGGAAGATGTTGCTCTCTAAGTTTGGCTCCCTCGCTCACATTTGCAACCCCACCAGCATGGATCACTTGCCCGTGAAAATCCTCCAGCCAGGTACGCAGTGAGCGACTCGCTGGTTGTGACCCAGCCGCGGTGCGGTGCCCGTCGCTTTGTAATGGGGAGTTTGCAAGCTCCGAGGATTTCTCGGCTGTCACATTCCCTGCTAGCGCGTCGCCGCGTAGGGATGGGCACAGCTCCCCTGTTAGCTGGGTTGTTAGGGGAGAGTGCGCGGCGTCCGCGTCCCCGTCCCCCCCCCCTCCTCCAGCGGGGCGTGTTTGGATATTTTGGCTCTGGGTGGCGGCTTGTCGGATCGCTGCTGGCGTGCAGCGCAAAAACACCGCCTGGTTTCCCCTTGCTCGCTAGGCTTAGGCTGAATAGCCGCATGTGCCGGTGTGAACAGCCATGCGGCTCCCCTGGCGGGGCTTCCTCTCGCCTGCCTCGTGGCCTGCCTTCTTAATAATAGAGCGACTCCAACCTCTTTTTTTAATTTGTCTTCCCGTTTCTAGCGAAATCGGAGAAGGAGCCCTTCGATAAAGTCTACCAGGTGGGCTCCGTGCTGGGCAGCGGGGGCTTCGGCACGGTGTACGCGGGGACCCGGATAGCAGACGGCTTGCCGGTAAGGAGAAGGGGCGCTAGTCATGTCTGCGTCGTTGTGTCTTGCTGTCTGCTCGGGGCGGCGTGTGCGGGGCTGCAGGGTCGCCGCCGCAGAGCGGGGAAGGCTTGTCCCCACCCCGCTCTGACGGCGCCTTCTCTCTCCCCCAGGTGGCCGTGAAGCATGTGGTGAAGGAGCGGGTCACCGAGTGGGGCACCATGGTAAGTATTCGCTGGGGAGCGGGTGTAACCGCGCGGTGGGTGCGAGGGAAGCTGGGGGCCGGCAGTCATCCAGCCTGGCTATTGTTTGGGCGGCGAGAGGGCTGGGTCCCCCTCCCGCCCCTGTGTTGTTGTTTACATGGGGGGGGGGTTTGGCGGGGTTTCTTCCCCCGGCCCCTCCCCCTCTGACTGCGGCAGCCGCGGAGCCCCCCAGCGGAGCGGCGCTGGACTTCCCCAGCCCCCGCGCTGCTGCGGGAGACTCCGTGCATAGCGCGTGGGGTGGGTCTGCGTGCGGGGAAGGGAGGAGGCTGGCTGGCTTCCCCGCCTGGGCTGCCCGGTGAGTGACCGCCGCCCTTGTCTCTCTGCGCTGCCCAGAACGGCGCGATGGTGCCCTTGGAGATCGTGCTGCTGAAGAAGGTGGTGGGCTCCGGCTTTAGAGGGGTCATCAAGCTGCTGGACTGGTACGAGCGGCCCGACGGCTTCCTCATCATCATGGAGCGGCCCGAGCTGGTGAAGGATCTTTTCGACTTCATCACCGAGAAGGGGGCCCTGGACGAGGAGACGGCCCGGGGCTTCTTCCGGCAGGTCCTGGAGGCGGTGCGCCACTGCTACACCTGCGGCGTGGTGCACAGGGACATCAAGGACGAGAACCTGCTGGTGGATCTCAGGACGGGCGAGCTCAAGCTGATCGACTTCGGCTCCGGAGCCATCCTTAAGGACACTGTCTACACCGACTTCGATGGTATGTGTCCCTCCCATCCCCAAAATGCCTCCATGCGGGTGAGACAGCAAAGCCCTGCGCCGGGGCTGACCCGATGCGCTCTCCCTGCGTGGTTGTTAGTCACACTCAGCTCCTGAGAACAACAACAAGGTGGCTCTGCAGCTGCAGTAGCTGGTAATGGATCTGCCGGTCATTTAAACCTGTGCACTGGAGGCGGTTGGGGGGGGTGTTCTGTAGTGTAGGAAAAAAGCGATTCCAGGCAGTGACGCAGCAGTTTATATTTCCCTGCCTTGGAAAAGGCATTTTTCCTAGAGGGCGATCTGTTTACATTGAGGCTTCACCAGCGCCAGGTGTTCCCGTCCATGTTATGTGCAATGCATATATTTTGATTTCTAGTTTAATGAATTACTCACAACCCAGCTGATGCCTGCATTGCAGATTTAAAATCCTCGGGTAAAATATATATATGCCCCTTAAATGACTTAAATTTGGGTTTTTTAATATAGGAAAGCTGAAATGCTTCTTGCACATGGAGGGAAGAGCTGATTTTTTTTTTCTTACACCCCTTGCTGTGAGTGTGCCTGATATAGATGAGGGACTTCCCCCTCCCCTTCTCTGTCGTCAGCTGCTGCACTTAACATCTGTTTTGTTGTGAAACCCGAACCTCCTGGCCATGTGACCGTCAGCATCACAAATTCCAGTTTTTGTTTGGTATCCAAGGAACAGCCTAGTGCCAAGGGAGGGCGGTTTCTAAGGGCCTTTTCAGAGAGCCAGAGTAGCATTTTTTTGATAATTCAGAAAAAATTAATTTGTGAGCAAGTCTATATTTTGTTCACACTGTCTTGGAATTGGATAAAGCCGATTAGCTGTATGTAATGAGGTAGACCTGAGTTTCACCTTCTGTTTCTCTTCTCGGTTCTCCTCCTTCTGCCCCCTCCCCATTCCCTTTGTCCTTTTGTGTCTATTTTTGGTGTGATGCTGTAGACGCCACATGGTCAGTGAAAGGAGCCATGCCTTCGTCAATAGTCAGCTGATGGAAGCTGTGTTATTCATCACAACAGAACAGCACAAGCTAATGGCCTAAATGTATGCATGGTGTAATTGTAGCCAGCTTCTCTGGACTTTCACTGGAGATGAATTTGGCCCACTATGATTTTTGAATATTTAGAATTTTTTATTCTTGTGTGGTTTGATATGAATGTGCAGCCCAACTAAAATGTTAGGGAGGAGAGAGATTAAAACTTGGTTTGCTGATGTTGGGGGGTGCTATTTTTTCTTTTGTAGGAACAAGAGTGTACAGTCCTCCAGAATGGATCCGATACCACAGATACCATGGGAGATCAGCAACAGTGTGGTCCTTGGGAGTGCTTCTGTTTGATATGGTTTGTGGAGACATCCCTTTTGAACAAGATGAAGAGATCTTGAGAGGACGGTTATACTTCAGGAGACGAATATCACCTGGTGAGTTCAAACACAAAAATATTACTAACACTTAATTTTATGATAATGAGTGATTTTCTGTTTGAGGTTCTTTTTGCTTTTAAGTCTAATGTCGTCTGTTTACCTCGTCTGTTTCAGAATGTCAGCAGCTGATCAAATGGTGCCTTTCACTGAGGCCTTCAGACAGACCAACACTTGAACAAATTTTTGACCATGCATGGATGCACAAATCTGAAGTAGTGAAGTCTGAGGACTGTGACATAAGGCTACGGACCCTTGATACTGATGTATCTAGCACAAGTTCAAGCAATGAGAGTCTGTGAAACACTAAGGACCTCACAATGGGAGGGGAGCTACAAGCAGAAAGACCACAGTGCTGCTGCCAATACGTAGGAGGGGCTAGAAAAATGCATTCATTATTCTGTAGTTGAATCTTTGTCTGAGGGACTTGATTTTATTTTCCCCTTTTGCTGGTTTCTGCTTTGGAATGAGAAATTTCCTTTGGAAACGCTAATGTTTGGGAGTTGCAGGCCAGTACTTAGTCAAAAGACTGACCTTATTAAGAAAGCAGTGACCTCTTGAATACATGGTAAACTTTTTTGCTCTCATAGAGCCTGGACTAGATTTTTATTTGCTTTTGAGTGCCTTTTTGAAAGCTGCTTCAGTGGGACTTTCTTTTTTGAGCTGTGTATGTCCAAAGAAGATCCAGTTCATTATAGGATTTTGCTCCCTTTAGACTGAGTGCTGGAGGAAGCAGTTCCTATGATGCATTGGAGAACATGTTCGGTGATTGAATGAAGTAGTCCCATCCACTGGTGATGGAATACTTGAACACAGACATTTCACTCCTTCCAGTCCCCGTCCCACCTCCAAACCCACCTCTGCTGCTCCAAAATATTTCCTATAGCCTGCATACAAATATGAACAGGTATATCAGCTTTTTTTTTTTTTTTTTTAATCCCCCAGAAACATTCACTCTTGTTTTCTTTTATCATCTCTACCACTGGGCATGCAAAGCCCCTTTCTCAATCTCACCCTCCCTCCACCCCTCTCCTTTTGTCAACCTGCGAGTCTTAAAGTATGTATGGGCATGTTAAATGCACAATCAATGCAATATTCAAGGACTTTACTTTTTTCCATACCTGTATAATGTGTTTATGTAAATTTGGTTTTCCCGTGTATTATACAGTTTTTTTTATTTATTTGTTTGAAGTTTTAGAAGACCTCCCACAGTTTCAGCTGTGGCTATTTATTTGCTTAATTTATTTGGTTAGAGTTATATTCAACACTGCTTTCCCCCTTCCCCATGGGAATTCTAGTGGTTTGCCCATGACACTCTTTTCTGCATTCCTGTTAACTTTTGTTTAAAAAACAAAACAATTTTTTTTCTGACCTTACCAGTTTCTGTTGGAAGATGGAAAATTGTTGTACAAAGTCTAATTTAAGGGAAATAGAATGACTTTTTAAAGTTTAGTATGCCTTTGTCTGGTATTCTACCAGTAATGTAAAGTAATGCTATTTGGAAGGGTTTTAAATTATTGACAATGTACAGTCTTTGCGTATTGGCTCTGGAAGGTAGGGTGGCAGAGTCATAAACATTAATTTATTTTAATAGCTGTGTTTCTGTGTTCTGGTTGCACTTGTGCAGCTTGGATTTGGATTTTTTTTCTTCTGTTTAACAGTGTGAAATGTATGGAGATCATATTTTTTATACAGGTATTTCAATTAAACTTTTTTTGTATATAACAGTACTGTGTTGTGTATTCACCTGTCTTCTTTTTCAAACTATTCCTGTTTGTTTAAACACATCCACTTTGACTACATCTATGTGAACTTTCTTCAAAAATGGTGCTGCTAGATAGAACTTAATCACAAAAGGAATTCACCACTACCTGTGGATTTTTGAATAGGCTGGTACATCAATTGCTGTTAACATCCTCCTAAACCATAAAAAAGAAGCCTTTTCCCACTTAATTATGGGTTACTATTTCACGATTGGATGTAGTGGAAAGTAAACTTGCCCCCATTTTGGGAGAGAGAAAATTTCCTGTGCATCAATCTGTACAATGAGGTGTCCAAGAAAGGATGTTAGTTTCAACTAAAACACTTTTTTGAGAAACATGAATGCTTTTGATTCAAGAAGTTAGCTAGCAAACTACTCACAATATTTCCCTTACTATTTCAAATTTTATGTTTGGAATCAAATGTGACAGCCCAGTTTCACATTATGTAGGCCTATAGTGAAGTCAAACCTAGGGTTGTGATTGCCATGGAAACAGACATGAATATCAAATTCAGCCTTCCAGTTTTATTGACAAATCAGTTAATTAGGGGTGGAGAGAAGCAGAAATGCCCACATTTTGAAGCTTGCAAAGTTTGACTACAAGATTCCGCCATTATAAAAGCCATGTTAGGTTACTATGTTGAAGCACTACTATGTAATACCTATGATAGTAAAAGTCAGGACTTAAACTTTTTTTCTTCTCTTCCTCCCTCCCCTCCCCCCCTGCTTTATTTACCCTTCCTGGGAGCCCTATCTTCTGCCAGCTCATCCACTGATATTTAGGTTCCCTGTGGGCATAAAATCAAGCTCTTGAGGTTGATAAGGTTAGACTCAAAATGCCACTGACTAGCAGGAGGTAAAGCAAAAGTGGGAAGGACACCTCCATTTCCTTGCAGTTTTGTGATGGAAATGGCTATCAGAGGAGTTCAAGTAGCTCTTTCTCTTCATCCAAGTAAGGAGAGTATCAAATCAGGTGTATCCTTCAATAGCGCCTCTTGTTCCAGTAATCTAATGTGTGTACATTTGCCTTTCAATTTAGATGCTCCTAAAAAATTGTTAGATGAAAATTCAGACCTTGCATGTTAACTAGTCACTAGGCAACTGACTTTGCAGTTTGTATACAAAGTACATAACATGATTTAGATAATTTACATCCAGAGAAATGGAGAGACTTTACAAATCATATACTATGGAAAGAACATTAAGGCAAGAACCTGAGTGTTTTCTCTTTTGCAACGGTTTTTAGTTGTGAGAGAGGTGTTCCAAAGGCCTATTGAAGTTCTTTAGAGAAGCACGTGTCCGGCCACAAGTAGTCCCTAGAGAAATTCCAGTAGCTGATAATTAACATTTCCACTCCAGTAGCTTCACACATACCAGCAGCTGTTGAGAGTGGTGTCAGTGAGGCCTTCCATTATGAGTAAGGTTCAAAGGGACACCAAAAAAGCAACCCTAAAAGCATAGCTGTAAATCTATTAGGTGTCAAATGAATGTCTGAATTGGGGACTGTCTACATTTTCCACGTGTACGTTTTACAGGCCATGCCTTACATTTGTAGAAAACAACTGATGAAATTATCTGTTTTGCTACTGAAAAACACATTCTCACCTTTTGCTGCTGAAGCAAAATTTATTAAAAGGGAAAAGGTCAAAAGGACACCAGTGTTAGTGCTGACTTCCCACTGAGATTAGTTCAACATAAAAGGTATATTCTCAAAATGATGCACAAGGCTTTAGCTGTGCAATTCCCCTATGTTCTAATGAGAGCTGAATGGCTAGAGTACCATATCCTGAGTGAATAATAATTATTTGCAAAAACATGTTTATACTACAGCTCTAGGTTGGCAAATAACCTTTGTTAGTACAATTCTATTAACTGGCTTTGTGTGCTAATACATCTGTGACTGCTTTTGGTTTTACCAGGACTGCTGCCTGTTAAGCATTGATTTTTAAAATTTAATTGTTCTAGGACTCTTTTCAATATTGCCTCCTCTCTGCATATGAGGCTGGATCTTGACATTGCAAAATATGGAAAGTAGCATTAATTAGATCATGGGTGTTTCTAGTTGTTAAACATCAGAACCCTGTTTGAGTTTTACACTCTGATTTAGCTGGCAGGCAGGCCTATTTATGTACACCATTAGCTTAGCTCTGATTTCAAACTTTTTCAGGTACTAAGTGTACTTTTATAAATCAATGTTATCTTTTCTGCAATACAACTGATAACCATCTTCCTAACAACCCTTTGTATTCTGTATGCATAATCATTCTACTGTATTGGTTTTTTTCCAGTTACTTAACCAAAATTATTTTTATTTAAGTGTGCAAATGAGAGCTCTTTTAAAAATGTAATAGACTGTCATCGGAAAACTTGTTCAGGGTGTGTTCTCCCAAAATGCTGAAAGAAAACCATTAAACATGTGGTGGTTTAGTGACCTCTGTTGGTGAAACTAAAGTATATCTTCTGAAAAATATGATGCCTGAGTCTGCAGAGTGGTTTTTGATATACTGTCCATTGACTAGTAGCTTTAGTCAAGAGGCGTGCAGAATTGGACTTAAATATTTCATAAGGTTTGAAAAGCTTCCATTATAAAGAATTTATAGTATACAAATGAAGAGCATATACAGAACCAGGTTTTCACCTCTAGAACCTCGGAAGGCAATGCAGGATAGACAATAAGTTTAGCTGTTGTAGTGCAGTCCTTGGGAGAAAAACACAACACACCTTTTACCCCATTTTGGAAGTTAACAATCTGATTAAATGAGTTGAAAAAGGGACAAATGTTGAGCATGAATTTAAAAAACTCAACTCTGCATGATTATGTCTACACTGTACATTTAATGCAGGTGATTAGCACCCACATCTGTGCACCCAGGTTAGCCTAGCCTGGGTGTCAGCATCCCCACTGCAAAGATATACCCATGTTACTGTGAGTTCACTGTTTCTGCACTTGCTCATGTGTGTCTGGTGATGTATGCCGTGTTTTTTTGTGTTGAGACTCTCTACGATTCTTTCCCAGTCAATTGTGTCAACTGCAGGAGAATTTGTCTGTCCTTCAAGGGGAAATGGATAGTCAACACTCAAGTGTTTTAGCATGTGTCTTTGCTATATAGTGGGTGGGTTCTAGCCTGAGTTAAAGCTAACCCATACCCACACTGTGGTAAATTTGCACCGGTATAAAGCAGCTCCAAACCTGGGTCAGAGATTTTGTGTGTATGGCTGATGGTGGGAGGGTTTGGTCTAAAACAAAGGTAAGAGTCGAGGTTAACTAGAAGTCACCAAATGAAATTAATACACAGCAGGTTTAAAACAAACAAAAGGAAGTATTTTTCACACAACGCACAGTCAACCTGTGGAACTCCTTGCCAGAGGATGTTGTGAAGGTCAAGACTAAAAAAGAACTAAATAAGTTAATAGAAGATAGGTCCATCAATGGCTATTAGCCAGGATGGGCAGGGATGATGTCTTTTGCCTCTGTTTGCCAGAAGCTGGGAATGGGCGATGGGATGGATCACTTGATGATTACCTGTCTGTTCATTCCATCTGGGACACCTGGCATTGGCCACTGTCAAAAGACAGGACACTGGGCTAGATGGACCTTTAGTCTGGTCCAGTATGGCTGTTCTTATGTTCTTAGGTTCTTAACTGTGCAATTTAGCCATACTCTACATTAAGTTTGAGATTGTTGCTGGAATAATGTATCTATCCAGGTTCTTAGATGGCCTTCATCATCACAGTATCTGAGCACACGTTTCAAAGTCTGTACTGGCTTTTGCTCTGAGAAGATTTCAGCTTCAATCACCATGAGAGAAACTTCTCCTCTAGCATACAGATGTACAAATAATAATATTTTAAATGGGATAACAGTGTTCTAGAGCTTTATGGCCATTTCACACTGTTGTTAGTTTCATTTTCCCATGAATAGAATGACAAAACTACTACAGAAATATGAGTTCATGGCCATCAGTTGCCTACAGGGCAGCTGGAGGTTTATCAACTTTATTTTCTCACAGTTGACATCACCATCTCTGTACAAGTAAAAAGAAGTTCCTTTAATGTTACTGTATCCACACAGATATGTATTTCACTGTGGTTCTAAATTACTGACTGGTTAGCTGCAAGGTTACTGGTGCTTTAAACCACTAATATACTTGCCTGAGGCTTTCCCTTAGGTAATGGTGGCTTACCAAATACACACTGAACTTTGGTCAGACTGTTTTATTAGCACTGCAGAGCAGTTGAACTAAGCGAAAAGAGAGACCCAAAGTAATGTAATTAAAACTAAGACCTAAAGGCAAGGTGCCCATGCTTTGGGGGCACCAAGTGTTATACTGGCACCTGATCAGGAGCAGAGGGCTGCATATATCTGCTTGTACTCTCTTCCTTGGCACAGGAGTAAAAATTGCATGCTATTTGAGTTCAGTTAAAAACATCTGGGGCTACATATTTTTAAGCAGAAAAAAAACAAAAAGATACCCAGTTTGTACCCCCAAAAAGTGCACACTGCCAGAGACTCAGAGGTCCAGCTAGAACATTCACTAGTCTTCCAGATTTTACATGAAAAGCACTTGGGCTAGATCCACAAATGGACATAGGCATGGCAATGCTCAGCATTCCCACACACAACTTTTAGTTGCCCTGCTGCCCAGTGAAATCCTCACCTTCAAGGTAGGCATCCAGATTCCCGATATAATGCCTGGGGAGGATTAGATGCCTAAGAACGGGTTTCATAGAACCCAACAAGCTGAGTTGCCTAAATTAGCAAGTAGGATATACCCAGGGGAGAAGAAGGTCTTAGACCCTGCCCTTCAAAGACAGAAAGGCACCTAATTCCAGGCTGTGGGGAGGAAAGGAGAAAGGACTATTTCCACTTGGGATTCACAGGAAAGAACCCTCTCATGGAATAAGGCACCTAAGCCAGGCCATCCCTTTCTCATGAAAAAACAGTGGGAAAGAGTGAGTGAGTGAGCACGCACTGCATTATAGCCAATAACCCAATGGGTAGGACAGTCACCTGGGATGTGAGAGACCTGTTTTCAAATCCTTCCCCTGCCAGGATATATGGTGTGTGGCCCAATGAATATTTAAGTACTTACACAAAGTAAAAAGCTTCATCATGAAAGACTGAAGGAGCCTTGCCTCCAAATACCCAATAAACCAGTGATTAAGGCACTCACTTAGAATGTAGGAGGCCTGCGTTCAAGTCCCTGCTCCAAATCAGGCCAAGCAGGGATTTGAAAACAGACTTCCCATATCCCAGCTAAATACTCCAATCCCTGCTATGCTGGTGGTGTACACACTGCCAGTCAGCTGATCTGATCACCCAGGCAGTCTTGTGTGAGGCCTGAACTGGTGCTCTTGAGACTGCTGCTGGAGTGGCCCCCACAGGAGACAGAGGTGTGGGGAAAAAGCTACTGTGAGAATCCTGCTGAGGTTTAGTGAGGACGCTGCACAGCGTGTCAGCAACAGGCCTTATGTGTTCTTGTGCACACCCACCCGCAGAAACATAGTGCTTAAGGAATTTAGGACCTACAGGGTTAGGCAGCAGCTGAGTGGGGGTTTGAGGCTCTGCATTATGCCTAAATGTTGGACTGAAGTGCCTAAAGTTGCAGTTAAGCACTTAAGTCCCTTTGTGGATGGGCATGTTCATAGCCTGATGGCACTGAGGTTAAGGCTACAGTGGGAAACTGGAACCTATATTCTCCATTGGTTGCAACTCTAACAGTAGCAGAAACGTAGCAGGCTTAGACAACATGGAGGTAAAAATGCCCGAGTCTTGTCTACATTAGACTCTACCTCTGACAAATCTACTCTGCTAGCAAATTATTGGCCCCAGTTTTCCTAATGTAGACAAGGCCTGCATGGCTTCTGTAGATCAGCAGATTTGTGCACACACTGAAGTTACAAGGAACAACATTTGCCATCTGTTTTTAAGCAAAACTCTTAATTAATTTCAAGACAGACTTGGTTTAAAACTGTTAGAGCCATATGATCCAGGGGAAAGGTGAGCATAAAGCATCATTCTATTGCATATGGCCCATGGGTTTTGCTTTGGTTAAGGTAAGTGGCCCAGGAAAGCTCTAGAACTAGGATTACAAGGGTGCTACATGGAAGAAGTGAGATACAATAACAGAGCCATATGGTGATTCATGCATAACTTTTCTTAGCTACCAGTCCCTCCATATAAATGAATGCAAAATTGATGCGATACTTTTGGAGCCATTGTTATTAGTATTTATTTATTTGTATTGCAGTCTGGCATGGTTGTATCTGAATGTCCAAAGAGATTTAAGTGATTTCCAGGTATTTGTTAAAACTATTGCACATTTTATATCTCAGATTTTGGAATGCACATTTTCTTAAAATACATTGTAAAGAAAATTACAGTAGAGCCTCAGAGTTACGAAGACCGGAGTTACAAGCAGACCAGTCAACCACACAACTCATTTGGAACCTGAAGTACACAATCAGGCAGCAGCAGAGACAAAAAAAAAAAAGGTAAATACAGTAGAGTATTGAGTTAAATATAAACTACTTTAAAAAAAGGGAAAGAAGTACTTTTCTTTTACATAGTAAAGTTTCAAAGATGTATTAAATCAATGTTCAGTTTTAAACTTTTGAAAGAACAACCATAACATTTTGTTCAGAGTTACAAAAACTTTGGAGTTACAACCAACCTCCATTCCCAAGGTGTTCATAACTCTGAGGTTCTACTGTATCAAAGTTGGCCTACAAAGGTATAATGCGCACGTAATCATACAAGTTCAATATTGGCGTCAGATAAGCTCTGATTAAGCTCCATTAGTAGGGACTTAGTAAGAATTCTATCTATTATAGCTAATACTCTGCTAATTGACTACATAAACCATTATTTTAAAAGCTGCTTATAGCATAGCAATAGGGGAATTAGTGGGACATGTTCTTATCTTGCACTTCTTTCTAAGGTGAGTCAGTGTTAAACCTTCAAATTGAGATTAAGCCATACGCAAAACCCAGTGTGTGGTGGATCAGTACACTTCTTGGTTTACTCTAAATGATTCATAACAGCATTTATTTTCAATCTGTGAGTAGAGGCAGGGATAAATTACAGAAAGTGCTACAAAAAAACTGAAGGGGGTTTTGCACATTTTTGTGCACCATTGTATGAAACATTGTTTGGGTACTAGAACTGATATCATCACTGATGAGCAGGGCTAGAGGTTAAGTCATAGACTGGATGTGGCGACAGTGCTGCAGTGATAGACAAGGCAGAGACTGCACTACCAGTGCGGTTGCCCACTACACAGTGAAATCACTAAGAGCTGAAATCACTAACAACTTGGTTAAGTGGCAGAACCTCAGAGTGCTGCATTGTAGAGGTGGCAGTGAGCAGCAGCAATGATAACAGTGGCAGAACTGAGTGGTGGCAGAGGTGGCAGGGGCAGCAGGCGGTGGTAAAGATAGCAGCAGCAGCAAGCAGGCAGCTGCAGGAAGCAGTGGCAGAGATAGCAGCAGCTGCGAGCCAATTGCAGAGGCATCGGTGGTAGCAGCAGATGTATTACTCTCCCCCCATCCCTTTCAGGGGTGGTAGATGAACCCATGTGAACATGCCTCTGAACTCTGGGTCTTCGCTGACCAAGGATAACCAACTGTGAATAGGGTGCAACAGCATGTTAAAGGGACATTCAGTTGTTGGACTTTCACACCACAAGGCGGGAAACTGAGGCAAAAGACACTACCCAATGTACTGTGGAATGGGTGTTTGCTTATGGTTACATGCTTTTGAGTGGTGGGTGTGGTGTTTTTGCAAGGTAATGCTGGACTTCTTTTCCTTTTTAATAACATTTTTCTTTTGTTATAAACAGGTGCAGTGCTTGCGAGTGGGGAAGTAATGCCTCTTAGAGGTTCCCAAGGATGGTGTTTAATTTTCCAAGATTACTGCATGGAGGCGTGAGCTGGTCCTGTTTTGTATTGTTAAGCGGAACCCCTGGATAGTGAACCCAGCACTTGTTGCTCCCGACACCACCTTGCAGAAGGGTTACACTAGTTTACCACTTCCATGACAAAAGAATTTCCTGAGAATGTTAGCAGAGTCTACTGAGATTTTTCACTCCTCATTTATCTTATTCTAGGCAGGTTTTTTCACCAGAGATGCTGAGCATCATCTTGGCAGGTACTGAGGACCCCACCTGACATGAGAGTTGGGTTGCTCAGCACCTCCCATAAATCAGGCCCTAAATCATTCATATTATCACAAGTTTGAAAGGGTGCACTACTTCTTAATCAACCTCACAGGTACACTTGCAAATGAGAGAATGTATGAAACATTGTAGAACTGCTAATAAATAATGTCACTTTTCCAGCTGTGTACACAGAAGAAATGTTACAATGATGTAACATCATTATACAGAAAAGTAGGAGATTCAAGATCAAATTTTCATTTAAGGTTCTTTTCCGAAGTTCCCAAGTTCCTGTGTCACTGAGTCTCCAGGAAATATAGCTCCCTTTTCCCCCACACACAACATACTCTACTGAGCACCTTTTACAGTAACTGCAGCCATTAAAAAATAAATAAAGGAAAACTGCAGCAATTAGTCCTCAGAGTAGGTTCATTATACATTTATTAACTAGGACCATCTAAATAAAAAGCTGAATGTCGAGACCACTTTAAAGAAACACATTTCACTGACCTACTATTTCCATTGTTGGGAACCATTTGAATGTCTCTAAATGAGTGTGATCATTTTCATGACAATTCCCGGTCAAAGTGCTTGTGCTGACATAGGGCCTGATTCTGCAGTTCTTAGGCAAAACTCCCACTGACTTCAAAGGGAGTTTTGCCTGAGTAATGACTGCAGGATTATCCCTTGGTTTGTGACAAAAGAAGTGCTGTTCAGCTGAAAAATGAATAAGAAAGGCTGAAATTGTAATGAAAACCCCCTATTGTAGTGTTGGAGTTCTATAGAGAAAGGGGAGGGGAGCCCTTCTATTTTCTTTAAAAATTCTAGAGCAGTAAAATAAAAAATGACTGAATTACTAAGTTTGAATACAACATAACTTTTAAAATATTCTAACATAATAAAATTTACCATATAAATTGCAGCCCAGCTTGGGAACCTGTTACTCCCACTAGGAGCTGTTACTAATGAGGAGTCTTATTGACTTCAGTAGGACTCCTCGAATAAGTAACTGCTCACCAGTGTGAGCAGAGGATTCATAATCTGGCCCTCTCTAAATATATTCAGTCCTTCTCTGTTTTCATTCATCTCCTCAGCTGCATTTCCTTTGTCATAAACTAAGGGCACTATCCTGCTTCCTATTAACATAAATGACAAAGCATCTACTGACATCAGTGGGAGCAGACTTATGCCCAGGAGTCCACTCAGCAAACAGGGTAGATTTTGGCTTCATGTATTTTGAGTTTACATTGCTGTTATTTAATAACAATTTTGAAAACTGATTTATGTTTTTTTACCAACTTACATATATATAGCATCTTTTTTCCAAATGTATTGCAAAGCACCTTAGCCCTAGTCTATACTACAGAGTTAGGTTGAGGTAAAGCAGCTTATGTTGACCTTAATTATCGGGGGATCTACACTACAATGCTCCTCCTGGCAGTTTAACTCGCCTACTACGTGAAGCTAATAAAAACACCTTGGCAAGAGATATAGTGCTTAGGTCGACATCGTCAGGGCGATCCAGTCTCAGTGTAGACACTGCGTTGCTTATGGCAACCTAAGTGGCCTCCAAGAGGTGTCCCACAATGTCCACCATAACTAGGGTGACCAGATAGTAAGTGTGAAAAATCGGGACGGGGTGGGGGGTAATTGGAGCCTATATAAGAAAAAGACCCAAAAATCGGGACTGTCCCTATAAAATCTGGACATCTGGTCACCCTAACCGTGACCGCACTGGTCACCATTTTGAACTACACTGTCCTGCAGCCAGGTACACAGGTATAGGTCCCTCTCCTTTTAAAGCCCCAGGAACTTTTGAAATGGCTCTTTCTGTTTACTCAGTGTGGAGAGCTAAAATAGCAACTGCCCAGCTGACCATGGTGGCTCCACACAGCAAACGCACTCCTGCCTGGAGAACACCGGAGGTGGTGTATCTCTCGGGTCTATGGGGAGAGGAGGCTGTGCAAGCACAGTTCTGCTCCATCCAGCCAGAGGAACTTTGACATCTTTGGCCAGATCAGTGGGGGCATGGAGAGAAGGGCTAAAACAGGACTCAACAGAAAGCAAGGGAGGCAAATAGTCGCTTTGGTGCAAAGCCGCCCACATGCCACTTCTACAAGGAGTTGCATGCCATCCTCAGTGGCAACCCCACTTCCACCACCAAGAGCCCCATGGGTACTTTGGGGGGACAGAAGTCACTGGCCACCACCGTGAACCCAGAGGACGAAGTGCTGGACAAGGAAGAGGAGGATGAGGATGGTGGACAGGTGAGAGGGAGATCTGGTGACGTGGCAAGCCAGGACCTCCTTTTGACTCCTGAGCAGTCTAGCCACTCCCAGCAGTGCAGCTCTAGCGAGCCTGAGGGAAGCTTTGGTAAGTTCTCATTCTGCTTCAATACTACAGGGACACATCTGAGCACAAGAGATATGCTGGCCTAAATTTTTAAGTGTAGATCAAGTGTTTCTTTCTGTTGGAACTCAAATTAATTGATTGCCAATTGGCAGAGACCTAGGCTTCGTCTACACTTAAAAGTTATCTTGGCATGGCTACATCAGATGGTGTGTGAAAAATCACTCCACTGAACAAAATATCTATGTTGATGGAAGAGTACTTCTGTCAATGTAACTAATGTCACTTGGATAGGTTATGTTCCTACTCTGACAGAAAAACAACTTCTCTTGGCATAGGTTGCATCTAGACCAGGGAGCTATGCTGGCATAGCTGTGCCAGTATTGGCTTTGTAGTGTAGACATATTCCTAGAATAAACCACAAACGGTTATGTTCAATTGGTTGTGAAGTATTTAGATTACTGCTCATAACACTATTAGATAAAAAATTAGCTGGCAATCAATTAACTGTAAAACATGAGCAAAAACTCTAGACATAACCAGACAGACTTCAGATGAATGTTTTTTTTCTCAGTTGCCTTTTAAAGTTTCCCATCTTACCTTTACAATTAACACCTCTTTGAGGTGAAAGGAGTATATATATATAGTAACTCCCACTTTTGCTGTTCCTATTATTTGTCAGAGTTTTCTGCAGAACTGAGTAAGGGCTTGCCTACATGAGGAAAGTAAACCAGTATAATTTTACTGTGAAAAGACACTAAGGCCTAGTCTACACTTAAAACTTAGCTACATCACTCAAGGCTGTGAAAAATGTCATGCCCTGTGCAATGTAGGTAGGTCAACCTAACCTATACTGTAGATACCAGTAGGTCAATGACTTTATTCTTCTGTCAACCTATGCCTGGTCTACGCTAGAAAATTAGGTCAGTTTAACCATGTTGGTCAGGGGTGTGAAAAATTCATGCTCCTGAGCAACACAGTTAAGCTGACCTAAGTCCCCATGTTGAGAGCCCTAGGTCAACAGAAAAATTCTTACATTGACCTAGCTACTGCCTCTCATGGTGGTATACTATCTATGCCAACAGAACAATCTTTCCCATCGGCGTGGGCAGTGTCTACACTGAAGCGCTACAGTGGAACAGCTGCAGTGATGTAGCTGTGCCACGGTAGTGTTTAACTGTAGACAAACCCTTAGCTACCACCTCTCAGAGAGGGTTGTCTGCATCAATGGAAAAGCCCCTTCTGTTAATGTAGGAAGCATCTACACTACTGTGGCATAGTTGCAGTGCCGTAGCAGTACTGCTATAGCTGCTGTAATGTAGACATAGCCTTATTTCAGAATAAGGCATGTCTACACTAGGGACACCACAGCGGAACAGCAACAATGTCATAGCTATGCCCCAGTAGTGTAGATATTTCCTACTGCAACAGCAGGGGCTTTACCATCACTGTAGGAACTCCATCTTACCAAGCTATGGTAGCTAGCTCAAAGGAAGCATTGTGTTCACACCAGGGGTTAGGTCAGCTTAACAATATAGAATCATAGAATCATACATTGCTCAGGGGTGTGAATTTCACATCTCTGAGTGCAGCAGCTACTGCAACAATAGCTGGGTTAAGTGTAGGCCAGGCCTAAGTGTTTCCACATGAGGAGTTATAATGGCATAACTATAGTGCAGGGACTGGCAACCTTTGGCATGCGGCTCACCAGGGTAAGCACATCCCTTGGCCCACGCAGCCCCCATTGGCCTTGAGCCCCCACATCCCTTACCCCAGCCCCCATTGGCCTGGAGCAGTGAACCGCAGCCAGTGGGAGCCACGATTGGCCGAACCTGTGGACACAGCAGGTAGACAAACCGACCCGGCCTGCCAGGGTTCTTACCTTGGCGGTCCGCGTGCCAAAGGTTGCCGATCCCTGCTATAGTGGTATAATTATGCCAACAAATTTCCCCATGTAGAGAAGGCCTTAGCTGAATATTTTATTTATTTGAACAGCTATTTGCAGCATAAAGGGTTTATTTTATGTGACTGATTCAAGCATGCCCTATTCCACTGGCCACTGTAATAACTAAATTCAGCCAGAACTATGGTAAAATAACAAAAAATCAGATTGGCTTGCTGCTATTCTGATGACAGATTACCACTGGCTAGTTTTAATCATAGTGCAGGGGAGTTTAAGATAGATATGTTTTCTCCCTTGCAATGTAAACAATTTCAAAAATAACCATGGCCTGTTGTGCATATTCTGACCACAGTCAAGGCTGCATATACCACTGTAATTTATACAGTTGATTACCTTCCACGTTCTCAAGTATATTAACTGGCATGAACTCCCTCCCCGCCTTTCATTTCCAGTAATTAATTCCCTGTAGAGAGTGACTGAAAACACTAAACAAAAACATTTAAACAGAAATTATTAGAGTTGGCTTGTTGATAGTCTGTTAATCACCATTAATTTTTGTACAAGGAGTGAGAAATTTATTAAAACCTTATTCTTAATTAAAACATATTGTTTCCATGGCAGACTGGAAAGTACTGTCATCTGTTTATTCTTGTATCATTATATTCATTAAGAATTCATGTTTCCTGCAACATGCAGACGTTAAGAAATTCATTCTGTTAGGGTTTATATAATGGTACAAAGGGTGACAGTTGTAACAGTCAAGTATTCTTTTAATAAATGTCTTCCAAAATCATCATGCAGATTGAGAAAAACAGAGATGGACTAACAATGAAACTGAATGGGTTTAAAACCAGTGTGGTGGAAAATGGAGGAGAAAAAAAAATCACAGTCACAGATTTTAAGGGCAGTCACAGATTTCTAGTCTGACCTCCTGCATGATACAGACCATAGATTTTCACACAGTAATTTCTGTGTCAAGTCCAACATTAGGAAATTTCCTGTACAGATATTTTTATGAGCTGTTGTGGAAGTATTGATAAAACTTGTTCAGAGTTAATTTAGCCGGGTTGCTGTGTTGTAGCACTCTTGTAAAGAGTCTATAAGAAAAAAAAATCAAGAAAACTGCAGTGATTCCTGTGTTATTGCAGCAAGGTAAAGACCTATAATGTACTGAGTATTGTGTATGGCTCTGTTTACACCCAAAAGTTCCCATTGTATTAGTGTTAGCAATGGTGGGAAATTTAAGGGCATGTATGTTCCCAGGGGCGGCTCTAGCGATTTCGCCGCCCCAAACACGGCGGCACGCCGCGGGGGGCGCTCTGCCGATCGCCGGAGCCGCCTGCCGCCCTCCTGGCGACCGGCAGAGCGCCCCCAGTGGCATGCCGCCCCACGCACGCGCTTGGCATGCTGGGGCCTGGAGCTGCCCCTGTATGTTCCACAGCAGACTCCTGGACAGAATGTCAGACCTTCTCACGTATTTGTGATTTTGTCACTCTTTTGGGGTTGGCCTACAGAGAAAGATGTAGCTATAAAGAATAATAAAGGCTTTATCATTTTTAAACAACCAGTCACCCCAAGTCCCAGGTGCCCTAGCCCCAGCCCCAGCCCCAGCAGGCTTCCTGGAAGAGGCGCAGCCTGCCTGGGCTGGGGCCAACTAGCAGCAAGCAGGGTGGAGTGTGGGTGGAGCCACACAGGGATGTTTGGGGAGGTCCAGCCCTCCCTGCCTATGCTATCCACCGCTCATGTCTGAGTAGGGTGACCAGATGTCCTGATTTTATAGGGACGGTCCTGATTTTTGGGTCTCTCTCTTATACAGGCTCCTATTACCCCTCAGCCCCTGTCCCAATTTTTCACCCTTTCTATTTGGTCACCCTATGTCTGAGACATTAGCGATTCTCTTTGAAAACTCATGGAAGATGGGAGAGATACTAGAAGACTGGAAGAGGGTAAATATAGTGCTAATCGATAAAAAGGGCAATAAGGACAACCCTGAGAATTACAGACCAGTCAGCTTAACTTCAGTACCCAGAAAGATAATGGTTTCCAGGGAAGGGCTTAAAAAGAAGAGCCCTGCTCAGGCCATGTCCACACTATCAATCATGGTCGACGCAAGTTACATTGGCGTGCAGCCACTATAATTGGTACATCACTTAGGTGTGTGCATATTTGGCTGCTTTCATTGATGTAAAGTGTGGTGCACCACAAGTAGGTATGTTGCAAATATAGAACAAATTGCAAATACAGGAAGTATCTTCGAGGACACTTTGCTGATGGACATAGTCAAAAACGATTCAAGGTTATTGGTAACATTCATGGAGAAGCTGCAGACAATGGAGTGCCACTTCTGGGCCCAAGAAAAATACTTATATCAACATAGCTAATATTGTTCGGGAAGCTGGCATTCCTACACCAACAGAGAATCCCCTTCTGCCAGCGTAGGCAACATCTGCACTATGGGACTATGTCAGTGCTATGCCAGTATAATGTCCTTAGCATAAAAATACAATGAATACCTTAGGAGGGTAGAACTCTAAGTGACCTAGCAGGAAGACTAAGTCTTTGCAACCTAGAAAACATTGGAAGGTTGGTGGAGCAGTAGAAAGCCCACTGGGAAACTAAGGCTGAACAGCTGCTGTAACACACAACACTGCCAGGGGCCGGTTCTGATAAGGAAATGCTGTAATGGAGCAGCTCTAGATTATACAATGGTTAAAACTCCATTGGCTTCTGGTAGCTTGTCCATACAAGTGCTGCCGCCACTGGAGCTGTAGAAGCTATAGTTTTTTAAATAGTGCTAAACAATTTGTTCAGGTGTACACTTGCAGCTAAACTGTGTTCAGTTGTGCCCCATGGTGCACACATGTCTTTGGCACTAGGTAAGTATAAATAACCCTTATGCCTGAAGAATTTAATACTTTCATTTATTAACCTTCATCTATACATTTTAATAATTTAGGGTTGTTTTGCTATACAGAACACGAACACTAAATTAATGCATTATCTTGATTTAACAGTGACTGTGGTGATTCAAATACTATCTCAAAGCCGTGTTGATTTTCATTAAATTAAGATCTTAAATTTACACAAGTAGTTTAATCCAGATTATTTTTTTGTCTTCCTACTGTAAACCATTCATTCTGCTGTAGAGAAAGTTGTATTGCCCCATCATACTTGTTTTTAATTTTCATGTTATTCTTGTTTGATCGGGGGTAAGGTCCTCTGTCTCATGCACAAAAGCCTCATTTTAAAACTGCTTTCTTTCTCTAGTTATTTGTACCATTTGATCGTTATTTTCTCCCCTAAAAGAGTTGTGCCACTTTCAGGTAAGATGTTGTGGAAAGTTTATATCCCATTAGTGTATTTGCTTAATTAAGCTTGGTGCAGAGAGCCTAACATGTGCCTCAGATTCACTCACTTATAAGTATTATTTTAATTATTTCAAATTCAGAGGATAGGGATGCTCTCCAGCTCTTTCATCTGGATTAAAGGTTTTAAAACCAGGAAAAATTACCAATGAATCCATGTTTTTAATGTAAAAAAACCTGCCAATCTGTACAATATTTGTAGACCTTTAAAAAAATCAATTAGTTCCCGGCCAATGTCACATGGAACACATCAGTTACACTGTTTCAGGTACAATTATGTTGAAGACCAAAGAATGTTTAGAAAGGTACCAGGGTCAAGGTTTTTGAATGGGAGCAGTATTACCACACACGGCTTCCTTCATGAGAAGCGACTCCCTTCTCACCAGAAGAGCTTTGTCTAGACAGTGGCAGCACATCAGCAGGAAAAGAGACAGCAATAGCTAAGTCAGGTCATGCTGCTTGATCAGCAAGACAATTTAAAAAAAAAAAAGATGAATTCCCATAATTTTAGGTGTGTTTTTTTTCAAAGTGTCAGAATCCAAAAAAATCAATAATATATTTGTATAGGATTGTGTTTTTATATAAAACCAGGGAGGTTTTCTAATAATAATTTATGCTTTTTTCTCAAATTTACTTTAAATAATCCATTATTCTTCCTTAAAGCTAACTGTGGTCTGTACTGAGACCAACAAAACAATATTTAAAAGATAAATTAAATCACATGGCATTCCTCTGGCATAGAAATCCTTATTTAAAAATACAGCCCAATCAGTTTAACTTTGTGGAAGTGGGACATAATAAATTCCCTATATTTCTCTTGCTTTTCTGTTAGAGCAGCATTATTGTAAAGAAACTGAAAGAAAATCCAAATAAGACAATTTAAAGAAAAAGAATAGATGTCTGAATATAGCAAGGCCACTGACCCATTCAATACTTGTGCCTGCAACGTTAAAACTGAAAAACCTGGACATTAATTAAGATGGTCAAGTTAAACATTTTTGATGAATACAGATGACTTTTCTAGAACCATGAAAGTATTAAAAGGGAATTTGGGGTCTATATATTTCTTAATATACAGTATGTTTGTTCATTTGGTCCCACATTTCTGCGATTAGAATAACCTGATATTAGGCCAACTCAAATATTCTGACCTTTATTAGTGATTTTGCTTTAGCTCTGCTTAGTTACTCTTCACCTTAGCAAAAAGATACTACTTAAAGGTGACATTGACTAGGGTTGCCAGGTGTCCAGTTTTCAACCTGAAAGTCTGGTCAAAAGGGGATCAGTGCAGTGGTTGGCCAGTCAGTACTGCTGATTGGACACAAAAATCCAATTACTGCAGTAATTGGCCTCCGTTGTTAAGAGGGCAGGA
Source organism: Mauremys mutica (assembly GCF_020497125.1). Lineage (NCBI taxonomy): Eukaryota > Metazoa > Chordata > Testudines > Geoemydidae > Mauremys > Mauremys mutica. The sequence goes on along the minus strand of NC_059072.1, from coordinate 37,627,587 downwards.
AGAGCAACTGCTGCTGGAGGAGCTCAGCTGATGAACTGGAGTAGGGTCAGAGGTGAAAGTAAGCCAGTACGGACCAGTATGGCATACCGGCATGAGCCAGTACGCCGTGCCGAATCGCACTGGCTTCCGCGGCCGGGATTTAAAGGGCTCTGGGCTCCCGCAGCTGCGGGGAGCCCAGAGCCCTTTAAACCCTCCCCGCAGCTCCGGCGCCCGGGCTAGGGTTGAATTTAAAGGGCTCGGGGCTCCCACAGCTGCGGGGCGCCCAGAGCCCTTTAAATTCCCCCTGCAGCTCCAGCAGCCGGGCTGGGGCCAGGATTTAAAGGGCTCAGCACTCCCGCGGCTGTGGGGAGCCCAGAGGCCTTTAAATTCCCCCTGCAGCTCCGGCAGCCAGGTTGGGGCCGGGATTTAAAGGGCTCAGGGCTCCCCGCAGAGTCGGGAGCTCTGGGTCCTTTAAATCCACGCCCGAGCTCAGCTGCCGGAGCTGCGGGGGGATTTAAAGGGCTCGGGACTCCGCGGCGGCTGGAGCCCTGGGCCCTTTAATTTGCTCCTGAGCCCCGGGGGCTCCCAGCCACCTCTGCAGCTGGGAGCCCCCGGGTTGATTTAAAGGCCCTGGGGCTCCCAGCCACAGCCGGTGCCCCAGGGCCTTTAAATCTTGAGATACCACGCCTCTTCTGGTTGAGGCCACACCTCTTCTGGTTGAGGCCACGCCCCCTCAGGACTCCGGCAGTACCGGTAAATCCTGTAAGTTACTTTCACCCCTGAGTAGGGTGACCAGATGGCACGTGTAAAAACTCGGGACAGGGGGTGGAGGGTAATAGGTGCCTATATAAGAAAAAGCCCCCAAAATCATAACTGTCCCTATAAAATTGGGACATCTGGTCATCCTAAACTGGAGAGAAGCTTAAGAACTGACTCCTGCCTCTGATAGAGAGGAGGTAGGTACCGCCTTTTCAGCCTCCTGGGGCCATCACTCTGGGAACCGACACCTCCCTACCTCCCCCCACCCCCTATCCCCCCCCGCTGCCCTGCTGTGCCTCTCACTCTGGGAACTGACACTCCCCTGCCCTGCCATGCCCCAGTTGCCCCGGCCCCTTGCTCTTGGGACAGCCCCCCACCAGGCCCTGGTTGGGCAGGCAGATTCTGCGTCACCTCCTCCAAGACTGACTCTGCAGGTGGCAGGTGAGTCCTGGGGGATGGAGAGTGAGTAATGGGGGAGAGGGGAAAGCCGGGGGTCCTGTAGTGTCTGGTTTTGAAAAATTGGAAAGTTGGCAACCCTAGATATAAATGTTTTGTTAGTGCTCTTAGCCACTCCTTCATAATGAATGTTAAAAGTGTCCTCAGAAAGCTTATTATATTTTATAAATGAGAAATAGCAAGTCTTTGCTTCCTTCTCTTTGCTGGTGGTCACTGGCAAGATCTTTGGAGGACCTGAATGGTGATGGCACATGAAACCTTCCCTCAAATGGAAAAATCCAGAAAGTAGTAAAGCTTTTTCCTAGGGGTACGGTAGGGGGACAACAACGATAAGGCAATATTTATCAGCCAAGGACACAAAAATATTTTGTTTGCTTTACCTGTAAAAAAAGTATTAAGACGAAATCCTATGAATGCTATTAGCACATTTTTGCTCAAAAGCACAAACAGCTACAGCTACCACTAAAATAAGTGATATCAAAGGCAGTTTGGCATAAATAGTAACCAATTAAAGATAACCTGCAAAGATTTTTTATATTTTTTCCCAAACTGGGCTTGTGTCACTTTTTGTTTATTTAATTTGTATAAAAAAAGTCTGAGAAGATTTTTAAAAGTTTTTTGGCCTGCTTTTATATAGATTAAAAAAACCAATTTAAGGTAAATCTAAATAGGTCATTCTTAATCTGAAATAAAAGCATTCACACAAAAGTTATCAGCAATGCAACAGAAGTATGTATTTGAACTGATTTTATTTTGGTGCAAGGTTGTGTGTAGACCGACCCCAGAAGAAAAGATTCTTTCTACTTTATGACTCCTGAGTATGAGTCTTTTTCTTGGGCAAAGCTGCTGAGCATCACATATCCACAAGATTGTGATGACTGAAGTACCTACACAGCATTGCTGTACAATTGCAATAACAAACATTGCCAAATTTTCATGCACCAATTGGTTTGAGTTGCCCATCAGGAAAAGGAACTTAATTTCTAACTCCTTTCATTCTTTTGAAATTTGGCAAGCAGAGAAAATATACTGCTTTGAAATGTGAATCGATAGTTTTAAATAATGTAGAGGGCCATTTTTCCCCCCTGAGCAATTAAGTTAGGAAAAGTATTGTGACTGTGCTTTTTTTCCCCCACCACAGAATCAGCATTGCTTCTTGTTTGATCTTTCAAAATCTGATGAGGCCCAGAATCTAGCCATCGTCCCATACAAAATTTACTCCAGCCATCTTTATCTCCTTGTATTCTGAAGACAATGTCAATCATATGACAGAGGATAGGGACTCCATTCTGCCAGAAGAAGAAATTAACCCTATTTTTTCAAAGTCATCTTACATGTCTTCTTTTCCAGAGCCATGTCTAAAGTTACTGTCAGTCATGGAAGTTTCTATATTCTCACTGCAGCTGATCATTTAAATGAAGTACACAAAGTAGATATTTTGAGCCAAGATCATCTGGACAATAATAATGTGGAAGGACTGTTACTTGACTGCACCATGCAGATTCTTTCCTACGTGGAGGAGAGAAACAGCCATCACCTTGGACATTCCCACCCTGCCCTGGATCCCATGGGACCCCCTTGGGCAGTTGGGGATTTGTGGCAGGAAGACAGGAAGGGGAAGGCCAGGTGGAAAAAGTGGTGGTTCTCTACTCAAACTACCTAGAAGGATCAGATTGGCAGAGACCCTGTGGGTTTTTCGCCTTTTTCTGCAGCATGGGGCACGTGTCACTTGCAAGTTTTAACTAGTGTAAATAGTGAATTATCTGTAGCTTGAAGTCGTTAAACCATGATTTGAGGACTTTAGTAACTCAGCCAGAGGTTAGGAGTCTATTACAAGAGTGGGCAGGTGAGGTTCTGTGACCTGCAATGTGCAGGAGGTCAGACTAGATGATCACTATAGTCCCTTCTGACCTTAGAGTCTATGAGTCTATGAGAAATTTCAGCTAAAGAGAGAATTCTGAGTACTATCAATGTCTGTGGACTTCTGTGCTGTGATGCACTTCTGAGATATTAAGAAACACTAGTAAATTTCTCAATCTATAAAGATTAAATAATTATTAATCTACAGGACTACTTTTCTCAAAGTGGTCCCAACCTAGCATATCTTCATGCACATGCAACTTTACTCATGTAAATAGAACCTGAGTAATATTGTGACAGATATACTATAAACAGAGCTAGAAATAATTTGTGTGCTCAGTTTTCATGTGCTATTCCTCATGCACACAAATTTATAACATGCATTATAATTGCATGCTGAAAAATTGTTGTGCATGAAATCTGTCACTTAGGCATACACATTAGAGTGTACAAAAATGTACATGCCAGTGACTGCATGCAAAGTTGCATGTTAACAATTAGAAGCAACATTTTGAAATTCTATCTTTTTCAGTCAGTACATAGAGCAGAGTAACTGTTCAAGTGGCAGGCTTATCTTTGGGGATTGACTCATACTTCCTTTGCTTTTTAATCAGTTTGAAAATGGATGCCCAAAAGCTGAAAAAATGAACTCAAACGCTCTAAAAACAATATTTTCAAGTTTTTAAATTTAAAATTGTAATAAAATACCTCTAAAGTGAGTGATGCCATTATCTGTAACAACAGAACTGGTCTGCTAGCCACATTTAGCTTCATTTCAAGCCACTAATGTTCCATTTTTCACATATTGTCAAAAACAATGCCCACATCATAATGTTATTGCTTACATGTCTTTGCATTATATATAGCAATGAAAGACTTAATTGCATCTATTCCTCCAAAATGTGATCAATAGAGCTAAATGCAGTCTGTTACTAAGTAACCAGTTCCAAAAATCATGATAGAAAACTAATGAAAGAGGCAAATACATGTTTCCTTATTTAGACAGCAGTATCAGGCAAATACATGTTTCCTTATTTAGGCAGCAGTATCATTTTCTTTTTATATCTTCTGTATTTCAGAACTCCTCAGCCCTATTGTTTCCATTTGTCTGCATCTGCTTGGCCTAGCTACAATAAAATAAGTTTTCTCCCTAAACAGTTGTCAAGAGGATCATGACAAAAGTCTTCATTGGCATAGAAGAGCATCAGTCCAAGCAAAAACAAGTCTGATCTGAAACTCAGTGTATTCTTTGTAGTCTTGAATGTCCAGTAGAGATTTAAATTCATGGAAGCAGGCAGCATGTGGTAATGCTTCACTACAAGAGAACATGCTGTATTTGGTCTGTTAGGCCTTACTAACTTCTGAAAAGCCCAAAATATCCTTCAAGGAAAAACATGCAAAATCTCTTTTACAAAGAGTGAAGAATGCAGAGATTTCATTCCCAAGATTCTTAGTCTGTAGTGACACTAAGGCTTTTATATTTTGTTTCGGTAGTTTCCAGTCTGACTGCCTAGCAGGAAATGAAGCAGCTCTGACACTTGTACAGTACTTGTCAGAAGCACAGGCAACCCATGTAATCACACATCCAGAGTACAAATTGAGACAAACAACAGATATTTCCAATAATGATATAGACAGAGCTGCAAATTAGATTCAGCTACAGAATCAGTGCTTTGTGCTGTACCATTATAGCAACAACACTCCTTCGGAAGAGGTTCTGTGTAAGCATTATAACAGTTTTCAAAACATAGCGCAGTGGGGATAAAAAAATCAAAGTTGTAAATGTTTGGAGTGGGGAGAGAAAAAGTTGAACAGTTTCTGTGCTGCATCTTTAAGAGGTGCAGCACAGAACTCAGAGGGAGGCAAGAGTTAGGGCTGCATTAAGTCACTTTTGCTTAGCTGCTTCAGAGGATGGAAAGGTCCCCAGCATCATCTAGGTAGCCCAAGGGGCCTGTCTAAGTTATGTCAGCCTTTCAAGCCTGCCCTATGGGCTGCAATGCTGCTCAGAATCCCCAGAGCGCTGTGGCACAGCTGTTGACATGCCAATCCCACCCTAGCTCTGCCCTGGCATGGCCCCTAAACCAGGATTCACGAGGGAGTCCTCAAAAGACAGCTGCAAGGCTGTCTTCTTCTGTGCCTCCACCAAAGGAATTAATTCTCCCTGGTCTGAAACTGTGGCTTTTAAAGGCTCATATATGCCACTATGACCCTTTCAGTCAGTGAAAAGTGATCTCACCTCAGTTTCTATCTTGTCACCCCTACTCTGAAATGGACATATACACCATTAGGTGAGATACTGAAATATTTTGGCCAGAAGAGTCATCAACAGAGCTACATGAATAATGGAAAACCCTTATGTGCATGTTGAACTAGAAACATTTCACTTCTACTTTGTTTACACTCTTATTGTCTTTGTTTTTCAGGACTATTCAAGGGGTCAAACTTTATAAGATTGAACACTTGCAAAAAAGTGGATTTTAAAGCTCCAATAGTCACAGAATGCACAGTTAGCACTTATATTCAGTTATAATATTTGAAATGTGATGGTTATATATAAAAATCAGTCAATCAGGAAACAGACAGTACCACAAGACTTATGTAACTAATAAATACAATGCAAATGTTGATATTTCAATATTCACAGAAGTGTTAGTGAACTATTCTATGAGGAAAAGAAATTCCTAAAGAAATTCACAATAATTTCAAATACATCAGTTTCTCACTATCTGCTTATGAACATTTCGTCATCAGAAAAAGTCAAAATTCAACTATTTGTTCAACTCTAGTCATCAAGGTGGGGATGATTCATTCAGATTTACATCTCCCTGTCACTGAACACAGCTACAGTTTCTGTACTTAATAGCAAGTGCAGAAGCTTTGATATGGAGGAAAGAAAAATGGTTTAGGGTCATCCCAAGTAAGACAGATGTGATGCTACTGTCTACAGGGGAAAATATCTAGAGGAAGTGCTGTGGCTATTAGGGTCTTTCTTAAATACAAACTTTTACTGTTTAATTAAATCAGTTTAGATTATTACACTGTGTGCTGATCACTCAATTAAGATGACATCACATGTTATAAGCATATGGGAGAAGATTATTGAAAAGCATCTGAGTAAAATGCTTGAAATTTGGAAGCATCATATGAATTCTTGCTGGGAAGGAGCAAAATTTATGCCATAATTGCACTCATGGAGAAGTTCAGGGAAGAGAGATGGCCACTGTGTACATACAGTCTTTGTGGACATGGAGAAGACAACAGTGTGCCAAGAGACCTAGTCTGCAATGGGAAGGTGTGCTAGAAGGATAAGGCCATTTTATTCAGGATTTGTAGGATGGAGAGACTGTCAAAATCAAATGGGGCTACAATATATAATTTTCAGTAAATGTTAACATGCATCAGGGGTTGGCAGTTGTCATGGATGTGATAAGTGAGAATATATGAAGGGAACTGCCTTGGAATATGCTGTTTGCTGATGACCTAGTGATATGTGAGGAAGATTCGCAAACCAACTTTGAACAGTGGCAACACAGTTTGGAGAAGGCTGGACTTAGAGTGAATGTTGATAAAACTGAGCCTATGATAACTGCAGGAGGAGGATTCACCATAAAGAATATCACAGGCAGAGAGCTTGAACAGTGAAAGAATTTAAATACCTAGGATCAGTGGTTGCTGATAATGGTACCTTCCTGAGTGGAATTAAGTTGCTTAGTGCAAATGGCAGGAGCTGATCCCAGTTCTCTGTGACAAAAAGATGCCAATAAAGTTAATAGGCAGAGTATATAAAACTGTAATTCAAGCCATCTTACTGTTTGGAACAGAGACTTGGCCAGCTACAAGACAGGAAATCAGCATGCTCTCCACCATGGAAATGAAGATGTTGAGATGGTCAAATGGTTGGACATCCTCTGATAGGAAACAAAATGAAGTTGCAAGGAGCCTAATGTGGGTCACTCCAACTGAAGACAAGTTGTTGCAGGCTAGACTACGTCGATATGGGCATATCCAGCAGACACTGGAGAGCTATATCAGAAGGATAGCTCTTGCAATGATTGTGGGCAGAAGATGACCTAGAGAGATACCAAAGACTTGGTATGAAGATTGAATATCAGTGGACCACAGAGAGACCAATCTGCAGGACAGCCTGGTGTACGATCATGAGTTTTGAAATAAGCCTATAATAAGTAGCCCAGAATATGAAGAACTCCTCCGTGATACCCCATACTCATGAGACCAGATGAAGAAATGCCTCCATTTAGCAAGGTAAGTAGCTTTTGTAGAAGGCTTTCTATTATTTAGCAGGATCTTTTGAACTCTTTTGAAGCAAGATGGCTTTCTAGTTTCTAGCTGTGGAGTATCCCTGCAATTAAGCAAAGGGATTGTAGGCTCAGGTGAAGAAGGTGACTGTGGACCTGGGAGATTAGGTCCTAATCCAGCAGAAGTGAAATTGGAGGTTTCACTGACAGCACCAGGAGAGTGGAAAACCAGTGCTGACAGCCCATGCTGGGGCTATATATATGACTCTGGTCTGGTCCTGTCTTATGTTTAGCAATACCCTGTTAATGAATGGAATTGGTGGAAAAGCAAAGAGGAGCATGCCTGGTCATGTCAGTAAAAAGGCATCTGTCATGGAACCCAGCCTATGGTCCCATAGGGAGCAGAACTGTTTAAACTTTCTGTTGGACTTTGTCTAAAATAGGCTTAATTGGGGAAACCCCCATCACTGGAAGATATAGCTGGCCACATCTTGGGAAATAAATCACTTGTGGTGCCTTGTAAATGATCTACTCAGGTTGTCCATTAGGTTATTCTGCATGCTCAACAAACTCTAGCTTTTGCACTGAGGAGAGGACAGATTTTTCTGTGTTGATTAAACAGTCCCAGAGCATTCTCGATTTACCAAGTTGGCAATACAGAGATCTCAGAGTAGAGTCATTTCCTCACAGAGTGGAGAAGAGCAGGCTCCCCTCCTTGTTGAGATAAAATATTGCCACCAGGTTGTCTGTGAGAACTAACAGGCTGCTTCCCCTGATCTATGGTAGAAATGCGGTGTCAGTCTGACAGCTTTCAGTTCCCTGACACCGATAGACAGACCATAGACACTGTATCTGTAGAGAAGCGAGGTGGGATCACCATACCAGGGTTGAAGCATCTGTCACTAGTGTGAGATTCAGTTGTGGGAAGGCAAACAGAATATCTATCCATACATTGGCTGGATCTGTCCATCAGTCTAGGGAGGGAAGGACATGGGAGGGCAGTCTTACCATGGAATCCAGCTGATGGCAGCTTGCTGAGTAGACTGATGCCAGCCAGCCCTTCAGAGTTCTGAGTCACAATCTGGTATATTGAACCACATAGGTGCAAAAATCCATGTGACCCAGAAGCTTCAAAAGTTTCATGCTGTTCTGACCAGGTAAGCCTTCAAACAGATGACAATTGATCAAATTGCCTGGAACTTGGAATCCATAAAAAAAGGTCCTGGCTTGAGATGAGTCTAGAGCAGCCTCAATGAACTCTATCTTTTGCACTGAGGAGAGAACAGATTTTTCTGTGTTGATTAAACAGTCCCAGAGCATTGGCTGTTGACTGGATCAGGGCAACACTGCTCTGCACTTGGTGTTTGAACCGTCCCTTGATAAGCTCGTCATCTAGGTAGGGGTAAACCTGCACTCCTGATCTTTGGAGGAATGCAGCTAAAGTAGAGATATGTTTATGAAATATTGTGATTTGAAGACACGCCCTCATAAGAGACAGTGTTGTGACTATGGGAATTTGGAGATGTGCCCTGAAGGCATGGGTTGGGAACACCACGTAGCTGTGTGCAGCAGCTCACTACAGAAGCTCTCCAGTTTGTTTTATTAAAATTGTATTCCTTTCTCATTCACTGGTTTGTTATTTAATGAACCCTAAGATCATTACATGGTGTCAAAAGTGCCAAATGAGAAGGAAACTGTGATGATTTTTAAGTTAACTCCTGTGTTTACAATGGAAAGCAGAGACAAAGGGAGGCACCAGAGAAGCACGTGAAGCACCAGGCACAGAGGCTTTTGTGTGTATTTAGTGAGCGCAATAGTAGCTTGACTAGCTTAAGAAGAGGTGAGGGAGTCAAAATGGATCTGTTGCAACCTCCTTCCAGCTTTCAGTTGTCAGGCAATGTTGCAGATAACTGAAAAAAATTCTGACAAAGATTTGAATTGTATTTGGCAGCCATAGGGGCAGAAAAGAAAAATGATAAAGTGAAATCACCATTGGATATTTATAATAACTTTAAGTTTGAAGAACGTGAAAGCATGAAGTTAAGTAAAATAATGACTAAATTTGAGAAACACTGCATGTCACAGAATTAAAGAAACTCAGTTAGACCTGTGACTTTGTGAGTTGACAAAGTCTCTGAATCATAGAATCATAGAATATCAGGGTTGGAAGGGCTCCCACTGGCCACGGTTTGCCGCTCCAGGCCAATGGGAGCTGCAGGAAATGGCATGGGCCAAGGGACATGCTGGCCGCCCTTCCCGCAGCCCCCATTGGCCTGGAACGGCGACCACAACCAGTGGGAGCCATGATTGGCCGAACCTGCGGATGCAGCAGGTAAACAAACCGGCCTGGCCCACCAGCGTCTTTCCCTGAACAAGTGGCGGCCCCAGTTTGAGAACCACTGATCTAGTCCAACCCCTGCTCAAAGCAGGACCAATCCCCAACTAAATCAGAGACAGAATCATTTGTGGCATGAAGACAATGTGTTGAGAGAGAGACTGCTCCATAAAGGAGATTTAACTTTAGAAAAAGCTCTCAAAATGTGCAGGGCAGCAGAAACTCTCAAAGCACAAGCCAAAGGGCTGAATTCACCAAAAGGTGTTATTCATTTACTAACTTAAGAATATTGCCAGAATAGGTCAAATCAGAAAGTGTAACCACTCTCTATGAAAACCACTCCTAGGGGAAAACTGGGTACAGATGGTTATGTTGAAGGTGTGGATCACAGCATGCCCCCAAACAATGTGTTGCCTTTGGGAAACTCTGTCATAAATGTGGGAAAAATAATCATTTTGCAAAATGCTCCAGATCCCAAATGCAGAAAAGTCCAGTACATTCAGTTAAAGACAATCTGGTTGAGGAGATTTTCATAGACGTACTGGGATCTACCAAGCCTAATGAGAGGGATTGTATATTGCCTATGACAGTGAATGGAACAATTATTTAACTGAAACTGGACACAGGAGTTCAAGTTAATATTCTGTCTGAACAAGATTATGAGAGACTGAAAATAAGACCAAAACTGAGATCAACAAAAATAAAAGTAACTGGTTATTCGAGAGCAAATATACCAGTGAAAGGGAGGTGCAATGCTAATAGCAACCATAAAAACACCATGTTCAGGCTCCCATTCATTGTAGTGCCAAAGGAGGTGACACCAATTTTAGGCCTGGATGCATGTGAGAAACTCAATCTTGTAAAACTAGATCATACCGAACTTGGCTATGAGGCACCCTTTTGGAAACATCATGACCTGTTTCAAGGGCTGGATTGCTTGCAGGGTGAACATACAATCCAGATAAACAGTCAGATCCCTCCAGTTATCCATTAATGTAGAAACGTGCCTTTTGCACTCTGTGATAAAACCAAGGCTGAGCTTGCAAGGATGGAAGCAATGCAAGTAATACAAAAAATGAGGAGCCAATAGAATGCATGAGCATGCTAGTCATCATGGAGAAAAATAACAGCCAGTTACACATATGCTTAGATCCCAGAGACCTCACCATGGCTGTAAAAAGAGAACATTTCAAACTACCAAGCAGAGTAGAGACTATGACTCAGTTTGCAAATGCTCAATTTTTCAGTAAATTGGATGCATCCTCAGGGTTTTGGCAGCTAAAGTTAACTGAAGAAAGCTCAAAGCTCTGACATTTAATACTTTATATTTACCCTTCAGCATAGCTTCAGTACCAGAAGTAGCAAAGAATCCTGTGGCACCTTATAAACTAACAGACGTTTTGCAGCATGAGCTTTCGTGGGTGAATACCCACTTCTTCGGATGCAAGTGGTGGAAATTTCCAGGGGCAGGTATATATAAGCAAGCAAGAAGCAAGCTAGAGATAACGAGGTTAGATCAATCAGGGAGGATGAGGCCCTGTTCTAGCAGTTGAGGTGTGAAAACCAAGGGAGGAGAAACTGGTTCTGTAATTGGCAAGCCATTCACAGTCTTTGTTTAATCCTGAGCTGATGGTGTCAAATTTGCAGATGAACTGGAGCTCAGCAGTTTCTCTTTGAAGTCTGGTCCTAAAGTTTTTTTGCTGCAGGATGGCCACCAGAAGTACCAGAAGTGCTGCAACCATACATATGATTTATGAACGTATTAATGATGTTGACACCTCAAAGGATGACATCATTATCGGGCTCAACGAAAGAGGAAAATGATTGTAGACTTCAGGAAGTCCTGGATGCAACTAGAGCTGCAAACCTCAAACTAAATAGGGAGAAATGTGTTTTAGGGGTTACAGAACTGACTTTTGTTGAGGACATTATTTCCAATGAAGGTGTAAAACCTGATAAGAGGAAGACTTCAGCAATTGAAATCATAGGGTTGACTGCATGGGTACTCACAGAAAAAAAATAGTGAGTACTCAGCACCCACCAGAAGCCACATTCTGATCAGCTGTTTGGCGGGCCTCACTGATCAACTTCTCCCCTTACCCCCCAGTGCCTCCCAGCCACTGCCAATCAGCTGTTTGTTGGCAGACAGGAGGTGCTGGGGAGAGAGGGAGGAGCGGGGGCAGAAAGAGGTGGAGCAAGGGTGGGGCCTTGAGGGAAGAGGCAGAGTGGGGGTGGGGCCTCAAGACTGAGTGTGGGTGGAGCACCCCCGGGGAAAGCTGAAAATCAATGCCTGTGATTGAAATTATGCCATGTCCTCAATCACAGAAAGATGTCAGGTGCTTCCTGGAAATGGTTAATTATCTTGGAAAATGTATATGTAATTTATCTACTTGAAGCACTGGAATGGGTTACCTAAGGAGGTGGTGGAATCTCCTTCCTTAGAGGTTTTTAAGGTCAAGCTTGACAAAGCCCTGGCTGGGATGATTTAGTTGGGGATTGGTCCTGCTTTGAGCAGGGGGTTGGACTAGATGACCTCCTGAGGTCCCTTACAACTCTGATATTCTGTGATTCTATAATACTAAAGGAGCAGCTTCGAGAAAACTCCTAGAGAATAAAAATTGATGGTACTGGGGTACAGAACAGGGGGAATCATGGGAAGGTTTATAACAACTGATACAAGAACTAGTGTTGAAGTTCTATTCACCAGGAAGGCCAAATAAAATTTCAGCAGATGCTTCACAGTCTGGGTTAGATGCAGTGATTTTACAGATGCATGAGTGCTGTTGGCAGCTAATGGCATATGTATCCAAATCACTGACTGAGGCAGAAACCAGATCCGCACAGATCAAAAAGGAGCTTTTAGGAATATGGTTTGCCTGTGAGAGATTCAATCAGTATATTTATGCATCGACAGTGGAAGTTGAAATGAACCACAAGCCCCTGATAGCGTTATTTAGCAAACCACTGAATGACTGTACCTTAAGAATTCAAAGAATTATGATAAAGCTGCAAAAGTATGATTTGGTTGTGACCTACATGGCTGGTAAATTCATGTTCACTTTAGATGCACTTTTATGAGCTGTAGCTATCACTAAACCAGAGAAGACTTTAGAGACAGTGGTGCAAGCCTATCTGATTGTAAATTCAATTCCCTTAGCTAACAGGAAACTGCAACAACTAAGTGGGAAAATGGAGAAAGATGAATCATTGGGAATCCTTAAAGAAGTGATAATCAAAGGGTGGCCTGAAGAAATAAGCAGTTGATGTCCAAGTATAAGAGACTATTGGAATTGCAGACACAAACTTACTGTAATGGATGGGGTGATTTTCAAGGGCAGTAAAGTTGTAATTCCAACGAGTCTCCGAAAAGAAATGTTACAGAAGATCCACGAGGGTCATTTAGGAATTGAAAAGTGCAAACAACAAACACAAGAGGTGCTGTATTGGACATGGATCAATCACAATATCACGAATGTGGTAGGAAACCGCTTTTCATGCTTGAAATACAAGCCATGCCAACAGGCAGAGCCACTGAGACCTCATCCAGTTCCACAAAGACCTAATGAGAAAGTCAGCACTGACTTATTTACCTGGCAATCAAAGGATTATTTAATAGTCACAGATTATTAATCTCTGTATCCAGAAATTTGCACACTGCACAATACTAATAGTAAGTCTGTGATAGCCAGCATGAAGGGAATCTTCTCCAGACATGGAATTCCAGATGAAGTGTTAGTGATAATGGGTTGCAATTTTCCAGTGCAAATTTTAGGGCATTTGCCATAGATTGGGATTTTCATCACAAAACATCAAGTCCAAATTACCCCCAATCAAATGGATTGTGGAAAGGTCTATACAGATCATAAATAACCTTATGAAAAAGACTTTTGACAGTTGGGGTGATTTGTATAAAGCTTTATTGGTTTATTGAAGTACATCCCTGGAGAATGGCTTTTTTCCAGCTCAGCTGTTAATGGGAAGGAGGATGAGATCTAATTTACCAATTACTGATAACCCGGTGAAATCTCATAACAATGCAACCATACTGAAGATGAAAGAAAATCGGAAGTGGAAGGAGAAATATTATTTTGACAAAAGGGCCTGTGATGTCCCATCTCTTAACCCAAGTGATAGAATGTGCCTGAGGAATCGCATCTCTAATACTTGGGCCCAAAGGGGTACCATTAAAGAACAACTGCATGCAAGGTCTTATGTAGCCTGGACAGACCAGTGGGGTACATTTTGATGTAAGTGAAGGGATCTATTAGTAATCCCAGAAAGTTCCAACCCATTGACAGCTGAGGTGGCCTCTGGCATTTCCCATCTGACTGACTCTGTATCATCAATGCACAAAGGAGAAACTGTTAAGCAACAAGAGAACAACTCAGATTCTAATGAAAGACTGAGAAGATCAGAGCGGGAGATTAAATGTCCTGAAAGACTCATAGAGACTTGCCAACCTGCCTGGAGAATGGGTAGTTGAGGAAAGTGAATGGTACAGACTCACTCAAGAGTGATGTGCTTGTAACCTCTCCTCTCTAGGTAGCTGACACATTGGGTATATGGAAATGTACTACATGGGTTAAGAATTTAATGTATGTGTTATTAGATAGTGTTAACTGTATGTGTATATATATATATATATATATATATACAGTTAACAATTATCTAATAACACATACATTAAATTCTTATATATATATATATATACACATTAAATTCTTATGTATATATACACAGTTAATTTATTTTTCTTTACAGGGGGAATATGTAGAAATATGTTTATGAAAGATTGTGATTTGGAGATGCTCCTTCATAAGGGAGAGTGTTGGGAATTTGGAGATTTGCCCTGGAGCTGGGGATTGGGAAGTTCACATGGCTGTTTGCAGCAGCTCCCTATAGAAGCTCTCCAGTTTTATTAAAGTTTTATTCCTTTCTCATTCACTGATTTGTTATTTAATGAACCCCAAGATTGTTACAGCTACTACACCATGAGCAGGGCTGGGTCCAGCTTTTTTGCTGCCCCAAGCAGCAAAGCGAAAAAAAAAAAAAGATAAAGCCAATCGGCGGCACTTCGGCAGCAGCTCAATAGCGCCGCTTCATTCTTCTGCGGCAATTCGGCGGTGGGTCCTTTGCTCCCTGTCTTCCTTTTGGCAGCACTTTGGCAGAAGCTCAAAGAGGAAGAGAGGGACTGAGGGACCCGCCGCTGAATTGCCACCGAAGACCCGGACGTGCCTCCCCTTTCCATTGGCCACCCCAAGCACCTGTTTCCTTTGCTGATGCATGGAGCCGGCCCTGTCCACGAGTTTTGTAAAGACCCTGGGAGCTGCTGACAGGCTGAAAGGCAGTACAGTGAACTGGTAATGATTTTGATTTACCAGAAATTGGAAGATATTTCCTGTGAGCTTGATTGATTGCCACGTGGAAGTAGGCATGTTTTAAGTCAAGGGCAGCATACCAGTCCCCAGGATTCAGGAAAGAGATAATAGAAGCTAGGGTTACTATGCAAAACTTTATCCTTTTTAAGAATTTGTTGAGTTGATACAGGTCTAAAATTGTTCTAAGACCCCCCTCTCCTTTGCTTTTGGAATTAGGGAATATCAGGAATAAAACCCTTCCCTCTCAGACCATACAGAACTTCCTTTATGGCTCCTAAGCAAAGTAGCGATTGAACTTACTCGGTAAGGAGTGGTCCCTGAAGAGGGATGGGGAAAGAGGGGTAGGAGTAGTCTCGTGAGAGTGGTGCCTGAAAAGTGGTGGAGAGGGAGGCATAGAAGCAGACTGGAAAGTACATCCCACTTCTACAGTGCTCAAGACCCACTGATCCGAAGCAAGCAGTGTGGATGTGGGACAGATGGTTTGAGAAGGTATGTGTTTGTGTTGGGGGGGTCTTCAGGAGATATGGAGACTGGTTCGTTGATCTTGACTGGCCCATCACAATGGCTGCTTTGCGGTTCCCAGTGTCTTGAGGGGCCTGGAGCCACAGCCGAAGCAGCAGGAGTGGGGACCTACACCTATATCCCCGGGACCTCTTTTTTAATAAGTCCTGCCGAGGAGGAGGGATGGAAAATTGGTGCATCTGCTGTGGCTGATAGTGCTTCCTGACTGGGGCAGGAGTGTACAGACCTAAAGACTTCAGGGTGACTTTAATGTCCTTAAGCCCATGGAATTTGCTGTCCATCTGTTCCAAGAATAGAGAAGCACTCTCAAATGGCATGTCCTGGATAGTGCTCTGTACTTCACAGGGAAGAGCAGAAGCCTGCAGCCAGGATGATCTATGTGTGGCCATTCTTCTAGCTGCTGAGTCTGCTGCTCCAGCACCACCTGCAGCAATGTTCTTCTGACTAATCGGCCCTCACTGACTGGGGAAGGGCACTCCTGTCTGGTGTTTTTCAGGAGCAACTCTCTGAACTTTTGCATGGACACCCACAAATTAAAATCATATTACTCCAGCAGAGCCTATTAGCGATACACAGCTGCAAATTCCCTATTAAATAAACCTTTCTGCCAAATAAATCCAGCCTTCTAGTGTCCTTTGATTTGGGGGTAGCAGCCTGCTGCTGCCATTAATGCTTTTTCTCTTTAGCCTCTGTTACGACTAATGAGCCCTGGTGACGGATGAGTATAAAAGTACTCAAAATCTTGCAAGGGTACATAATTCTTTCTGCCCTTTTTCAGGTGGGAGGCAGCAAAGATGGAGTCTGCCATAGAGCCTTTACAGGCTCTAGTATTGCCTTGTTAGTTGGCTGAGCTAATCTGAAGAGAGACCCACCAATGATGAAATATCAACTAGGTGATGTGAAGCAGGGCCGATTCCTCCGATTCCCAGGAATCAGGCCCCACACCTAAGAGGGCCCCGCAGCATCCAGAAGAGGGGCCCCACACCCTCCACCGAAGTGCTGCCGGAAACAGCGGCAACCGATTGAGTGCAGCTGAATTGTTGCCGCTATCTTCGGCAGCAGCTCAATCGCTGCCGCTGTCTTCGGCAGCATTTCGGTGGCAGTTCTTTCTAATCAGGCCCTGCATGTCCTAAAGCCGGCCCTGATGTGAAAACTCCCTCACTTCTTTAATCTGTATCCTTAAGACTACAGCCACTCTCTTTAGCAACTCTTGATAAAACTTAAAATCATCAGGAGGAAGTGAAATCGTGCTGGTTTAAACAGTCTTGTCTGGCGTGGACAAAGTGGACTATTCAACTGGAAGGGATAGAATCTCCTCTACCAGCTGTTGCTCTGTCTCTGGAACCTCCTCCTGATGCTCAGTACTGGGCTCAGTTTCAGACTTTGGAGACAGAGCCACTTGGTGCATAGACTCAGCCCTTCTATAAGAGGGCACCGAGTATGCACGCTAGGGGGGGTTGTAAAACAGCCACTGATACAGAGAAGAGCCCCATTGTCCTGGCCACATTCCTATGGGAGGTCCAATTTAAGGTCACATGGTTGGTAGGAACACAGGATCTGAGTGGAGACTTGTGGGTCCTGCTTTGGGGTTGAGATACATATGATCCCATCTCCAAGTCCAATGAGGAGGATTCCCTTTCCTCTGACCATGGCAGAGCTGATCCAGTCAATGCCGGGGATGAATGTCGGGACCCAGATGCTGGGTGGAGTGACACCATCTTAGTAGGCTTCCAGGGTAATCAGCACCAAGATGGTCTCTTGTTAGAGTGCCAAAGAAGTTGACTATGCTGCTTCCGTCACCAAGCTTGATGTTACCCTTTGCGGCACCACAGTCAACTGCGCTGACTTAAGCACGGATTTGGAGGACGAATGCTTAGGTTTCAGATGCACTTCTACTCCATTCTGTCTTGACTTTCTTACCAAACTTAGAGGGTGGAGACCTTCCCCTGGCTGGTGCATCTCTGGAAGAGTTGTATTTCTTCCTCAGTACAGGTGAGGGAGAATGGCACCGGGATTCCACTAATGTTGGAGGTGCATTGAATCAGACTGGGATGGCTCTGACAGTGGCTTCCCTCTGCAGGAATTTCAGACTAGCCTCCCTATCCTTCATCCTAGGTTTGAACTCCCTGCAAATCTGGCACTGGTTGTTCATGTGTGCCTCTTCCAAGAACTTAAGACAGCTGCTGTGTGGGTCGCTTACTGGCATAGGCCTGGAGCAAGAAGCACACAGCTTGAAACCCTGTGACCAGTACCAAGAACAGAAAAAAATGGGGAAACAAGAATCCAAATATTTTTTAAAATAGAAGTAAAACTTACTAACTATCCTAACACTAAGAACTATGCTGTAGATATATACAGTAAAACCTAAGAGTTACAAACACCTTGGGAATGGAAGTTGTTCGTAACTCTGAAACATTCACAACTCTGATTTTTTTCTAGAAAGGCTGGCTGAAATATGTGTGCGTATTAAGAAAAAACAAAACAACACACTTTCTCCAAATGTTCCAATTTTAACATTTATGGTGGCATAACTCAAAAGCTATGGAAGCTAGAAAACTCAGAACATGCCCAGTTTCTTAGCCACTGTTGAGAAATGAACAATTGCCCAAGTTTTATATGCTGTACTCTCAAGAGACATATGTTCTCACCATAATAAAGGAGACGGGAGTCAGAGTCCTTGAACCAGACACATGAACAGCTCAGTGAGTTCAGCCAGCCTTTCTAGAAAAAGTTTTAGTTCCTTGCCTCAGTCCCATGAAATGGGGCTGGGTTACAAAAGTCAGTCATGTGGCAGCAGTCAAAATCATTTGACTCAAGTGGCTACTGTTGCAGTCATACCCCCAACTTCTGACTGCTGCTAACAGGGCCAGTGCAAGGATATTTTGCATCCTAGGCGAAACTTCCACCTTGCACCCCACTCCCGATGTCCAGCCCCCACCTTCCTACAACCAAGTTCCCCCAGGGGCCCAGATGTTGACAAAGGGCAGGAGGTATGGGGGGGCTGCAAAAAGGGGGTCGTATGGGGGCTCTTCCAGGGAGTGAAGGTGGCAGAGAGGAGGGTGCACAGGATTGTTGCAGGGGATGGAGGTGGCCAAGAGGTGGAGGGGGCGGTGGTGTAGTGGCAGGGAAGAGGTTGCACAGAGGCAAAAAGGGCTCGTTGCAGGGGGTGCAGTGGCAGGGAGGGCGTGGCACAAGGGAGAAGTGAGTAGAAGGAGGGTTGTTGCAAGGGGCTGGCAGGCGGGGGTGTCTGTGCCCAGGGTTGTTGTAGGGGGGTGAAGGTGGCAGGGAGGGGTTTGCACAAGGGAGAAGTGGACAGGAGGGAGATGGCAGGAGAGGGGGCGGGGTCTCGAGATGATGCAGGGGTGAAGGTGACCATGGCTGGCTTGGGGGGGGGGGGTTGCCGGGTGGAGGTTGCCCAGAGGCAAAAGTGGCAGGACAGGGTGGGTTGTTGGGGCGGAGGGTGCACAGGAGAGAAGGTAACTAGTCGGTGGGTGTTGGAGGGGGTGGTGCTGGCTGGGGGAGGGGTGCCTGGGTTGCTCCCTCATACACCATTCCCCAGACCAGGGACTGGACCTGCCCACCCCCCGAGTGCTCTGTGGGCCCCTGCAGCTCCCCACGGCCCAGCTAGGTACCTTGCAGGCGGAGTAGACACCCAGCTTCTCCGCCCGAATTGCAGAGCGCAGCTGCACCTTCTTCCCTGGGCTGCGGAGGAGCCCGTGTCGGCCCGTGGAAGAAGGCGCAGCTGCTAGTGCTAGATTCTGCCCTTCCCGGCTCCGCCGCCGGCTGCTCTCCCGGGGAGAGGGACTGGCTGCACCATGGGCGGCCCCTCTGGAGCCGGGAGGCGGGGAGCAGCAGCAGCCTTGTGCTCCACTGTTTAACAAAAATTGGGGGGGCACCGCTTTTTGGCACCCCCAACCACTTGGCGCCGTAGGCGGCCGCCTAGTCCGTCTAGTGGTTGCACCGGCCCTGGCTGCTAATCTAAAAGGCCTGCACTATACCATTACCTCAGGGACAAGGATACATCCTTTTTTAAAAAAACAACTGAGAATTTTCAGGATATTCATTCTTTAAAGATGGAAATTAAAAACCTGCTAACAGATCAGCATAGACATTTGTGAATAAGGTTTTCATGGAGAAAAACTATCTATTATAAAAGAGGTTTTTTTGCTTTGTTTTATTTAAGTGTACCACTTTCAAAAGTGTAATTAATCCTCCCACCTCCCCTCCTCAGCTCCCAATTAGATGCTTCAAGTTATATGTTATTGCATATCAACAATACTCCTGGGAGACAGATGCTACTGCCTGTGGCCTTGCAGCAGTCAATACACCAAGCTGTGCTATAATTATTCAAGAGCACATTCCACACTTTCTATTTATTGTTCAAAGCCAAGAATCAATGGCTTGCACATTGTTTTCCTTTCTTCTCCCATCCCTTGATTTCATACTCCCTTTTATTCCCTTAATGCTGAACACTTGCCCCTGTTTGCAACCCCTCTACAAAAGTTAAGTGCTCAGCATTGGCCCAGTAAGAAGAGAAAGTCCATCCTGGATCCTCTCAATCCTGATTTGGCTCTGTTACCATAGTCTGATGACTGCCGCTTCTTCATTAAATAAGACCCAACAAACTCCAATTAGGAGGAACAGATCAACCATTTCTGGTACAAATAGAGTGTTTCCTCTCCACTGTTAGCTTTTGCTCATGCTCACTGTCCATTTGACAGATGTCTGGAGCCAGTTCCTGCCAGGTCTCCCAGTGTTAACAGATCGAACTAGTAGTCTTCATGACACTCCTGTGAGATAGCTAAGTATTATAATGGCACAGTGTTAGTCAGAGCTTAAAGTGGTGCTAATACCAGATGTGTCATTGCCCAATGATGGAAATTCATTTGTTCATAACAAGCTTATTTTTGTACATTTATAATGCTTCTTGCAAATGAATGACCCATTTCAGACATAGCTTTATGGTCTCTGTATTTTTTAAGCCAGATCTATGATCCTGCGACAACTAGTCTGATTTAAAGTGTGGTTCTACTTTAAAAAGTGACTTTGCAAAAATAGGGTTTTCTTCCCTAGCAGACCTCCCTGCTCTGTATTTGGAGCTACAACTGTGTACTTTAGTGACAAAAGTAAGATTGCACTACTTTTTACTTCTGTTAGCATAGCAGAGCCACCTCAGCTGAACTAAATTCTGTTCCAGCTCACACATCATTAACAATTATTAACATAGTTCCAACTGCAGGCAACTGGGAAGCCCTGCTATCTGCAGATTATGCACGCAGCCACAAGCCTACGCCTGTGCCATCGGACCACTTTCAGTAGAGTAGTACAGGTGTAGCAGAGGGCATAATTTGAAGAGGACTGTAGGGTCCCACAGGAGTAACTGATTACTGCAGATTCTTTATTACTAGTGATGGTGCAGGTGCCAAAACCCATGTACCTTTATTTTCAGATTCCAGGTTGAGTTTGCAGAACAGACATTTTTATTTTTCAACTGTGGACATTTGACATGAAATCAGTGAAAAAACAGAGTGTGGAACGCTGTGATGCAGTATTTTTGCAATAGTTACTTTTCAAAGTAGAACCACATTTCAAACCTTTATTTTGGTTAATGAACCATGCACATCAACCTTCCTCCCCGCCTTGCACAAAAAAAATAAATCCCTTCTAAAAGTCATCTGCTGAGTGCTTTAAAAAGTTATTGACAGCATCTGATCTCAGTTACTCTGGTGTGAATTCACAGAAATAATATGGAGACAGCCACTATATTCAGTAGAGCTATTCTGAATTTGGACAGGGTAACGACAATCAAAATCAGGATCCTATTTTTGTTCCTTCACTAGTGATACTACAGTACGTATTATTAATATTTATTTTTTCAGAAGCGACTCTAAGTAACTAACTTGTCACTAAGCAAAATTCTGAGGCCAGGTGTCTAAATCTTTTAGTATGTTTTATTAAATCAGAAGATTTAAATATGTATCTCATTTAGTTCTTTGAAAACCTGTTTATTATAATTATAACCTTGTTTTTCAGTTTTGAAGAATTTTGAGACAAATGTTCAGGAAGTTTCTGGAAATTAATAAAAAAAAGTCTGGTTTTAATATTCTTTCATTGTTAGTTAAACTTAACACAGAATTAACCTTACAATGAAGCTTTATAGTAACTTTCATTTTTAGTAGGTCTCTTGAGCAGACCTAAGAAAGTGCATCTAAACCAATAAAACCTGATTCAGGAGCTTATGGGCTCATTTGCATCCTGGCCAGAACATCAATCAATAGCTTTCATTTTGTTTAAAGGCCAGGGGCCAAATTAGAGTTTGAAAAGTCCTTGTAAAACCTTTGGGTAATTTTGAGATTGAGTCTAATGAAAGATTAATGAATACAGGCATCCATTTCCAGCCCATCTATTTACATATGACTTCCACCTTCAGTCCTGCTGAGTGGCAATCAAAGTGAATCAGTTTGTTTCTGCAGATAGTGCTGACTAGCTAAGAATAGCTTGTACTACCATAGCAGCCATTATAATTCTTTTCTACGGGATATTAGAAGTCTGTAAAGTCAAATGGGTCATGGTCTGGCTGCAGTGGGTGCCATTAAAATCTGGATATTTACCACCCACCAGAAAATTTATTGCAGTATTTGAAGTATTTCCCATTTTGAGTATAGGGATTACTTTTAATATCAAGGTATAGCAAACATTCACATATAATGGTTCCTTGAGCTAAAAACTGAGAGGAAATTTCCATCCAGTATCCACAAATCATATTTCCAAACTAAACAGAGGAGCTTGTTTGGATACGTGATTTTTCTTACAGTGACCATTGCAATAAAAATAGGCCTTAACAAGTTTGTTTCAGTGCAGTATGGGTGGTAAAATAGTTATCTTGTGTTAATATAGCTTTAGCTTTTTATCCAGTGATTTGATCAATGAAGGAAAAATAGGTCCATTTCCATTACTGATTCATTGTTTACTTTTATGAAACACACTTTCTTTTTAAAGACAGGAACATTCCAAGCACTCCCACTACACAGTTCTGTATCAATTCTGAAAGCTGGTTTGTTTGCTCCCACATGCAAGGCAGGTATCTTGTAGGAAAACTTGGTTCTTCCGTTCACAAAAAGACTGAGATGTCTTCATTTAATGAAAGTCATTAGACATTCCATCTTGCTATAAATATACTATGAAATCTGTGCTTTGCATACATTATGCAGCACTAAAGTTAACTTAGGCTTCAAAGAAGCCTGCCTCTCAGTTTCTTCCGATAAATCCTTTTGTTGGGGAGGTGATACTTTACAAGACACTGGCTCCAGAAACTAGCGGGAAGCCCTTGCTTTTTGGTCTATTGATCCCAGTAACATTTTGTACTTTCCAACAGGCATTTACATTTCAATAATAAATATTCCTTCTCCTTGAGTCATTTAAAAATGGTAAGTGTCACTAAGTGCTAATAAGTGTCCAGGATATATGCTCCCCCGACCCCTGTAAGTCTAAACAAATAAATATAATACATGTCTACTTTATCCCCATCACTTTCACCAAGGTGTTTGTAAGTAAATCTGAACTGTTATGCAATCACTTGTTTTATTTCAAGCTGGCTACAAGACGTGCAATGCCTCCTGTTGTCAATGCAAGGTCATCAGTTCCACAAGGGTAGGGTGATGCCTCGTACATCTGCTAACTATATAAAAGTGATTCTCTTCTATCAGTATAGGGTACTAACGGGAGGAGTCACTTAAGTCAGACAGGTGAAGTCGACTGTCTTTTTTCCATGCGATAGGAAACGCATTCTCTACATGGGCCTCAGGATTCAGCACACAAGTTCTAAAGACTAGAGGTTCTTGACTATTTTATATTAATTTCCTTAACAGAGATCTTAGAAGAAATCAATTTAAGTTTACCTTCCTGATGTGTATTCAACAAGGAAGTAATATCCTGATCATCCCTATTTTGTCTCTGAAAAGTCTTTGACCTCTTTTAGCCTTTGCTCAACCCTTATCCTACCATCCTATCAAAGTTTACAGCCTGATTGTTGATTTGAACGCATGTGAATTTTAGATGGCCTGCATTGTGCTCAAGGAAAAAAAATCACTGTCTTAACTGGGGGAGTACATAAAATATTCACTAGTTTGTTTGAACCATTGCCCTTTACTGGGTTATGTATGCCAAGTTTGTTGTGTTTAACCATCTCCAGGTTAAGCTAATGGAGTTATGCATGTGTTTGTAAAGTGCCTAGTGCAATGAAGTCCTGATCCATGACTGGGGTTTCTAGGAACTAACTCAATACAATGATAAATAATAATTAGTTCGGCAAATGGAAGTAGGTATTTTTAGAGCTAAGGTCCCGACTATGGATCCCAAAGATGTCTCTGACTACTGAAGGTAAGTAATAAGCATGAATAAGGGCTTAGAAAATTAAATTAGTGAACAGCTGATCTTTGTCAAAACAAAAAAGGAGTTATAAGAAGATTATATTCAAAAAATCAAGAAGCACATAGGGATGGGTTCATTACAGTGATTGTGGATAATTGTTCATTTTTAACAAATATTTGTTATTTGGCTATTGAATAGATCTAATGATAATGATCATTTAACATTTGTAGAAAAGGTGCATAGAAATGTCATTTGCTATAAACAAAGATTTCCATGGTTTTTTACGAGATATCAGACCAATCATCTCCTCACCATTCAGCCTGAGCAACTGGAGGCTTGTGTCTGGAAGCAAGGTCTCCCCTATGCCACATGAGTGCCCTAACTGGCAGGCTATTATGGGGTGGGTAGTGGGGGTAGTGGGGGTGATTGACCAGAAATTCCATGCTGCACCTAAGGAACTCTCCCAACAAAAGTTTAGTCAAAACCAAAAAGTTTTGGTTTTGATTAAGACATTTTCTGACAAAAAATGTTTTGTTGAAAAATTCCCGACCAACTCTAGTAGCAGTGCGTTTTCAATCACACATCTCCCAAGCCTATCCCCAAGCACAGCAGTGCAGGGAATCCAGTCCGAGCTGAGCTCTGCATCCATTATTTAGGGAGAGTAAACCACCTGCAGCACCTACTTAAATCCTGCTCCTTGTGTGCATATGAGTTCTGCAGCCAGAGAACCCTCCACAATCATGGATGAAGGGGCAGGATTTGTGTCAAAAGGCTGAATCCTGATCCCACTGAAGTCATTGGCAAAATTTCCACTGAATACCATTTACTAGGTTTTGTGTAAAAAAGTGGTAACTTAATAATTATCTCTCAAGATTTTTGGGGAAATAAAGCAATTCATTCTAATTAATGCAGAATCACTGCAATCTACATTCACCATGTGAGACTCCCTAAAACCTACCTGTACGGCCACATAGAAATGTAGGACTGGAAGGGACCTTGATAGATAATCTAGTCCAGTCCCCTCCACTGAGGCAGGACTAAGTATTAGAGACCATCCCTGAAGGGTGTTTATTTAACCTACTCTTAAAAACCTCCTGTGACGGAGATTCCACAGCCTCCCTAGGTAATTTGTTCCAGTGCTGAACTACCCTTAAAGTTAGGAAGATTTCTAATTTCTCACCTAAATCTCCAGGCTACAATTTAAGCCCACTACTTCTTGTCCTGTCCACAGTGGATAAGGTGAACAATTTATCACACTCCTGTTTATAACAACCTTTTACATACTTCAGCGCTGTTATGATGTCCACCCTTAGGCTTCTCTTCTCCAGACTAAACAAATCCAGTTTTTTCAATCTTTCCTCATAAGTAAGGCTAAGATTTTTGTCATGCATATTTTTAGTAAAAGTCACTGAAAGGTCACGGGCAATAAAAAAAATTCACAGAAGCCCATGACTTATCCGTGACTTTTACTAAAAATATGCATGACAAAATGGGGATCTGCAGGCTCTCAACATCACCCAGGAAGGCCTGGCTCAGAGCTGCAGGATTCCCCCCACCGCCGCCGGTGGCTCAGAGCTTGGGGCATCCCAACAGTCTGCAGCGCTCTTCATAGGCGGCAGGTTTGTATAATTTTTGGTGGGGCCCAAAATGGTGGTGCCCCCCCGCTCCCGCCCTGTAAGCCGATATAAAATGAAGCTACAACGCGTCAGTGCCACAAGATTACAAGGGTCAATTAAAAGTGGAAAGTCAGAAGCAGCACTTGCCTACTTCAATATACAGTATTATATTTTGTTGCATCTGTTGTGATGAAGTGGGAATGTTCTTAATATTTTCTCTGAATACTGTGTGGGTGCCTCAGTTTCCCCTGCAAGATGCCAACTGAAGGTGTTGGGGACAAAGAGATCAGGTGGCCTCCTTGTCCAGAAGAGACACAGAGGCCAGAGGAGGGAGTGTCAGTTTGGAGCTGGCTGGGGAAATGGGGAGAGACCCAGAACTTGGTTCTGGGCTCCCTACCCCCCAAGATGGACCTGACAGAGGGGTTCTGTTTTCTGTACCAACAAGCTCTGTTTAAACTGTGTTCCCGTCATCTAATAAACCTTCTGTTTTACTGTCTGGCTGAGAGTCACATCTGACTGCAGAGTTGGGGTGCAGCGACCTCTGGTTGCCCCAGGACCAGCCTGGGCAGACTCACTTTGGAAAGTGCATGATGTGGAAGGGCATGCTGAATGCTCCGAGGTCAGACCCAGGAAGGTGTAAACTTCTTGCCCTGGAGACAGTATGCTCCGAGAGAGGAGGCTCCCCCAGAGTCCTGACTGGCTTTGTATGGAGATGTTCCAAAGCATCACAGCATCCCCTTCCACACCGTGCACTTCCCAGAAGTCCGCACAGGCACTGACACTCCCTCCTCCGGCCTTTGTCTCTTTTCCAGGCATTAGGAGGCCACCTGATCTCTCTGTTCTCCAACACCTTCAGTTGGCACCTTGCAGGGGAAACTGATTTGGGAGAAATGAAGTAAAAGCTGCCCAAACCGAGCTTGAGCACTCCTGAATTTTGAGGTGTTCAAATCTGGAAGGCAGGTGCTGGGGGTGGGAGAGGGCTGTGGGCTCCATGGGGGAGCATGGCAGCAACTGTCTGGAGCTGCATGGAGCCAGATACGCTGGTCTGAGTGGCACAGTAAGCGGTTTGGGGGTTGGTGAAGAGGTAGGGAGTTCCGGGGGCAGTCAAGGGACAAGGAGCAGGGGGAGTTGGATGGGGCAGAGGTTCGAAGGGGCAGTCAGGGGACAGGCAGCAATTGGATAGGCATGGGAGTCTAAGGTTTATCAGGGGACAGGTAGGGGGTGCGGTCCTGGGGGGGGGAAGTTGGGTGGGGTCTCAGGAGGGGGCAGTTGGGGACAAGGAGAAGGGAGGCTTAGATAGGGGCTGAGGTCCCAAGGGGCAGTTAGGGGCAGGGGTCTCGGGAGGGGGTAATTGGGGAACAAGGACCAGTGGGGCTTAGATAGGGGGTGGAGGTTCTGGGGGGCAGTTGGGGCAGGGGTCTGGGGAGGGGGCAATCAGCGGACAGAGGCTGGGATTCAAAGGGCTCTGGGCTGCTGGCAGCCGCGGGGATCCCAGAGCCCTTTAAATCCCAGCCCCGGCTGGGAGTCAGAGGACTCTGGGCTGCCTGCAACCGCAGGGAGCCCAGAGCCTTTTAAATCCCAGCCGGGGCCGGGAATCAGAGGGCTCTGGGCTGCCCGCTGCGGCGGGGAGCCCAGAACCCTTTAAATCTCAGCCGCGGCCGGGAATCAGAGGGCTCTGGGCTGCCTGCAACCGCGGGGAGCGCAGAGCCTTTTAAATCCCAGCCGCAGCCGGGAATCAGAGGGCTCTGGGCTTCCCGCTGCAGCAGGCAGCCCAGAGCCCTCTGATTCCCGGCCGCGGCTGGGATTTAAAGGGCTCTGGGCTGTCTGCTGCGGCGGGGAGCGCAGAGCCTTTTAAATCCCAGCCGCAGCTGGGATTTAAAGGGCTCTGGGCTGCCTGCAAACGCGGGGAGCCCAGAGCCTTTTAAATCCCAGCCGCAGCCGGGAATCAGAGGGCTCTGGGCTGTCTGCTGCGGCGGGGAGCCCAGAGCCCTTTAAATCCCAGCCGCGGCCGGGAATCAGAGGGCTCTGGGCTGTTTGCTGCGGCGGGCAGCCCAGAGCCTTTTAAATCCCAGCCGCCGCCGGGAATCAGAGGGCTCTGGGCTGCCTGCAACCGCGGGGAGCCCAGAGCCTTTTAAATCCCAGCCACAGCCGGGAATCAGAGGGCTCTGGGCTTCCCGCTGCAGCAGGCAGCCCAGAGCCCTCTGATTCCCGGCCGCGGCTGGGATTTAAAGGGCTCTGGGCTGCCTGCAAACGCGGGGAGCCCAGAGCCTTTTAAATCCCAGCCGCAGCCGGGAATCAGAGGGCTCTGGGCTGTCTGCTGCGGCGGGGAGCCCAGAGCCCTTTAAATCCCAGCCGCGGCCGGGAATCAGAGGGCTCTGAGCTTCCCGCTGCAGCAGGCAGCCCAGAGCCTTCTGATTCCCGGCCGCGGCTGGGATTTAAAGGGCTCTGGGCTGCCTGCAACCGCGGGGAGCGCAGAGCCTTTTAAATCCCAGCCGCAGCTGGGATTTAAAGGGCTCTGGGCTGCCTGCAAACGCGGGGAGCCCAGAGCCTTTTAAATCCCAGCCGCAGCCGGGAATCAGAGGGCTCTGGGCTGTCTGCTGCGGCGGGGAGCCCAGAGCCCTTTAAATCCCAGCCGCGGCCGGGAATCAGAGGGCTCTGGGCTGTCTGCTGCGGCGGGCAGCCCAGAGCCTTTTAAATCCCAGCCGCCGCCGGGAATCAGAGGGCTCTGGGCTGCCTGCAACCGCGGGGAGCCCAGAGCCTTTTAAATCCCAGCCGCAGCCGGGAATCAGAGGGCTCTGGGCTTCCCGCTGCAGCAGGCAGCCCAGAGCCCTCTGATTCCCGGCCGCAGCTGGGATTTAAAGGGCTCTGGGCAGCCCCGGCGGCGGCGGCGGCAGCGGCGGGGGGCGCACCAAGCAGGGGAGAAAAAATATTGGTGGGGCAGAGCCCCTGCTTGGGATTTATTCATGGGGCTAAAGCCCCAGAGCCCCATATAAGTCGGCGCCTATGGCGCTCTTTGCTCCGGGGCTCCCGTGGCAGCTGGAAGCTGTTGAGCACTCATGGCGGTCAGAAGCTCGGGGTCTCCCCACTGCCTGGGAGCTCCGGGGCATCCCCGCTGCAGCTGGGAGCTCAGTCATGGAGGTCTCTGGAAGTCACGGAATCTGTGACTTCCATGATCTCTGTGACAAAATTGTAGCCCTAGTCTAAGTCATGTTTTCTAGACCTTTAATCATTTTTGTTGCTCTCCTCTGGACTTTCTCTAATTTGTCCACACCCTTTCTGAGATGTGGTGCCCAGAACTGGACACAGTACTCCAACTGAGGCCTTATCAATGCTGAGTAGAGTGGAAGAATTATTTCTTGTGTCTTGCTTACAACATTCCTGCTAATACAGCCCAGAATGATGGTTGGGTTTTTTTGCAACAGTATTATATTATTGGCTCATATTTAGTTTGTGATCTTCTCTGACTCCCAGATCCTTTCCTGCAATACTCCTTCTTAGGCAATCATTTCCCATTTTGTAATTGAGCAATTGATTATTCCTTCCTGGGTGTGATATTTTGCATTTGTCCTTATTGAATTTCATCCTGCTTATTTCAAACCATTTCTCCAGTTTGTCAAGAGCATTTTGAATTATAATTCTGTCCTCCAAAGTGCTTGCAACCTCTCCCAGCTTGATAGCATCTGCAAGCTCTCTAAGTGTACTCTCTATGCCATTATCCAAATCCCTTATGAAGATGCTGAATAGAACTGGATCCAGGATTGTATGTTCCTGCTAATTCACACACACCTGGAAGAATGACCATGAAATCAAACAGCTGGAAAGAGGAAATATTTGGGGTGATATGAATTCAGAAACTCTAGCAACTCAA
The DNA here is from genome assembly GCF_020497125.1 of Mauremys mutica. Taxonomy (NCBI): domain Eukaryota; kingdom Metazoa; phylum Chordata; order Testudines; family Geoemydidae; genus Mauremys; species Mauremys mutica. Next base: position 37,598,188 of record NC_059072.1, on the reverse strand, counting down.
AAAGAACCATAGAGATTAAAATCTGTGGGCCCTATTCTGGCCTTCTGTGCACATTAATTTTGTGCCTCATTTAATTCCTTTCACCCTGATATCTATGTGAAAACCTAAATCCGATGGATAATTCATCCTTTTCTCATTCAAAATCCCACAGAGTTCTGAGGGAGAAACTTCAGTGTGCCCTTTGTGAAAATACTGGGTTGTGACAGGGCAGCATCCCACTCCTGTCTCTTTTCTAGTCACAAACTACTCAGAGACCTTCTTGTAGTTACAGTGTTCTCCACACGACCCTTACAAACTTGTGCAGCTCTGTATTTACAGTAGCATTCACTCCTTTGCTCACTCAGCCAAGGAGGGGGGTGAACAAGAACTCTCCTGGCTCCAGCTCTGAAAAGCCTGCCAGTCTCTCTTTTCCCCTCTGAGCACTTCCTTCCTGAAAGTTTTTTCTACTTTCTGGGCTTTTAGCTCTCTCCTGGCCATTCCCAGTCAGGGCCGGCTGTAGGTTTTTTGCCACCCCAAGCAAAAAAAGAGAGCGCAACTGCCGAAGCAAAAAAACCAACCCCGGCATGCCGCCCCTGGAATTGTGCCGTCCCAAGCATGTGCTTGGTTTGCTGGTGCCTAGAGCTGGCCCTGTTCCCAATCTATCAATTAGGCACAGCTTTGCCCTTCAGGTTTACTCCAGGGCAATTGAATGAGTGATCCGGTGATCAGAGTGTTGGTACAGCTGTGCTGGCCACCATTCTGTCACGTGAATTAAATATACATTAAAAGATTTATTAAAAGATTTATTAAAAGATGTCAAGCTTGATTTTTGAGTAAGCTCACAATCTTATCACTATTTTCCTTGTTCTCTCTTCTTTTTGCTTGTTATAACTGCTTTTTCCATCTGCCTAATACTTGACGTAAGCTCTTTGGGGCTCAGACAAGGTCTTGTTTTGTTTGGTTCTGTAAAAAACCTAGCACACTTTGGGGCAGCATAAAATAAATAAGTAATATTGAGAAGAAGATAAAACTAGACCCTACTAGAAAAGCTGCAGATATGGGCAGACATATGTTGGCTGGAAACTTTATGAAACATATGTGGATCTGAAAGCCCCTTTCTCACTCATATTTTCCTTAAATGCACTGAAATTCATGTCCCAGGTCTGTTCATTAAAACCACTTCTCTCATCTTGTTCCAAAACCAGAAGCAACAGCATTTCATTAAAAAGAGAAACATAAGATTTCAACAATCCATATTAAAATAATCACACCTAATAGAAATATAAAATGGCAGGTGTGCAGACCAATGTTTGTCCTAGATATCACTAGTATTAGGAAACAGAATCTGACAACCATGTGCCACAGCCTAAAAACATTTGATCCAGTGGGCCTGACTGTGTGGGCAGAGTATCTCCAAAAAAGTGTAAGTGCCCTCAACTCCTATTGCCTTTTGAGGCTCAGAAGTTGCTCTGTGACTTCCAGAATCATCCCCATACACAGGACCTAACCCTGTTCACCTCACTCCTGGAAGTACTCCTGTGCAGAGATGCTGGAACAATTTGTATAGTGGGGGTGCTGAGAGCCATTGAACCAAACTGTAAACCCTGAATATGATGGAAACCACTTCAAGCCAGGGGATGAGGCATCCCTAGTTCCAGCATCTATGGTCCCCAGAGGCAGATTACCATTTTGTAGGGCCCTGAGTCAGAGAAAGTGGGTGCCTCTCTCCATCTCTTCTGCCTGAAGTCTTCCTCCTCCCTCCCACATGCACCTCCCCTGGCGCTCCTGTCAGGGAAATGGGATTGGGCTGTGGGGGCTTCGCCTGCTCCGCCCTTCCGACGCTGGGCGGACGGGGGCTTCCCTCGCCTGCCCAGTGCTCCTGCTGGGGAGTGAGGTCAAGGCACAGGGGTGCCCATTTTTCTGAGGCCCTCCAATTGTCCGGGACCCCTGGGTCTGGGCCTCATTGACCCAGTAGCTAATACACCACTGATGGTCCTGTTGAGTAAAGAAATAAGAGTTAGCTACAGAGGGGAATTTGCATGATCTATTTTGCATAAAGGTGGATTTGGAAATGGTTTTAATAATCCTAGAAGATCGAATCATAAAAAAAACTCTGGAGCTTTTATTTTAAAATAAACCATTTGCTCTAAAATAAACCAGAGGAACCATTCAGCCCTCTCAGGTAAACAGTACTTATGAAAATTATGTTCTGTGGACATTTTCAGTGTCTGACTACTACTATCTTTTAATAGCTTTTCAAAATTCCAATTAATAGGTGGTATATCTTTATGAAGGGGATACACCTCCTAATATTCTATCAGACTAACAAGCAAGTTATAACACAGCAGATTTTTGCATCAATAAGTTCCCTTCTTCAATTTGTCAGACCTGGAAAGCTTTTGTATTACAATTTACTTGCTAGTCCAATAAAAACTATTACATCACATCCTGAACCTTTTCCTGACCCGCTTTTCCTCCAGGAACAATACAGCTGCAAACATTTTCTGCATCTCTTTTGTATTATAAAACCTGTAGACTAGTTGAACATCTGAAATCAAGTCCCAGCAGAGATAAGGCTACTCTCTTCTTATCTTATACTAAAGAACTGTGTGCTACTGTGTCCATATAAATGAAAGCACAAATAATTTAAGATATTAATATCTTATGTATTTACGTTAACAGTCTTTCAAATTTTATTGTTAAAATTACAACCCTACTTCTATTTGAGTGTCCTTCTGCCAACATAGAATATAAGTGGACCCTCATTTTTAAATGGGTTTGTATTTATGTGCACACTTCTAATTCAGATGCAGAAATCCCTCAAAAAGTACGCACAAGTTGTGGTTGTGTGCACACAATCCTATTTTGGACATTCACTTTGCTGGGATTTAAATACCTTAAATGAATGTGTGCAAAAGTGCATTCACACTACGTGTTCATCTGTCTGAAAATCTGGCCCACTATGCATGGTGATTTATACACTCTCAGCATATATTGCCACAAACCATTACAATTGCTATGGATACAAATTTTAGGCTTTCTTCTTAGCTGAATGGAATTGGAAAGCATTTTCAAAGTCATCTTACTGTTAAGTTCTTTGGCGTTTTATACAGTTGCTATCTTCAGCCTGTTAATTGATCACTACACAAATCTAACAGGGATGTCAGTCTTTTTTGCAATGCACTTTAACACCCCCCACCTAAGGTGATGTTTTTGTTTCACTGTAAAATTCCTCATTGCTTCATGAATGCTAATCAAGCCAGCCTTTGATAGTCAATAGATGTCTTGTGCCTGACACACATTTCTCTCAGAGAATTTGGATAATTCAAGTTTTCTTGTCACACAGTTTACTTTACTTAATACCAAACACCTAGAAAGCTTGTTTTAGAAACAGGATCTGACATGAAGTGAAGAAAAAACAGCAGTGGTTGGTTTTAATTGCCTAGAAACTGATATTGCAATATGTTACAATGGAGGTGGCTCCCACCTCTGTGGGAGACAAGGCACTTAGCACCTCACAGGAACAGGACTTTACTAGGATTTTTTCAGGTGGAGTAGTAGAGGAGGAAAAAACTTTCTTCACTATATCAAAGCCAGGCTAGATTTTGCCTGGTTTTGTATGGATTACAAAGGGGAGGGGAACTGCATGAGGAATGTAGCCCCTTTGAGAGCCTTGTAAGTGACATTTTGCCTTCAGATTGAGAAACAGAGACACTGTTCCCAGTTAGCAATGCTGGTAGTGCTAACCTCCAAAGTGGCCTTTCTTCCTCTACATACACATAGATCTGCAGCAAGAAAGGACCCGGGTTGAACATTTTAAAGATTGTGGATCTGCTGTTCCAGCAGGCACTTTCCCTGGATTCCCCAGGAGAAACTCACAACAAAAAGTAATTTTCCCTCTGTTGATCCTCACACCTTTGTCAACTGTTGGGAATGGACGACATCCACCTTGATTGAATTGGCCTTGTTAGCACTACAAAAAGTAATTTTCCCTCTGCATTCTATGCATCCGAAGAAGTGAGCTGTAGCCCATGAAAGCTTATGATGAAATAAATTTGTTAGCCTCTAAGGTGCCACAAGTACTCCTGTTCTATTTTCCCTCTGTTGATATTCATCCCTTCTTGTCAACTGTTGAGAATAGGCCACTTCCACCTTGATTAATTTGGCCTCATTAGCACTGACCCCCACTTGGTAAGGCAACTCCCATCTTTTCATGTGCTGTAATATATATACTGCTTACTGTATTTTTCACTCCTTGCATCTGATGAAGTGGGTTTTAGCCCATGAAAGCTTATGCCCAAATATACTTGTTAGTCTTTAAGGTGCCACAAGGATTCCTCATTGTTGTTTCTCTGGCCAAGTCAGCTAGAATTTGTCCTGGGACATTGCTATAGTACATCTCCTTCAGCTTTCTTTAAGTCACCATCTGGTCCACTATGTCAGTGGTTTTCAAACTTTTTTTCTGGTGACCCAGTTGAAGAAAATTTTTGATGCCCATGACTCAACAGAGCTGGAGATGAGGAGTTTGTGGTGTGGGAGAGGCTCAGGGCTGGGGCAGATGGTTGGAGTGCAGGGGTGCGGTTGTGGGGTGAGGCTGGGAATGAGGGATTCAGGGTATGGGAGGGGGCTCTGAGGTGGAGCAGGGGATTGGGGTGCGGGAGAGAGTCAGGGCTCTGGGCTGGGGCTGCAGGCTCTGTGGTGGGGCTGGGGATGAGGGGTTTGGGGTGCAGGAGGGGGATCTGGGTTTGGGAGGCTCAGGGCTGGGGCAGGGGGTTGGGGTGAAGGAGGGGTCAGGGCTCTGGGCAGGGGGTGCAGGCTCTGGGTGGGGTTGGGAATGAGGGGTTTGGGGTGCAGGAGGGGGCTCTGGGTTTAGGTGGGGCTTAGGGCTGGGGCAGGGGATTGGGGCATGGGGTTGGGGCACGGGCTTACCTTGGGCAGCTCCCAGTTAGTGGTTCAGCGGGGGTGCAGAGGCAGGCTTCCTGCCTGTCCTGGCACAGTGGACCATGCTACACCCCAGAAGTGGCCAGCAGCAGGTCCAGCTTCTAGGCAGAAGCACGCAAGAGGGTCCGCGCAGCTCTTGCCCATAGGCACTATCCCCCACCCCCAGCTCCCTTTGGCAGGTTCCTGGCCAATGAGAGTACAGAGCCAGTGCTCGGGGCGGGGACAATGTGTGGAGCCCGTGTCCTCCCCATCTAGGAGCCAGACCTGCTGCTGGCTGCTTCCAGGGTGCAGCACGATGTCAGAACAAGTAGGAACTCGCCTGCCTTGTCCGAGCAGCACCGCTGATGTGACTTTTAACAACCCGGTCGGCAGCGCTGACCAGAACTGCTGCGACCCAGTGCCTTATATTTCATGACCCAGTATTGTTCATGATCCGCAGTTTGAAAACCACTGCACTATGTGGCAATCGATTCAATTCAGCATAACTTCCGCTAATGGTGCTCTGTCCTCTTTATTGTGAGCTTTATCTTTTCCTGGATATTCATCTACTAGTGTGCCTGGCAAGGAGGACTCTATGATGAGAGAACACTAAAGAGCCACTGTATCTCTCCAAGGACAGAAGATTATACTGTCCTACCAGTACCATACAACTGACTATATATGTAAAACCTAAACCCACTTGTAATAGGCACATGGTTGTCATGGAGACCATTACAATAAGCTTGGATGACTCCAGTGGTAGGTCAGACATTGGCTCAGGTTGGAGTTCTGAAGCATAAAAGGGTAATCTGAACACCAAACTCACTATTATCATTACCCCATCTCAGGACATGCATACAAGGCAAACACATTGAACTAAATCAGCCTTTGGAAAGATATACCTATGTCACCAGGCCTCAGTGGGTCACAGCTGAAAATACCAGATTCAGGACAAACTGCTGAGAAATGGGGCAGACCCATCCCAAACTGGTGGTTATTCTTCCATAAAATATACCAAGCCAGTAACAAAAGTAAACTTCTGTCTCATCACCCTGGCTAACAAGAAGTCAGAAATGCAGTCTCCTTAGCACTTGTTTCACCACCCAGATGCTAGACTTTATGATGTGTGGTTATTTAAAACCAATTTAATCAAACAAAGGGTTCTTCTAATCCCAAGTGATCAGTCACACAGCCAAATCAATATTTAACTCAGATTTTACCCAACAATCCCGCTGCTGCCAATCCTTTAGTATCTAATATCCAAAGGTTTATTTATAAGAGAACAGAATAAGGATAGAGTTAAAATGGTCAAAAGGATCATATACATACAATCATTGCAAAGTTCTTGGATCAAGTTTGTAGCAGTGATGGAATAAATTGCTGGCTTGTAAAATTCCTAGTAACTTCCAAAAGTTTGGAAGGTCCTCAATCCATTGGTTGGAATGTTCCTTTTAGTGTAAATCCCTGGTCCAGAGGTCAGAGCAGGAAAGATGTAAAATGGATATGCTTCCAGGATCTTTTATGTTTTCACCCATGTGGAGGGGCTGCTCTCAGTCTCAGTTTGTGGAAAATTACAGGCACAAGATGGAGTCCAGGGTCACATTAGCTAGTCATATGCCTTTGCATGCTTCGATGAATCATAGGAGTGTCCAAGATTTGTTGCAATTATCTAAAAGAGGCAATATTAATGATATAAATGGTCATATTTCAATCATAGAGTGTCACAACCTAGAACTGTGAAAATAACACAGATACAACTCATTCTCAGTTTTCTGTGGCACTTGCTCAGGGCTGGTGCAACCATTTAGGCGACCTAGGCGGTCGCCTAGGGCACTAGGATTTGGGGGGCGGCATTTTCTTTGGCAGCGACCGCGGCAGCCGGATCTTCGGCTGCCCCAGTCGCCATCGGCATTTAGGCGGAGGGAGCGGGGGCAGGGGAGTGCGGGGAGGGCCGCCTGCAGCAAGTAAGGGGGGGGGATGGCACGCAGGGGAACTCCCCGCCCCAGCTCACCTCTGCCCCGCCTCCTCCCCGAGCAAGCCGTGGCTGCTTCACTTCTCTCACCTCCAATCAGCCTAAACTGATTGGCGCCGCAAGCCTGGGAGGCGGGAGAAATGAAGCAGTGATGGTGTGCTCAGGGTGCTCGTGCACGGAGCAGGGGTGAGCTGGGGCGGGGGGGTGCCTCAGGGTGGAGGGTGGGGGATGGGGAGCTGCCGCAGGGAGGGCATCTCAGGGCGGAGGGGGGGAGCTGCCGTGGGGGGACGCCTCAGGGTGGAGGGGAGAGCTGCTGCGGGGGTGGGGAATGCCTCAGGGTGGCGGGTCGGGGATGGGGGAGGGTGCAAGGTGAAAGTTTCACCTAGGGCGCGAAACATCCTTGCACTGGCCCTGCACTTGCTGCATGGAATGCACAGAATATCTGCCTGGTGAAGGATCAACTAAGAAAGATCCATTTCACTTAACCAAGTCTTGCTTAGACCTACACAGCCAGGGCTTTGTCTGAAATCAAAGTGCATAACAGTGCAGCATTGTAGGTAGATATTTTACCATCTACAGAGAATATTAGTTTAAAACCAACTGTACAGAGCTATACAAAACAATTATGCAAACCCATTAATGCCAGTGAGGGCATTTTCATCTTCCCCTGTGTTTTCTTCTCTGTCTTTAAAAAAACAAAACAAGGAAATTAAATGCAAAAAGTGTGAAAATAGCTCAACTTTTGGCTGTTTATATTGGCAATGTTCACATTACATTAATGAAGATTTTGGCATTTAATTGACTATGTTTCAATGAACATAGAGATTTATTGTCCCTCAAGATAAATATCAACCTCAAGTTTGCCTTGGTCAATATTTACCTCTTAGGTCAATAAATCTTGGTGGTCTCCTAAAAAAAAAAAAGAAGAAGTAGATACCTTATTATTTTTACAAGAGTTTTCATATTATAAATATGGGTAAATATATAACTATTTAAAGTAATGTTAAGTTCTCAGATAAATTTAATAAATAATAAAACTTCCTTTAAAACAACAATGCGTCATTTTTCATTCAACTGAATGACAATAAACAATAGTTTTGTCAAACATTTAGTCCCACAGTCCTCTTGATCACTCAGGGCCTGATAAAACGAGAGAATCATATCTTGGAAATCAATCTTGAAGAATCTCAGTAGCTAACATGATTCTGACCTCAACATACTGACAATGTAGACTAAGGTCAATCCGCTTGATCTATGCCCTGGTTGGTCAGTATTGTATAAGACAAAAGGTTCAATAATGATTAGATTAATCATAATGTTGGACATGTTGGACAAGATTTGCCCAGGCCTACATTGACAAGAACGGTGGTCAATATAATGATCACAAATCATCAAAACACGACTCTTCACAATTCTATTTGAACACAATTTTGTAACACAGACTAGCCCTCAGTGAGTTCAGAATGTGACACAATCCAGAGCAGAACATGGCTTATTGTCATCAGACAGACAAGATAACCTTCCTGTTAAGTATTTTTAATGGCCTTTATTTTAAAGCTTGATTTATACAGAGTTACAACCAGATGAAATGATAGAAGTTTTTATGGTGAAGACAGTTTTTTTTTTTAAATCCATCATCATTTTCCCTTACAGGTGAACTGCCCAGGGAAGGAGAACAGGAGAATGGGTTGGTGGGTTTTTAAGTACATGTATGTAAACAGAAGGGTAAGGATTTTTTCATAGGGAGGTTAGGGGGGCAAAGTTCTACAGTAATCTCCATGAGCCATTTCCTGGGCCCCAACTGTATAGGAGATGTAGAGCTTTCCCAGTCAGGGAAGGTTGCATGGGTGCAGAGCAGTTTCAGATAGGAATAAGGGATGTTCTCTCCTTAGTCCTACATTGGTGTGTCAGTTACCCCTTGATGATAACGTAGTTCCTATCGTATTGGCATTGTGAAATGCAACTAAAATTGGATCATTATCAAACACTGAACATTTCTACAGAACATTATTTTTGGAAGTCTGATTGTGTTTAAAGTATTTAACTGAGCGATGTGAATAGCTCCTCTAGAGAATCATAACATTGACTTCAAAGATCAAAAAAAAAAGAAAAGTTGTGCAATATGGAACTGAGATTGAATGACATCAAAGTTGTGATTCTCACTGCTGCAAGATGTAAGTTAGAGTTTGTGTGCTTGCAATTAAACCTTACACCAAAAACTGCATGAGGTTTAATGGGATTTTAAAAGTAAAATAAACCCTACAGTCGCTTTTAGATTCCTACAACTGTTGATAAGACACACAAATCCAAAGAGATGCACACATCTCAGGGAGAAAAATAAAAAAATAAAAACAAAAAATCACCTCCCCACAGTGCTATTCTTAATGCTACAGATAAATAACACAGTTGCATTGATTTGTTCAGGGCTATGTTTCACAATCTCTCATAACATAACATTTTTCAGAACTGCTGAAGGGGAACACTGATATTTTGTCCATTCTTTTGTAGAAACTCTGAGACATACAGGACCTCAGGAACCACAGTAAAAGAGCTAAGTTATAATACAATACTACTTTATTTACTATAGCATTTTTCATAAAACTTGGTACCCAACCACTTGAGAATTGGATCCTGACCCTACAAATCCTTATTCAAAAGAGTAATCTTATTGACATCAGTTGACCTTTATCATTCTTGGACCCGATCTTGAAAATATTAATTTGGGCAGTTTGTCCCATTGAAGTAAAATGGAGAAGTATAGATCCAAAGTTTAAAATAAAAACAATGGAGAAAGAAATTAAAAGCTATAAGCAAAGGAGGTTAAACCTGAAATGTGGCTGAAAGCTGAAATAAAGCAGAGAAATATCTAAAGCTTGCTCCACATAATAAGAGCTGCGGAGGAGAAGGGTGTCACACTAACAGTGGCAAGATTATGTAGAAAGGGCAGAGATAGGGCAGAGAACGTATGTTCTCTTCTAGACACATACATATGCAATTCTCATTAACATTAATGGAGTATTAGAGATACATATCTGGAGAAGAGGTGTTGTGTATGGATTTTGGGGGGGAGAGGAGGAGAGCTCATAAAGCGTTCGTAACCCAGTAATACTGTAGCAGCATACAGAAATGTAATTTCACCTTTTAAAGTAAAATATATTGTTGCTAGGATTATACGTTTAAGTAATTCATAGTTACAACTTGTTAAACTACAACTGCATGCTAATATCTTTACATTGCATTGTAGTTGACATGTAGCAAATATCTTAATTGAGGTTCATAAGTGTTTTTTTACATAAAATAAAGTAAAAATCTAGTTTCTGAAGGCACCTGATACATGAGATATTTGGTTGGTCAATTACAGTTTGATGACAATGTACAAAAATCGAAACGTTAATTAGGGCAATATTCTGCTCTGAGTTGCAAGGGTGTGGCTCCCGCTAAAGTTAATGGCAGCTGATGGGAAACTTTGGCCCCAGTGTTATATCATCCAATAGGGTTAATATACTTTGGGTTGTTTTGCTGTCTGTTACTAATCCTCTAGATATTCAAATAGCCAAGTTAAATAAATAAATGTTCTTTTTGACTCCTTGAGTAAAATTTTTAAGTTATATTTCCTAATAACTTTTTATATATCTCAGTCTGTACAATCCCATTATTTGTCTTTAAGTGACTGAAATCTGAATGTAGAGAGTTGCATTGTTCATTATTTACAGCCCCTCTCACACAGTACAGTCCATTTCTGACTAGCACTAATTTTTCTCTTCTTCATGCCCTTTGTTTTTAAGGATCAGAGACAACTTTCTACTTACCCCATGACTCCTACACCTTAGACATTGTCATTAACTTCACACATGGAATTCTGTCAAAAATGCTTTCTGAAACCAACTTTGTCATAATATGTTTCTGAATCCAGTGACAAAATTTCTCTCTTTATCTTCAAGGTTACAGTACTTTCCATCTGTAATCATCTGATCTCTGGATAGAGACAAAAATAATTTCCTCCTGCTGACAATTTCATCAGCAGTAGCTTTTAATGAGCAGTTAATATGAAGTAGCAGAAACCTCACTGAACTTTTGCCAGCAATTTCCATATGTCATGTAACCTGCAACACAGCCAACAACATATAGTACTAGTACTCAACCAGCACGATCCACATTATTTTCTAGAATGTTTTTTTTTTTTATTATTATTATTATTTAGCCTTGTTTATGAGAAGTAAGTCAACTCCCATGGTAAATGTGTCAGGTCGCCCATCCAGAATAGATGAATAACCACCCTTCCAGAATTTTGCAGGCTTATTCCGCTTTAACTGGAGGAAGCCCAACTCCCATAGGATGACTGAACTGTCCTCCAAATTATTTTGAGGAAAAAACTGATCATCATTAGTGCTAAGATGCAAAGTGTTTGCAACATGACAAATTGCAGAGGGATTGTAACCAGTGACAGGGGTCGAAAAGGAAGCTTTGCAAAAGCTGTTAGTGGGATAGGCACACGGACATTTAAAATAGTCATTTTTCCCAATTTCCTTGCTCTTAGGCATTTGAAGGGCAACTGGAACCAAACAAATGGTCAATCATTCTAGTGAAATTATGATAGAACTGGAATAAAGACGGTATCTGTATATATAATAGAAGAATTAAGACAGAGGAGTCCCATCAGAACACTTCTTTCTCTCAGTCTGGACAATATAATAGGTGCATCCTCTTTGATTCTGATCCACTTGCCTTCTATCTGTGGCTCTAATTGCCAATCAGTACCAAGGATGATACGCTTTAGAGATCAGAGCTGCCAGAAAAATCTCCAAAATTTGTGATGGTTTATTTCTGGCTTCATCCTCTTTGTACAAGAAATGAGTCTGATTAGCAAGTTATTTCCAGCACACTTGAAATTACATATCACAGCCAAAAAAGCTTTCTTTTCTTTTCTTTAGCTGGGCACTGTACTTCTCCTCCCCTTCATCTATCTGGAGCCAGCAGCATCAGATTCCATCAAGAGGAAAACAGAATGTTTTGTATTTTGTACCTAGGATTTGAATAAGACGCCAGGACAGCTGTTAGTTATGAAAAAGGTAACTTGACATTGGTGAACATAATAATACAGCAGTTTCCTGCTATTTCTGGTTCTTTTGGAAGGGCTCTGCATTTAAATTTCATAACTCCCCAACAGAAGGGAATTTATAGCTCATATTGCTTTAAAATGTGCATGCTTTACAGAAACCAACCTGAAAACCTTTAAAAACCTGCATGCAAAAATGTTAAGTAGATACACGTTACCTTAGTATCGGTGAATAGTATGGCATACAAATTCAGGATAGCAGCTGTCTATTTTATCAGGTGTTTGAAGCAGCCTTCAACTCCATACTTTTGTATACCGGTCTGCTGGAAACAGAGCTAAATGGTCTTTACAGCATGACTCAGGAACACCACATCTTGCTATGGGTAATTGAGACCAAACAAGGCATCATATTGTTTTGTACCTAGAGCTGGTCAGAAAAAGTCAGAATTTCCATTCCACTGGAAATTCCAAAATTCTGGAAAAAAATTTGTTCTGTTTCAGAATGTTCAAGATTTCCCATGGAAGGGAAAATACAAAAAAGAAGTTTGTTTTGAAATAATCAAAATGTTTCATTTTGAAAATGTCAGAACTAAGTTGAGCTCAAACTCCCAGGCTCAGCCAGGGCTTTCAGACTCCAAACTCCATAGCAGGAAGTCTAGAAATCTAACTTCTGGGAGCATCCATGGTTTCTAGGCTCTTGGCTCGGTGGCAGGGAGCCTGGAAGCCCTGAGATCCCCAGCTAAGGCTACTAGGGCTTGCAGGCATCCAACTCTGTGGCAGGAAGCCTGGAAATTCTTGGGTGCCCAGCGCTGGGGCAGTCTGCATGGCAGGAGTGCACTGGAGCCATGGACCCCTGAAGCCTTGGCATCCCTGACCATGGGGCAATCTGCTTGGTGGAGGTGCCCTGAAGCTGTGGATCCCAGAATCGCAGGCTCAACAGTAGCCTGCCAGACAAGTGGGCAGGAAGTTTTGCAGGGACTGTTGAAACCAATACATTTTTGCAGAATATTTGTTTTGACAAATCAGCATCTTCTGACAAAAACTGATTTTGTTGGAAAATTCCCACTCTGCTCTAATAGTAACCTACCAAAGTGTCCATGTTGTCTAGTAAACTAAGCAGTACTTGGCAAACTTGGAACTCCTCACTTTAAAATTTGGCTGTGATACTGACTCAGTGTGTTACTTTGGACAAGTCACTTAACTTCTTTAAGGCATCAAATGGTGGCTATAGTGCTTACTCATTTTTTAAAATACTTTGAGATCGTTAGAATAATTAACAAATGCTCTGTCAATGGAAAATCTTGTTAATAATGAATGTTTGTACAAAATTTAAGTGCAAGATCAGTGGTTCTCAACCTATTTACCGTTGTGGGCCTCATATGCAGCTCTCTATGTGTTATGTCGGCCGCATCCACACAATATATATACTCCCTGTGTGGCCCTGAGGATGTCACATGGCCCACAGCTGTGTGCTGATTGGGCTGCAAGTGACCTGGGGTTCAGATCCACTGTGCTAGACAAATGCTAAGTATTTATCATCCTTTTAAACACTGTATTTTGCTATTCTGCTAGGCTTCACTTCTGTCATGACACATGCATTATGGTTTGAGGAAGCTAATATTTGATATCTTTGATCTGACACAATACAAACTGACAGTACTTTGAAGTTAAGACTGATTATAGCTATATTTTAAGGTTGAAAATCTTCAAACAAATTAATTGCAATTGATATTATTCCCTGCTTAGCTGCTCTTGTCTCTTAAGTCACTCATTACATCTTCCATTCTGCCAAGAGGACAGGCTTGAATCCCAGTTTGTCTACTTCTCCCACACTGCCCCTCTGTCTGGAAAATTCTTGGGCTGAATCAGGCCTTCTATTCCTTCAAATGCTCACTTCTGCTCTGAAGTCTACAAGAAATCAGCCAACCAATTATGGCAAGATTGAACAGCAAAAGACACTGCAAGTTTTATTTATTATGAAAGAAATAGAAAACGTTGGAACCATCAGGGTGTGCCCTAGCTCACCCATGTAATTGCATGATCTGCTGGGGAATGTTTAGGATCCTCTAATATCCGATGGCTCCTCTGAATAGCAACTATAACTGTGCTGTCAGCAGAACAAATATAGCCATCCCACCTTTCACATCTGCCCACCAGTTTGCTTCAGTGCCAGGTAGCTGAATCATTTCTGCCATCCTGTACTTCTAGGTTGAGTTATGTATAGCATTGTCCAGAGACAAAAATCTAATAGCCCTGTCTTAGCAAGGCCACACAGGTTTAGGTACCCATCTCCTCAGGAAAGATAGGGAGCACAACCTGGCCCTGGCTATCCGATCCAAATGAAGATTTTCCTGTTGTTTGGAATTCACTTTGGACAAAGCTCACATGCAAGGTCTATTCCAAAGTGTTTATTTATCTGGGGACCAGTCCCACACCCCTTGAAGTCAATGGAATGCCTCCCATGAATTTCAGTCATGGATCAAATGTTTGGTCTCTGCAACCTTCCCTTCTATCTACTCTTTACTCAGTTGTCTACCTTTCAGCTGTGTTAACTCACTGAAGATTAGTCACTGGAGGTAGCATAATAAGATCACTCAGCATGAGCAATTTAGCACTCCCCATCATGTCTTGGATTTGCTCAAGTTTGCACCCAGACTAACTTATGCCCCAGACTCCAGTGAATGGACCTTACAAGTTACACTCTTCCTGAAGTGTACTTCAGCCACATTGTAGACTCCCCCTCTCTGCTTCTGACAAATTCAGATGAGCTGCGTAAAGGGTTGTAAGTTACGTAAGTATAAATGGACCAAATTCTGGTCCCACTCAAGTCAATAGGAGTTTTTCCATTGACTTTGATAAGACCAGGATTTAGCTTAGGGAGTCCAGCTTATAACAAGATACATGAGACTTGAAAGAGCTGTTAGTTGTACCATGTTAAACTTCCTTAGACTCCTCTGGCCTCAGACTCACTGCTTAATTTGGCTCCGAAACTAAATGTATGTGGTATGCAGTAATATGTGTCTACCTTCATAGCTGAAAGTTGGCTCCAGATGCCCTAAATATGGCCCTTTGGGTAAAAAGTTACTATGTTCTGCACCTGAAGTACAAGAGGAAACATTACTGAAAAGGTGACTGAAAGTTTTGTTTTAGAGTCTACATGAAAATATAAGAGACCAGGGAATGCAATATTTCTTATTGGCTGTTTAGGATACCAGGAAAATTAATCTGGGAATTATTTAATAGCCGTGAGACTTAAAATAAAATATTTGTCAAGCAAAAATGTATGTCATTTTTATGGAGATTTCTACGTATGAGTATCAGTTGTTTCATGACATATATCATACCTCACTAGCTTATTAGCTTGCTTTTATGAACATATCTTTTCCCAAAGAAGTAGAATTTTATTTATTTTGTATTATTATGATTTTATTACAATGCACAGTGAAACACCTGGAGAAGAGGCCTTTGGGGGCTAAAAAGCATGTGTCCTTTAAATCATGTGATGTTGAATTCTACCTGATTGTATAAAATTACTAACTAATGCCTCTGTTTTATGTACTAGGATCTTTTTGATATAGATGGAGTTTGTATTAATTTGTTATCCATCATAACAAAAGCCAGATAAATAAATACCTGTTACTATTGCATTATTTGTTGGGCCTGCCAAAATCTTCACACTGTCTACATCTGCTAAAGGACCAATTTGGTTACATGTTTGAAAGCCTAATCTGGATGACTTCAATGGAAATAGGACCAAGACTTTGTGGTAAGCAAAGTAATTATACTCAGCACTTTTAATCTTCACAATATTTTGTAAACAGTAAATAATTAGTCCTAATATCCAGGTGATCTAGTTGTTATTCCTATTTTATAAAGGGAGTACGTGTGGAATAGACTAATTAAAGGCCCAAACCTGTTCTCAGTCAAGTCAAGAAAAGCAGGATTGGGACGTAAGTGGTTTGTTTAGAATCCAAGTCTTCTAGCACCACGGTAAAACCACATTTCTCTTTCACAAATAAAGGAGATTAATGCTGAAGACTGAAATGGGAGAAGGTGAAGTGAACAATGGAAAGAGGAAAGAAAATACAGTGGAATGGTAAGAAGATGAGAGAGCAAGAGGAGGGTTAAAGAGCAAAGGCTGGTCCACATGCAGCTGCACTAGTTTAACTGAAGGTGTGATATTAAATCACTATAACCATGAATGGATGCTCTTAAGTCAGTTTAAGAATGTTGTACAATAGTTTAGTTTAAATTAGCTTATAACATTTAATCTAACCTGATTTTGGACCTTCTTACATTGATTTACAGGTGTCTACAATCAGGGCTTCACCGATTTAAGTAAATCAGTTTCTAAACCAATTTATTTAAATTAGTGACTGTGTGTAGACAAGCCCAAAGTTCATCCCAGTGCTGCTTTTAGTAAGGTAGAATCCTTTCACTATTTGACACATTGTCTATCATCAGTCTATACGTGGCCTTTTTGACAAAAAGGATTAAATGATAATAGGTCTTTCCCTGTTCTAATTAGGATCTTCTCTATTTTTCCTTTTATTACCTCTTTCATTTTTACTTGATTTCCCCCCATTTTTCTTTTCTCTTTAACTCTTTCATTTTCCCTTCCCTTCTCTCTCTCAGTCCCTTGTCCATTTTCTCATTGGCAGCTTCCTTCCCAGAGAGTGGGAGATTTAAGAGGTAATGTTTTATATATTATGGTTCAGTCAATGTTGGTTTGTATGTAGCAAGCTCTATGAATGTTATACAGATCTGGAAAAAATAGGAAAAGAGTCAAGTCTAAAACAACATTAAGCTCACGAGAGAAAATTATTAAACAAATATTTCTGCTCACCATACAAAAAGATTCATAGTTGCTTTAAGAAGACAGGTTCAGCCAGCTTATTTCAGCAGATTTGGGCTATTTCAGATTGCTGTTTGCATATTTTATATCAAGTGACCTGCCAAATGTCATGAAGAGGTGAACAGGGAATAGAGAAATCAGTCAAGGTGATGGATGAGCCGCAGACTTGATTATTTATTCAAATTATTCCCACAACGACTGAGCCTTGCTGATTGCAGACAGCATTTTGTCACAATCATTAGGAAAGGGCAAAGGTGGCAAAATTTAATGGCCAAATTAGAGTTATTGAACAGCCCCTGCTATGACAATTTTAATCCAAAGCAGAAGAGCAAACTATTTGTGTCAATGAACACCAATATTTAGACCTCTTTCCACAAAACTTTGGGCACAGTTTTGCTTGAAAATGAGCATATTTGACTGAATATTTAACTCCTAAGTGTTCCCTAGGATTTCTTCAGCATTACATAGCTTCTCTTCAAGCCGTTTATCTTAAAAGGACTATGACATCTTGAAAGGAGACACCTGCCCTCTGCAACCCTACATTAAAAAGAAATACTTCAAAACAACGGTTTAATATGTTCCTGTGATTGTTTGCTAGATCTATAACCATTTAAAAATAAGGAACCAATAAATTAAGGGTCTGCAGAACCAAACACTCTCAGGGTGAAATTCGGGCCCCACTGAAGTCAATAGTAAAATTCCCATTGTCTTCAATGGAGTCAGGATTGCATCCTCAGGTTTCAACACATCTACTAAGAAAAATACATTAAAAATTGCACTCATTTCACATCTAAAACAGTGTTTGCAAGGGTGTTTTACATGCAATGGGATGTGGTATGTGGCAAGAGCAGCTCTCCATTCCTATGTTATCTGCCCTGTCTCTTCACCATTCTGCTTTTCCTCTCCAGAAACATGGTTATGCTGAGTCATTATTATATTTAACATTCCAATGCACTCCTCTGATTTGTGATGTACCCTCCTCTGATGGGATTATTTGTGCTTCTGACAGAAATAATGTGCAGAGATAATGCAGACTCTTCCTGTCTGTTAATAATGCAGATACAAAACTGTTTCTGTAACTTCAATTTGCATCCTTTTTTGAAGACAGGCAATGTGAAGAAGCCCTGAACTTGCTCCATGGATTGTAACATTCTTTGGGGCTTTGTAAGTTCAAAGGTCCAATGTAAATTTATTTTAGTTATCCAGTAACTTAAAATGCTAGCACAAATCCCAAAGATCAAAGCATTTTAAAAAAGAGGAGAGTTCTGAAGGTTTTCACCTATGTGACTTCAGTGAATGTTAATGAAACTTTAGCCAAGAGATTTCAAATGATAAAAATCAGTACTTTAAAACTATTCTTAAAACATACAAAAAATGAGACAACTGCAAATCTTCCAATCATATTCTTAATCTAATGATTTGCTTCTCTTCATACATTGTACGAGAATTTCAAAACACAAACTATGTTATGTAACAAAAATACAGTAAGGTCAGGAAGAAGGATCTATCACATGCTCTAAGCACATTCAGACAGAGGCAAGGGCTAAGGAAGGTCAAGGCAGGATACAACAGAATAGGCTGCAGATAAGAATATCACAGATGTCTTTCTTCTGTCATAAATTGTCTCCAGCAATATTTTTTTCAGGTCTTAAATTAGCTCAAGTAAGCATTTAATTTTGATTGCACATAGTGTATGTTAAACAAACAGTTTAAAAATTGACACTATTAAATGGATTATAAGTGTATCGCTCATGTCTGTATCATCTTTTGATAAGTATTAACAGAGTAGCTTTGTATGACAAATGAAAAGCAATTTGATCATTAAAACATCTTTGAAATTCAGGGCTACCTCATTACCAAGGCCTACTCTGGGGCTTGAAGAAACAGCTTTGCCATGGGAGTAGTGCAGATCCATTCTGGCCCATGGAGAGCCATAGAGCCTCAGAGGCAAACTTTTCTCCTGGAACTTCTCTGTGCATACAACTGCCCTGACACTGACACGTAGAGGTGAGGGAGTACCGCTCCACTCCTCCCTGCCTCCTTTGGGCTGCCCTGCCCCCGGGGCTGTAATTCTGCCCAGTACTTATGCAGGTTATGGTTACGCAAGATGGAAGAAGCTCCTTTCTCTCTTTTCCTCCACCTTGCACTTGACAAAAGCACTCAGAAGCACCTT